>NC_059171.1:25715705-26030525 GCF_019923935.1 Bubalus bubalis | reverse complement strand
TTCCTGTAGCATAAAAATCCATGCCTTGGGATTTGATGACCACGTGGAAAGCATTTTATGCCTCTTGCTGATTGTGGAAGCATTTTCCCTGCAAAAAGTTGTCGAGATCCTTGATGAAAGTGGTTGGTGAGAGGTCATGAATATGGCAGATAAGGCAAAACTCTGTAGCCCAATTCGTTCAACTTTTGAAGCACTGGTCATGCGACATGCGGTTGGATGAAGTGGGTCCTTTCTGTTGACCAATGCTGGCTTGAGGCATTGCAGTTTTCAGTGCATCCCATTAATTTGCTAAGCATACTTTTTGGATGTAATAGTTTCCCCAGGATTCAGAAAGCTGTAGTGGATCAGATGAGCAGCAGACTACCAAACAGTGACCATGACCTTTTTTTGGTGCAAGTTTGGCTTTGGGAAGTGCTTTGGAGCTTCTGGGTCCAGCCACTGAGCTGGTTGTCTCTGGTTGTCATATAAATCCACTTTTCATCGCACATCATAATCTGATCGAGAAATGGTTCATCGTTGCATAGAATAAGACAACACTTCAAAGTGACAATTTTTTTTGCAGCCAGCTCATGAAGCACCCTCTTATTGAGCTTTTTCACCTTTCCAACTTGCTTCAAATGCCAAGTAACTATAGAATGATCGACATTGAGTTCTTTGGCAACTTCTTGTGTACTTGGAAGAGGATCAGCTCAGTGATGGCTCTCAGTTGGTCATTGTCAACTTCTGATGGCTGGCCACTATACTCAACTTCAAGGCTCTCATCTCCTTTACAAAACTTCTTGAACCATCACTACACTGTATGTTCATTAGCAATTCCTAGACCAAAAGCGTTGTTGTGTTGTGAGTTGTCTCTGCTGCTTTATGACCCATTTTGAACTCAAATAAGAAAATCCCTTGAATTTGCTTTTTGTCTAACATCAATTCCCTAGTCTAAGATAAATATAAAATAAACAGCAAGTAATTTCATTAGCAAAAAAAAAAAAGCAAGAAATGTGCATTAAAATGATATATAACATAATCACATTTATTTTTAAATGTATTCCAATATCAAACAGCAAAATTCAACAATGCAAAACCTCAATTACTTTTGCACCAAATTAATATATTAACTGAAAAATTAAATATATAAAATCACTGACCAAAGGAAAAAAAATAAGACTATGAAATCTAGTGGAAGGAAAGTAAAATTAATACTATATATTATGTGGCTCAGCAGGAAATGTTGTTTACCTAGTTATGACTGCAAATCTTGAATGTTGATCTAACTGAACATCATGTAACTATCTTGGGAGAGAGAGTACAGGGAACAAATATATTGGTAGGGGAATAGAAATGCAGGCAGTATGTGAATGGTTTTAAACAAAAACATAGTCTAACTGTTCATCTGGAGGGGGATGACATGAAATAAAATCTACATGATATAGCAATAAAACTATGGTATTTAGAACTATTCAGGTAAATTTTGGGCTTCCCAGCTGGTGCTAGTGGTAAAGAACTCGTTTGCAAATTCAAGAGACATAAAAGACTCAGATTCAATCCCTGGTTGGGAAAGATCCCCTGGAGGAGGGCATGGCAACCCACTCCAATATTCTTGCCTGGAGAATCACATGGACAGAGAAGCCTAGAGGGCTACAATCCATAGGGTCACAAAGAGTCAGACACGACTGAAGCAATTTAGCATGCATGGTCTAGCACACAGCATAGGTAAATTTTAAATAATGAAAATAAATGGTTGCTTCTGGGAATTAGAAAACAGAGGAGCTGTAAGGGAGAGGGAAATGTTGCTTTAAATATTACGTAACTCTTAACTATTTTGTGTGCATATCTTGGATAAAAATTTTAAGTATGAAGAAATTAAGAATGGAAAATAAAACATCTAGCTAGCTAGCTTAAGATCCCTCATAGGAATAGTTTTTATGTTATCCTCTTCTCTGATGAAAAGCAAGAGGAAGGCAGTTGGCTTTTACAAATAGGAGATCATTTTGAATAAATGATGTCGATGGTACTCTAAAATGAAGTAAAGAATGGAAGTATAGATGCACTGAAATTGTCTGCATCTGTGTGTGGAGAAGGAGGGCAATAGCCCTAGGGACACAGACTGTCTAACTACGCATATAATAGCCCTCTAAATAGTTCCTGATGAAATAGATTTAAAAGGTAGACAAAAAGTGAGGTAACTTTTAGTCATATGCAGGGTTCCTAGAAACATTGTTCGATATTAGTTTTCGAATGTACACTGCCACATATTTCTTTGATATTTAGATCAAATTGTGTTGAATCCAGTGAAATGTCAAACAAACTTGTGAGTCCATTATTTTGTTTGGTCACACATAAAAGACAATATTTAAGAAGCAAAACTTTGTTTAGAAGTTTTGTGATATTATTATGATTTTCTTTTAAAATCAAGTAATTTGTAAAGAATGATTTATAGATATTTATAAGAGCTTCATACTAAAGACAGTTCTTGGCTTTTATGGCATATCTTTCAAAACTTTAATGATTACATATATCTTAAAATGAAGAATATATATATGATATACTCAATTCTCAATAAGAAAGTAGAAAATATTTCATTTTTAGAAACTCTATATATGATTTTATGCATATAATCATTTTACTATATGATTTTATATATATAATTATTTTAAGAAGTTATCAAACACCATTCATCTTTACCATTTAAAAAGCATGATTATTTTGCACCAGCTGATATTCTGCATACTCTAGCCTAAAAAGATCCAAGAGGAAAATACAAAAAGTATTCTTATATTTTGGCAATTTTTTTTTATCGTAGCTGTTATTTTGGTGACATGATTTATTTATTAATAAGATATTAAAATTTTTAATCAAAATTTAAATAGAGTTTATTTGAAATTTAGAGAATTTCAAAATAATTTGTCTATATATATATGTGTGTGTGTGTGTGTGTGTGTATAGACTCTGATTAGAATTATCTTTTGACATTAGTTAGTTCATTTTTAGCTTTTGTCCAAATAGGAAATTGAAGAACAGAATGGTTTAGTGGTTCCCTAATTCTAATATGACACAACTGATTGGTGAAAAAGAGCAGTGATAAAGCACTGGTGTCCTGATCCTCAATCTCATTCTACTTCTATGACACCAGTGGTAATGGAAATCCAGTTTTGACAATTATGAATATAACTGAAAAATTTTAAGGAGTATGATCAAGTTATGATGAAAGTGGAAAGGAAAAATAAGACTTACAAATTATTCAGTCAGAGTTAGGAGAGAAAATCTTCATCAAGGAAATGGGAAAAGTTTAGTAAAACTTTGTAAAGTTTGGATCAGATTTCTTATGTATATATTTGATTCTAAATAGAGTAATTAGAGTTCTAAATAGAGCTATAAAAATAGCCCTCCTCACTCTTCAGTCTGTGTTGCATGGAAGGACAGAACTCTAAAAGAAAGCCACAATCCTAGTGGTCAAAGAATTTAGAGACCCAAGTTTGGGATTGCCCGAACAACTGAAAATCTAGGGGTAAATCTCCAAAAGGAAGGACTTCTGGGTAAGAAGACACAAAATCTGTATGTAAGCTCCCCTCAAAATGTTGGGTTATGCCTCAGCTGTGAATGTGCCATTGAGAATCTAAGGAGCCTAGCTGAAAGTAACATCTGAGGAAGACTCCCAGAACTAAGATTTTACCTGCCACAGGTAAGACACACTTTGCAGTTGAAATCCAACTAAGTTATTGGGTTGACCAAAAAGTTCATTCAGGTTTTTCTGTAAGGTGTTATGAAAAGACTCAAACTTTTTGCCAGCCCAATAGAAGGGTTTGGCAAACACCTTGGACTTTCCATAAGTTTAGGAATAAAAGCTACATCACCAAAACTAAAGCATAGAGCTGCCCTAACAAAAACCCAGCCTCTCCAGACTGAAGGTGAACTGTCTGTAATTTAGCTACTTGCTGGAACAAAACTCAGCACTTTTCAGAGGAAGATCCAGAGATTTTGCAATGTATTATCCACAGCATAGCAATAAAAAATTACTAGAAATGGGAAAATGTGACTTATATACAATAGAAAGAGACCAACAGAGGACATAGGTGTTAGATTTGGCAAAAAAAGACTTTAAAATAACTTTGATACATATATTTAAAAATCTATAAGAAAAGATGGATATAACATATAAAGAAATGAGTAATTGGGAATAAATAATGGAAAAAGCAAAAATGAAACTGTCTTTATTCACAAACAACGTGATTCTAGATGATTGTCCAAAAAAACTATTAGGGCCAATAAGTGAATTCAGCAAAGTTGGAGGATATAAAGTCAGTATTTCTATAATGTTTCAACAGAAAATTGGAAAATAACAATTAAAAATAAATATTTTTATAATAGTGTCAAAAAAACATTAAATCCCTAAGAATGAATTTAAGGAAAGGTATAAAATATCTCTACTTTGAAAATCACAAAACTGCAGAAAGAAATTAAGCAGCTCATTTAGAGTTGCTTAATGAGTAAGATACATCATAAACATTATTGCAAGACAATATTATCAAAATGCCATTTCAGCCCAAACTGATCTATAGATTCAGTGTGCTCACAACTCAGAATGCTTTGTTGTTATTTTTGTTGTTGGAAATTGATAGTGTCACATGAAGTGTTTTATGAATATACAAAGAACTAGAATGGTCAAAAAATCTCAAAAAAGAAAATGATTCAGAAGACTTAGATTAACTGATTTTAAGACTTAGTATAGTGAAAGTGAAGTCACTCAGTCATGTCCAACTCTTTGCGACCCCATGGGCTGTAGCCTACCAGGCTTCTCTGTCCATGGATTTTTCAGGCAAGAATACTGGAGTGGGTTGCCATTTCCTTCTCCAAGAGATATTCCTGACCCAGGGACTGAACCCAGGTCTCCCACATTGTAGGCAGATGTTTTATCATCTGAGCCACCAGGGAAGTCCTTAAAATACCTTAGTATAAAGCTACAGTAATTAAGGCAGTGCATTATTGGCATAAGAAAAGGCATATAGATTGAACAAAATAGAAAATCTGAAATAGACACCACATATCCTCAGCTAATTGACAGAAATGCCAGAAATTCAATGGGAAAAAGAAAATATTTTCAACAAATGGTGCTAGAATAACTGGATAGCTATGTATCCTGACATGTACATCACAACGTATTTAAAAATCAACCTAAGTTGCATTGAAAACCTAAAAATTAAAGCTGAAACTATAAAATCCCTAGAAAGAAGCATAAAGACTATCTTTGCAATCATGCAGTAGGCAAAGATTTTTTTGGTGTATAAAAAGCAGTAGTCATTAAAGAAAATATGATATATTGGAATTTATCAAAATTAGAAACATGTTCATCAAAAGACACCTAATTTAAGCAAAATGAAAAAGTCACAAACTTGCTGCTGAAGCCTAGTAGAATTATATTATATACCTTATATACATTGAAAATGTGATTTTAACCCAGATCTCTTGATTTTGAATCCTTGCAGAACAAAATATAAATATGATAAATCTTGACATTGCAGAAATACAGAAGTTGAGACTTTAAAAATGGGCAGGAGAGGTAGATGTTTAATAATGTTAGTGTCTTTAACACAAAAAGTGAAAGAGAGTGGCAGTCAATGGAATAGGCAATAGAAATTTCAGTATAACATTTAAGGTCAGTAGGTAATCATTAATAAGAGGGGGAGGGATAACTTGGGAGACTGGGATTGACGTATGCAAAATACCATCTATAATATAAATAATAAGAACCTACTCTATAGCACAGGGAACTCTACAGAAACTTTGTAATGACTTATATGGAAAAATCATCTAAAAAAGAGTGCGCATATATATATATATATATAGCTGATTCACTTTGATATATACCTGAAACTAACACAACATTATAAATCAACTATATGCCAATAAAATTCTGCCCCCACAAAAAAGATAGCACATACTTTTTCCACCTTGGGAATGATGGTTCTTTTTGCTTGTATTGTCCGCAGAATAGGCTGACAGCCTCATCCTCCTGCAATAGTACCACAATATTGTAGCTCTATTAAGATACATTTCATAGAAAAGAACACCGTTTGTAGTTTATGACTTTTTTCACCAATTTTAAATAGTTGATATTTATCATGAATGTGATGTCTACGCATTTTTATTCAACTAGGAGCAAAGTGGCTTCCTAGGTTGCTCAGCGGGTAAAGAATCCACGTGAAATATTGGAGGTGGAGGAGATGCAGGTTCAATCCCTGGGTTGGGAAGATCCCCTGAAGGAGGACATGGCAACCCACTCCAGTATTCTTGTGTGGAGAATTCCATTGACAGAGGAGCCTGGTGGGCTGTAGTCCCTAGGATTGCAAAGAGTTAGACACTACTGAAGCAACTGTAAAGAAAGCTGAGTGCCGAAGAATTGATGCTTTTGAACTGTGGTGTTGGAGAAGACTCTTGAGAGTCCCTTGGACTGCAAGGAGATCCAACCAGTCCATTCTGAAGGCGATCAACCCTGGGATTTCTTTGGAAGGAATGATGCTGAAGCTGAAACTCTAGTACTTTGGCCACCTCATGAGAAGAGTTGACTCATTGGAAAAGACTCTGATGCTGGGAGGGATTGGGGGCAGAAGGAGAAGGGGACGACAGAGGATGAGATGGCTGGATGGCATCACCGACTCGATGGACATGAGTTTGAGTGAACTCCGGGAGTTGGTGATGGACAGGGAGGCCTGGCATGCTGTGATTCATGGGGTCGCAAAGAGTTGGACAAGACTGAGCGACTGAACTGGACTGAACTGAACTGAACTGAACTGAAGCAACTTAGCATTCACACACAGGAACAAAGTACTTTGTCAACAGTTTTAAGGTGATGAATGTCATAATTAACTAGATGGGGAAAATCTTTTCACAATATATATGTATGTCAAATCATCACGATGTACACTTTAAATATATTACAATTATGTATTTGTCAATTACACCTCAAAGCTGAAAAAAAACAAAAAATTTTAAAAAGTCAGTAAACAATAGAAATCAAAGTAATAATATGATTATTAAAACTGGTAGGAAGAAAAGACAAGTAGCAAATAAGTTGATAAATCAAAATTGCAGTAAATCAGAAACATTTAACCTCTGTAAAACTGATTTAATGATGAGAAAAAATGGAGAATTCTGCTTTTCATTTTATGTCCGTTCTCTAATATTTGATTTTTCCATACAAATGTATTTATTGCATTTTTAGAGACAGAAATAAGTCAAAAGATCATAGAAAAGGAGGGAAGGAGGGAAACCTACATACCTAGAGGTTATCATTGCATAGTGAGATTTCAGATGACTTCTTTCTTCACTACACCAACCAGTATGGCTAACAATATTTTTATAACTGTAAAAAGAAAATAAAGTCATTTGCCCTTAGAAAAACAGAAAATCTCAAACTAAAAAAAAAAGAAAATCAACCTTGTTGAGGTACTTTAATGCCTACTGGAAAATAAAGGTACTTTATTCCAACACTACTGGTTGTGTTGGAACTATCTAGTGGGAAAACACTTTTCAGAATGTCAAAGTGTTATTAACTTCTTGGTTGGCATCACGATATTACCCTGAATACAATCCATTATTGTTTCAGTTGATGCAGTCTGGAGAGTCCTTAGCCTCAAAGTGCCAGGTAGACTGAAGAATAGTTGCCTACTAGTCAAGCAGAAAGTTCTCAAAATAATAGAATTACTGTCAAATGACACTGAGTTCTTTGCAGTTACTGTGGGAGCAAATAAATCCTAAAAATATCCCTATGGCAGTGTCTTTACAATTTGTACTGACATAAGCTCTTTGGGGATTCTTCCATAAGATTAAGTCTACGCCCACAATTATGTCATCATGTATGCAGAAGTGTCATTTTTGCTCAGTTTTTGTAGTTTGTACAGGCCTGGAAGAGCAATAGCAAATGGTGATGTCCAGAACCATCAGTCACTTAAGATACTAAAACCTGTTGTAGTGCTCCCACTAGAGCTGTGATGCTGGTTTATCGATGTCCTAAATTAAGTGTGTGTAGAGGAAAAAAAAAATTACATGCCATAGGAATGTGTTTTATAGCAAACAGGATATTGTTCCAGAAACTAGTCATCAAGTTATGTTGGCCATTGTACATGAAGCACATCTGGGAATTATTCTCAGCAAAGCATTGGGTAGAAGCTCTCTTTCTAATGGCTTGGACTTTATCTAACTACTGCAAAGACTGAAAAAAAAATAAAGCACATGTCAAGATCCAGTGTATTATTTACCAGAGTTGATTCCATGATATGTAATGGTAAAACCTTAATCAAGAATCCCTTATTGGTTTTTTAAGGTTATATTAATAATTTAAATAGGCTTCCCTGCTGGTTCATATGGTAAGGAATCTGTCTACAATGCAGGAGACCTGTGTTTGATCCCTGGTCAGAAAGATCCCCTGGAGAAGGGAATGGCAACCCACTCCAGTATTCTTGCCTGAAGAATTCTGTGGATGGAGGAGCCTGGTCGGTTACAGTCCATGGGATCTCAAAGAGCTGGACACAACTGAGTGACTAACACTTCACTTCATAGGTTATAGTAGGCTTTTTCACAAATGACAACAAAATGTTCCAATTTCCCTACTGCTTGGTTCATAACTTTGGGTCAGATAATTGCAATAAATTTTCTGCTGTGTGTGCGCAATTTTTTCAGAAGGTAGAGAATCCACCTGCAATGCAGGAGACTCAGGTTCAATCCCTGGGTCAGAGATCCCCTGGAAGAGGAAATGGCAACTCACTCCAGTATTCTTGCCTGGAGAATTTCATGGACAGAGGAGTCTGGCAGACTACAAGTCCATGGGGTCGCCAAGAGTCAGACACTACCGAAGGACTAACACTTACATTTAGGATTATCTAAGGACCTTGCTTGTGCTTCCCAGGGGACGCTAGTAGTAAAGAACACGCCTGCCAATGCAGGAGAGAAATGAGATGCGAGTTCAATCCCTGGATCAGGAAGAGCCTACTGTCTGGATGGTCCCTATGTCCTATCCCAAGAGATTGAGATTTAATTGGTCAGGGGTGTGGCCTGAACTTTGAAATTTTTTAAAAGTCTCTAGGTGATGCTAATATGCAGACAAGTTAGAAACCACTGACTCAGAGCATAACAATGCCTACATAAGGTGCAGATGGCATAAGCGTTTTTTAAACATTCCATGCGTGCGTGCTCAGTTGTGTCTGATTCTTTGCGACCCCAGAGGAAGGGGTTGAGCTTGCTTATTGAGCTGGTTGATGTATATGGTGGTGGTGGTTTAGTTGCTAAGTCGTATCTGACTCTTATGACCCCATGGACTGTAGCCTGCCAGGCTCCTCTGTCCATGGAATTTTCCAGGTAAGAATACTGGGGTGGGTTACCATTTCCTTATCCAGGCAATCTTCCCAAGGCAGGGATCGAAACTTCATCTCCTGCATTGACAACTGGATTCTTTTACCACTGAGCCACCTGGGAGTAATGTTTGATAACATAAGGCCAGATTGCTACAAAACAAAATCAATATATAAACCCCACTTGCCTAAGTTCAACATCAAAGCTGTCAGTTATAACACAGCCTAGCCCCAAGCAAGTTTCCTATTCATAAATTTCCCAACACAAGTGAGGTGCAGCATATTGACAATCTCAGTTTTGGGGAGAGGTGGGAAGAAGAAAAAAAAAATCTCCCTCAGAGTTGTGTTAGTAAATTCCAAATAAATCATAGAAACCACTGTTTTATCATATCTTGCAATGGTCTCAAGCAAATGGTCAGGCTGAAAGGATGGTAAGTAAAGACCACTGAAACTTGTTGCAGGAAACTGGAGTGTAAGATTAGACGTGTTTCTCATCCTTCCAGGTTAGATAGTAGTTTTTAGTTCTGCAGAATTTTTAATAAAAATTTGCATGAAAAGTCACTCCAAGTGCCTTCTGAATTCATCAGCATTTCATTTTTTTTAATTTTATTTTATTTTTAAACTTTACATAATTGTATTAGTTTTGCCAAATATCAAAATGAATCCGCCACAGGTATACATGTGTTCCCCATCCTGAACCCTCCTCCCTCCTCCCTCCCCATTCCATCCCTCTGGGTCGTCCCAGTGCACCAGCCCCAAGCATCCAGTATCGTGCATCAAACCTGGACTGGCAACTCGTTTCATACATGATATTTTACATGTTTCAATGCCATTCTCCCAAATCTTCCCACCCTCTCCCTCTCTCACAGAGTCCATAAGACTGTTCTATACATCAGTGTCTCTTTTGCTGTCTCGTACACAGGGTTATTGTTACCATCTTTCTAAATTCCATATATATGCATTAGTATACTGTATTGGTGTTTTTCTTTCTGGCTTACTTCACTCTGTATAATAGGCTCCAGTTTCATCCACCTCATTAGAACTGATTCAAATGGATTCTTTTTAATGGCTGAATAATACTCCATTGTGTATATGTACCACAGCTTTCTTATCCATTCATCTGCTGATGGACATCTAGGTTGCTTCCATGTCCTGGCTATTATAAACAGTGCTGCGATGAACATTGGGGTACATGTGTCTCTTTCCCTTCTGGTTTCCTCAGTGTGTATGCCCAGCAGCGGGATTGCAGCATTTCAAAATACAAAGATGTCTTCTGGAAGTTATACTCAGCACTTAATTTTCACTTACCTATACAACAATAGTTAATATTTGTAAAGAACTAAACAAATGTAGCTTTCAGCCACAATAATTAAAAGTGTGTGTTCAACAAAGCTGAGATATAACTGAAATGATAAAACACTAATGTATTAACTGTGAACATATCCTTCATGGAACAATTTACAACTGGAGATTTTGCTCCATCTTCTCGGACCAGAATTAGTTGAAAGCACCTTTTTTAAAAATTGTTATTTTTTGCCAAACCACATGGCATGTGAGATCTTAATTCCCCAATCAGGAATTGAATCCACACCCCCTGTATTGGGAGCACGGAGTCTTAACCCCTGAACCACCAGGGAAGTCCCTAAAAAGCCTCTTTAAACACAACTACTCTCTGTTGTAACACATTGGTTGTCTGAGTAACAACTGAAGAAGAGGAACAAAGTTAGAAGACAAATACTATCTGACTTCAAAATTCAACATAAAACTATAATAATTAAGACAGTGCAGCATTGTCATGGACAGGCAAATAGATCAATGGAAAAGAATAAAGAGACCAGAAATACAACCAAACATGAATAGAAACTGCTTTTTGACAAAGGCATATAAGGCAATTCAGTGGAGAAAATCTTTTCAATAAAGGGTCCTGAAGCATTTGAAAATACATACACGAAAACAAGAACTTCTATCCATACCCCTTACAATTCACAAAAACTAACTTAAAATGAATCTTAGATATAATGTAAAGATCTAAAACTATAGAACTTCTTAACAAACAACATAGGAGGAAATCTTTGAGACCTTGGGTTTAGACAAATATTTCTTAAATACAACACCAAAAGGATAAGCCATAAGATAAAAAAAATAATAAATTGGACAAAATCAAAATTTTAAAGTTCTGTTCTTCAAAAGATACTGTTAAGAATAGAAAGGTAATCCAAGGACTAGGAAAAAATACTTGCAAATCACATATAGAATACAGTGCTTATATCCAGAATATTCAGTGAACTCTTTAAACTCAATAATAGGAAAACAATACCATTTTTTATAAAGGGAGCAAAGTGTTTCATCAAAGAGCTATAGGAATAACAAACAAGAAAATGAAAAGATTCTCATTATCATTAGTCATTGCTGCTGCTGCTGCTGCTGCTAAGTCGCTTCAGTCATGTCTGACTCTGTGCGACCCCATAGACGGCAGCCCACCAGGCTCCCCTGACCCTGGGATTCTTAAGGCAAGAACACTAGAGTGGGTTGCCATTTCCTTCTCCAATGCATGAAAGTAAAAGTGAAAGTGAAGTTGCTCAGTCGTTTCCAACTCTTAGAGACCCCATGCACTGCAGCCTACCAGTCTCCTCTGTCCATGGGATTTTCCAGGCAAGAGTACTGGAGTGGGGTGCCATTGCCTTCTCCATCATTAGGTACATGCAAATTAAAGCCACCAGGGGATACCATTACACACCTAATACAATGGTTAAAATAGCTGACCATACCGAGTATTGGTGAAGATGTGAAACAACTGAAATTCTCATTCATTGCTAGTAGAAATTTAAGTGGTTCAACCATTCTGGAAAAAAGTTGGACAGCTTCTTAAAGAGTTAAGCACACATCTACTATGTGATCCAGCCATTCCACTTCTACATGTTTATCCAAGAGAAATGAAAACACAGGTCCATACAGAGATTTGCATACAAATATTTATAGCAGTTTTACTAGCCAAAATCTGGAAACAATCCAAATGCCCTTCAATCAGTTAATGGATAAAAAAATTGGGTTACCGTGTCCATGTGTGCTAACTCGCTTCATCTATGTCTAACTCTTTGCAACCCCATGGACTGTAGCCCACTAGGCTCCTGTCCATGAGATTCTCCAGACAAGCGTACTAGAGTGGGTTGCCCTGCCCTCCTCCAGGGGATCTTCCTGACCCAGGGATCGAACCTTTGTCTCTTACATCTACCTGCATTGGCAGGCGGGTTTTTTTTTACCACAAGTGCCACCTGGGAACCCCACTGTATCCATACTACCAGAATAAAAAATAATGAACTATTATACATGCAGAAACATGGATGAATCTGGGAATAATTATGCTGAGAAAGAAGCCAATATATATGCTGTGTAATTCCATTTATGTAAAATTCTAGAAAATGCAACCTAATATCTCAAGTGGTCATCTCAGCTGGAACAGAAGTAGGAAGGGTTATAAAAAAGGCACAAAAATACTTTTGAGGGTGATAGGTATGTTTATTATCTTGCTTGTGGTGGTGGCTTCACAGGGTATGCAAGTGTCAAAACTTATATATTTTTTAGTACAATTCAAATATGTGCAGTTTAGTTTAAGTCAACTACATCTCAACAAAGTTGTTGAAAACAAATTTTAAAGCTCTTTTTTTATTTAAAGACTTTGTTAGCATTATCTATGGTGGTGTCATTTTTATTTTGTATTTACTTTGATTATATGCTGCAGTGATTTCTAATATGGCTAGACTTTTCATTTTTAGAATACCTTGTTAAAAGCCTGTTTTATCACTTAAAGACAGCACAAATATTTTAATCAGTTGTCTGGGAGAAAACAAAAACTCTGTCTCCCTCAAAAATAAATTAGGAGTCCCACAGATTAGAAGGTTGCATAAACATTTATAATGCTGTATGTTTTGAAATTCAATAATTGGCAAGTTTATGCAGCAGTCTATGGATTTATCTCATGTATTCTGACCCATCTGTTAAAACAGGCAATTACCAGAGAGCACTGCTGGTGAGAATATACATTCTCAAGGCTAAAAATATACCCACACACTTAAGTACATTTACTCGCGAAGCATCAATCTGCGGAAGCTTTTGTTTGTCCTTTTTGCCTTTCTCCAAAGGTAAATGGCACAGCAGATTCTTAAAAGACAAAGTTGCATTTTAACAAGCTGGTTTTAGGATTTGTTCATGTTCTGTGCTTACAGTTATTTATTGCTTTTTTAAAGGTTATATAGGTAAGTAAATATGACTAAAGGTTGATAAAATAGAACAGTTTTTATAGAACACCTCACTGGTTTAACATGGTAAAGCTTCTGGCCTTTAAAATCATTTTAAATAGTGAATATCTTCAGAATTATTAGACCTGAAGTGTTTATGACATATAGATAAGAATAGATGGTTTTAAATACCTACAGAGAAATGTCCATATCTTGCTTTTGTAATCTACTTTATGGTAATTTACCTTAAAGTAAGGATTAAAAGTAAATTCTTATTCAGGACTTTGATGAATGAGATATTAATAATTCATATTCTTGTTAATAGGGATGCCAAAGATAGTATGCCCAGATTTCTAATTTTTCAAAGGAAAAGTATTATTAAGGACATTAAAAAGAGGCCTTAGAATACCTAAAACAATCTTGAAATAGAAGAATAAAGTGTGAAGAATCACTCTTCCCCATATTGGGGCCCACTGTATAACTACCATGGTCAAAACTATATGATACTGATGGAGGAAAAGATGGATGAATCAATGGAACAGAAGAGAGAACACAGAAATAGACCTGCACTCCATCAGTGTCAGTGTCCTGGTTGTTAAATTTAACTGTGGTTTTGCAAGACGTTACCACTGAGAGCAACTGGGAAAGAGTACAAGAGACTTCTCTGTGCTAACTCTTACACATGCATCTGAATCTACAGATATCTCAAATAAAACTGTACTTTATACACTAAAATAGTAGCAAATGAAATCAAATTTTTCTGGTTTGCTTTTAAATTAAATATAGTATTTCACAGTTCTTGGTGGCTTTTGTTATAAAGATGAGTTATCACATATAAGAAATAACTCATTATTTGAAATTTCTAGTTAAGTGAATTGTCAATGAATAGGCCTGGACTGTACATAAGAATTGCAGTAACAAGACCTCACATAGTTCTGGAAATAACCCAGTAACCCTTTCCAGGATTCAGAAAGGTGAGACTTAGCAATTTGTCAACCTTGATAGCTGTTGGTGCCTCCATGCATTACCTATGTCTCGGTCATCTGACTGTTTCTTAGGTAATGCAATAAGAAAAGGATGTTCTTCATCAGGATACTACAACACTTACATTTTTGTCATAGAGAATTGCTTGGAGTGGAGGAAAGCCTCCACATGGTGACCAGAAGAAATGAAGTGTTCTCTTTGAGTATGAGAAGAGATACATGGGGAAGAAACACACCTTAGAGAAGAACTGGATTCTTCCCTATGCTGAAAGGAAAAAACTGAATTTTCCCAACACATCATCGTTTGTTTCTGCCCCTTCATCCTGCTGGAATCACCTGATTCATGCTTACATGACTGGCCTGAACAATTTAAGTAGTCTACAGATGGTCCCCAACTTATGATGGTTAGACTTTAAACGATTTTTTTTTTTTTACCTTACAATGGTGTGAAAGGGATACACAATCAGTAGAAGCCATACTTAGAATTTTGATCTTTTCCTGGGCGAGGACTATGGAATACTCTCTGGTGATGCTGGGCAGTGGCAGTGAGCCACGCTCCCAGTCAGCTAGACAATCACAGGATAAACCACAGCTACACTTAAAACCATCAGGACCATACTGCCATTCTGTTTTTCACTTTCAGTACAGTAGTCAGCAAATTACATGAGCTGTTCAACACTTTATTACATAACAGTTTTTGTGTTAGACGATTTTGCCCAACTGTAGGCTAATGTAAGTATTCTGAGCATGTATAAGTTAAGTTAGGATAAACTATGATGTTCGATAGGTTAGGTGTATTAAATGCATTTTCAACTTACAGTATTTTTAACTCATAGTGGCTGTATTGGAATGTCAAGGAAGATCTGTAGTGATTTCTTTGCTCTGACCTGTTTCTCAACTCCTACCCGTAAGTCCATCTTCCAAACTGTCCCCAGAGTGACCTTTCTAATAAGCTTGCTCACCAACTCTCTATTTGAAATCCAGTCATTGCTTCTGATTGTCTAAAATATGGAGTCTAAATTTTGCTGGCCATTCAAAGCTACCCAAAGTCTAGGCCCAATACCTGCCACTCCTAAGTACACATCCCACAGTCCGTATGGGCCACTTCATCGTCTCAGAACACACCAGGCTTTTTCTCGTATGGGTCCTTTAATTTTTAATCTAGAGTGCCCATCTTAGTCTTTGCCTGGTTAATGATCTCACTTTCTCCCTGAAGCTGTCCTCAATATCTTGAGACAGCTCATCACTCCTCCTTTTTGCTCTCATGGGATTTTACATGGAAGAATAGTTACTATTTATTGAGCGCTTACTAGGTACCAGGCACTGTGCCTAACTAAGCATTTTACAGACGTGATCTCATTTAATCTTCCCAGCAGCCCTATGAGGTCATGTGGCACTTTTCTCACTGTCTTCTCATTCATTGTTTTCATGTCCGTACTCTCAGTAGAAGAGATTGGTCTTGTTCATCTTATCTGAACCACCTTCTCCTACGGTGTCTGATCACATCTGGTGTTCGATAAATGTTTGTCAAGTGAGTAAACAATGTAATGAACAAAGTGAAATAAATTAACAATAGGGTGCTTTTAAAAATATCCTTTTAGAAAGGACTGGCTTTACCATATTGTACATGGCCAGAGCACTGGAAATGTGCTTCCTAATCCAAATATCGCTCTCCTTGCTCCTGGCATGATGCCTGAAATCCCCATGGTTCTCAAGAATGTCCTGCCTTTCTTTTTTATTCTTATTGCCAATAGCTCAGACTAGACCCTGTCTTGCTTCTTAGTTGATCTACTTATCTACTTTCAGATCTTCTCCTTCTTAATTATTACTAGACACCTTGCAAAAGATCAATTTTCCTAAAATACTAGTCTGATTATATATTTTCCCTGCTCAAAAACCTTAAATTTTTTAAAAAGGAATCCTCTCTCCCTAGCTTGACTTTCAAAATCCTCCATAATCTGGTCTCAACTATTTCTCATTACACATTAAATCCTATGGTTCAATCAATCTGAAATAGTTGTCATTCTCACTTCCATGCCTTTGTTCACTGTAATTCCTCTGACTCTCTGGGCTGGCTTCTTTCCCTGCATTGTCTATGAAAATTTAATCCTCTCCATGATGCTAGAATACACCAGTCAGAAATGACCTCTTATTTTTCTTAAATGCTTATCCACTGATAGGCTTATAAAAGACATTCACATTTTAGACTTTACACCTATATTAAAAAGTTAGCTCTGGAACTTCCCTGGTGGTCCAGTGTTTAAGATTTCATGCGTCCACTGCAGATGGTATGGGTTTGACCCCTGGTTGGGGAATTAAGAGGCTTCCCTGGTAGCTCAGATGGTAAAGCATCTGCTACAATGCGGGAGACTTGGGTTTGATCCCTGGGTCGGGAAGATCCCCTGGAGAAGGAAATGGCAACCCATTCCAGGAGTCAGGCTTGGAAAATCCCATGGACCGAGGAGCCTGGTAGGCTACAGCCTATGGGGTCACAAAGAGTCAGACACAACTGAGCGGCTTTACTTCATTTCACTTCACTTCAGTTCACTAGGGAATTAAGATCCACATACTGCAGGGTTTGGCCAAAAAAAAAAAAGCTAGCTCTTTGAGAGGGGGCAAGAAACTTTTTCAGTTAACTGCCCACCTCATAGACAATTCCCTTTTAAAATGTGCCCCCTTCCCTATGTGAGGGTGTGTCCCCCACATCTGTGCTTCTGCCATATTAGTCTGCTTCTGAGTAGATTAGGGATGGGACCTAACCATGCTTGGCCAGCTAGGTTCTCCTCTTGGAGATCATGTACTTTTATCAGATAAATAAAACAATAAACCTTTTAGCCTAGATCTGTCTTGTAAATGGAGGAGCTGGAAACTAGAGAACTGTGAAGAATCACCAGTGCACCTGTAAGTCTGTGTCCCTCCAATGGGGACCATTTTTCACATGAGAAGAGCATCCCTCTAGGTAGATGCAGTTTCAGATGCAGGGCACAAATATATGTGATGACCTTGGGGGACCATAGTATTTTTCTTCATAGTTGGGGAGGCAGAAAGAGTTGGGTTTTAGAAAGAGGAAAATGAACCGGAAATGAGAGTGCCACTGCCTGGTTGCTGTCAGGTTTCCAGACACTGGGTATAGTTCCAATTGAGATACCATTGCCTATGCCTGAGAAAATCCAGTATTCTTTCAAAAATTCCTTTTTCACTCAAGGGTAAAATGAGTTGTGCGTTAGCCATCTGATCTAACAAGGCTGAGAGTAGCTTTTCAGAGTAACTTACAGTGTCACGCTATGCATGCTAAGTTGCTTCAGTGGTGTCCAACTCATTGCAACCCTTTGAATTGTAGCCCAAGAGGCTCCTCTGTTCATGGGATTCTCCATGCAAGAATACTGGAGTGGGTTGCCATGCCCTCCTCCAGGGGATCTTCCTGACCCAGGGATTGAACCCACATCTCTTATGTCTCCTGCATAGGCAGGCAGGTTCTTTACCAGTAGCGCCACCTGGGAAGCCCACACGCTAAGTTGCTTCAGTTCAGTTCAGTCGCTCAGTCGTGTCCGACTCTTAGTCGCTTCAGTCATGCCCAATTCTGCGACCATGTGGACTGTAGCATGCCAGGCTTCTCTGTCCATGGGATTCTTGTCAGTCACCTGGTAAATATATGTTGAATGTGGGTACCACTTCTGGTTCTTAATGTTGGCTGTACATTAGAAACACCTGAGATGCTTTTAAACCTACCAATGCCCACATCTCACTCCAGACTAAATTCAAACTGTCTTGGATGGGACGGCACTATTTTTTTATTTAGACCTTTCCTGATGATTCTAAAATGTAATCAGGAATTATCACTGCATTAGATATTATGAAAAGAAATACAAATACTGAGGAAGAGCTGATAGCACATTAAGCCATTTATATTCGTTAGCTCATCTGTGTTGAATTACTTAACAGATTGTACAGTTTGGGAAAAGATTTATACCCAAGGTTAGGGCCAGGGTAGCATCAGAAGCAGTAAAGAAAAATGTATAAAAAAATGAAGGACAGGCATTGAGTTTAGTTCATATTTTTTTAAAAATAGAGCAAATTATTGGGGCACTGGGAGTAGTTATATAAGCCATTAACTGATCGAGCCAGAAGGAAATGGGTAACAGTAAGTCATTTTCATTCCAAAAATATGGAATTCTTCTTAGAGGATATCTTTAAAACAGTTCTGATGAAATTTTAGTTTAAAAATCAAGCTAAAACAATGTAACATAATCTCTAGATCAGCATAATTAAGCAAGTGATTATAGCTTAATGTCTAATTATTAGTTCTGTATTAATGATTTAGTTATTAATAATGTAAGTATTAGGAGGCAGCATAAACTAAGAATACTAAAATGTACATTTAAAAGGCTGTATTCCTGGTTTCTCCACACTGCTCCCTGAACTCAAGTATGACTTCATTCTGCTTAAGACATTGTGGGTACTGTATTTCTTTCTTTCTCTTTTTAGCATTTATTTATTTGGCCGTGTCAGGTCTTAGTTGAGGCATGCAGGATCTTTGTTGCATTGTGAGGGTCTTTCATTGAGACGCTCCAACTCTCTAGTTGTGCCCATAGGCTTGGTAGTTTCGGGCTAAGGAGTAGCAACATGAAGGCTTAGTTGCCCCAAGGCATGTGGGATCTTAGTTCCCCAGACCAGGGATCGAACCCATGGCCCCTACATTGCAAAGCAGATTCTTAACCACTTGACCAGCAGGGAAGTCCCTGTACTTCTTAATACATTCTGTCTGGTATTGTGGCTACTTTAGTGCTTGTCTTTTGCCTTTTACTTAACAAGAAGCTCCTTGAGAGAAGTGATCATAGCATTCATTTTTGTATTCCTCCCACAGAACCTTCTTCTACTAGAGCATGTTAGTTTTATTTGTTGTGTTAGGCTTTATAAATTAGGCATAAATTCTACTGCAAATAAGGTAAACCATACTACGATGGCTTAAACCATGGGTTTATTTTTCTCATGTAGCAAGAAATTGAGATATAGGCAGTCCAAGGTTGAAACAGATTCTCAAGAAAGCAGTTAGGGACACATTATTTCCATCTCTCTGCTTCTCTTGTCCTTACTCTTTAGCACGTCACCTCATGGTCATAAGACGGCTGCTACACCTGTAGGCATTGCTTTTTTTTTTTTTTACAAGCAAGAAGGGACAGGCTCAAAAGGTCCAAAGGAACATTCCAGCCCAATCTATCCTTTTTATTTATTTGTTTCTGGCTGTGCTAAGTCTTTGTCGCTGCACTCAGGCTTTCTCTAGTTGCGGGAGCCGGGGCTGCTCTCTAGTTGTGGTGTGTGGGTTTCTCACGGCCGTGGTTTATCATTGCAGATCACAGGCTCTAGGGCACACAGGCTCGGTAATTGTGGTGCAGGGGCTTAGTTGCCCCCACAACCTGTGGAATCTTCCTAGACCAGGGACTGAACCAGTGTCCCCTGCATAGGCCCCAGTCTCCCCTGCATGGCAGGCTGACTCTTAATCACTGGATCACCAGGCGAAGCCCCCAATCTATCCTTTTTAAAAGCTTTCCTGAAATTTCATCCAGCAACTCTTTGTTGGATAGAATTGGACACATGGTTACTCCTGGACTAATACTGAAAGATGGTTAGGGAGAAAGGACTTAGGCATTGGGGTTGAGCCAGCCAGAAACATTGTACCATAAGGTTTTATTCTAATTACACTTGAAATGATTATTGCAGATTGTTTGGCACCCCCTACCATGATCTGACAGCCAAGAAAATCGTGGGCCAGAAATGTCTGAGATCCATAGCCAGGTAATGGCAGAACAGAGACTAGAGTAAGATCCAGCTATTACCATTCTTAAGCCATTGAACATTACATACATCTGCACACAGACTATTAGAAGATCCTACTTTAGAAGCTATGAGTCATTTCCAAAGACAGAATTTAGATTACTGGAACTTTGTTTTAGCCATCTCCCAAAGAACCTTCCCCTTCCTATAAATCATCAGAACAGCAAATAGGAAAACAGACCTTTCAGTCCTCCTTTGATGTAAAAGATGGCAAAATAAAAACTGTCCAAAATTTCCGTGGGACGTGTCCTCCATAAGTTGTCCTCTTGCTTTGTGTAACTGAGAAGGTTGTTTTTTAAAGTCTCTAATGTAAAATAAATTAATTAAACAGTGAAAATCCAAAAGTGTTTAAGTGCAATCCCAATCTTTGTTCCTCTCCCTTACTATACACTACCATTATTTTTGCTAGGAATTTTTTTGAAATTATTGTTGCTGTCAAATTACTTTAATTCTGACCTTTCACCCCCCAAATAAGGTTTTGCTAAATGTATGCCTCCTAAATAATTATGCTATCAAAATTTTTGTTTCCCCAAATGACTAATTTTAGCTTTCTAGGTATGATATTCCGGAGAAGGCAATGGCATCCCACTCCAGTACTCTTGCTGGAGAATCCCATGGATGGAGGAGCCTGGTGGGCTGCAGTCCATGGGGTCGCTAAGAGTCAGACACGACTGAGCGACTTCCCTTTCACTTTTCACTTTCATGCATTGGAGGAGGAAATGGCAACCCACTCCAGTGTTCTTGCCTGGAGAATCCCAGGGATGGGGGAGCCTGGTGGGCTACCGTCTATGGGGTCGCACAGAGTCGGACATGACTGAAGTGACTTAGCAGTAGCAGCAGCAGGTATGATATTCACATTTAAGGGAAGAAAAAAAAAACGGTATATTTCAACCAACCAATGCTCTACAAGAATGCTGATTATTCTCCACATCTATGATTTTTATCATTATTAATAAATGCTGAGTAAGTGGTGGCTATTATTATGCTTGTGCTTAGTCATTCAGTCATGTCGACTCTTTGAGACCCTATGGACTGTATAGCCCACCAGGCTCCTCTGTCCATGGGATTCTCCAGGCAAGAATACTGGAGTGGGTTGCCTGGTCTTCTTCCAGGGGAACCTTCCCAATCCAGGGATTGAACCCAGGTCTCCCACATTGCAAGCAGATTCTGAGCTATCAGGGAAGCCCCTGTGACTATTATTAAGTTGTTATAAGTTCAACATGACAGTGGATGCACATTTTTTAATGTTAAAATAGAAATCAATTGTATTTTTATCATGTTCAAACACATTTGGGCCTGAATTTCTAAGACTCTAATGGTTTTTCATAACTAAATCATTACCCCATGCATGCATGCTTAGCATAAACATAATTAAACCATTCAGTCACCTGCTGTCGTTTGTTTTTTTTTAAGTACCTTAAAGATTGTGTGTGCTAAGTCGCTTCAGTCATGTCTGACTCTGCGAGCCTATGGATTGTAGCCTGCCAGGCTCCTCTGTCCATGGGATTCTCCAGGCAAGAGTACTAGAATGGGTTGTCATTTCCTCCTCCAAGGAATCTTCTCAACCCAGGGACTGAACCCATGTCTCTTAGGTCTCCTGCATTGGCAGGAGGGTTCTTTACCACTAGCGATTATTCAGCAATAATCTTGCTACCACTGCAAACTCTGTTAGGAGGAATAATTTCTATGAAAATTAAACTTATTAGGCTATCATTTTTAAAACAGAAGCATAGTATTGTTTTATACACATTTTGTAATAACCCTCTATAGTCTTTCTAAGTCAATTTTAATCTGTTTGGGGTGTGTAGTTTATCGGTTATATTTCAGTTTCTATGGCAACAGATGCAATCATTGCATACACATTCTGCAGCTGGGTAGACAAGCAGTCTCCTCTGAGACTTTCACTTGCAAATAAAGCAGTGTGTGAGTAAGAGGCAAGCATTCTTCTCCTCCAGGAGACTGAGTACTCTACACTTCCAGGATACCAGGCTTAGGCGATAGCCAAAAAAACGCTTCCAAACACAACCCGTTCTCCAGGTTTCACATGGAACAATTGAGATGTCTTTACTCAAGGCATAAAGATACTTCCACTGCTGCTTTTAGAATTTGGGACACAATGGAAAACTGTACACTGAGTACCTGGTTCTCATCCATTTCTTAAGATTTCCTGCGTTTCTGAAGTGGAAATTTATAAAAGCACAGTTCAGATGTTCTGAAATAAAATTCAGATGATGATGAAAATAAAGTAATAGAAGTCACTACAAAAAAAAAAAATTAGGAACCAAAGAAATCTCTGTAACAGAAATTCCTTAAAAGTCTTTTACAATGTTCTGAAACTAAGATTGTGCATTAATTTGAGCTACTTCTTCTGAGCAAGTGAATGTCTTATAGATAATTGACTCAATTAAAGAAAAAATATTTTCACTTTTTTGTTATAGAAAATTTAAAACACACCACACAATCCACCTGGCTGAGTCCTTTTTCTCAGTTGAAATACAGGGCGTTAGGCTAGTACTTCGGAAAAGGCAATGGCACCCCACTCCAGTGTTCTTGCCTGAAGAATCCCAGGGATGGGCTGCCATCTATGGGGTCGCACAGAGTCGGACACGACTGAAGCAACTTGGGAGAAGTAGCAACAGCAGAATACAATGAACTTTTATGTACCTACCTCCCAGGTTGCTATCGTTAATACTTGACATGTTTTATCTATAAACTCTCACACTCTTCTTTTAAAAAATTATATTAAACTATTTCTTTCACTCATATATATCTGTGCTGTGTTGTGCTTAGTCACTCAGTCATGTCCAACTCTTTGTGACCCCATGGACTGTCATCCACCCGGCTTCTTTGTCCATGGAATTCTTGAGGCAAGAATACTGGAGTGGGTTGCTATGCCCTTCTCCAGGGGATCTTCCTGACCCAGGAATCAAACTGGGGTCTCCTGCATTGCAGGTGGATTCTTTACCAGCTGAGCTACCAGGGAAGCCCCATATACATCTACTACATATTTAATTGATAAGGATTTTGACATGTAACAATTACACTGTTATCTATAACACTTAAAATGAACAGTTAAGTCATTAATATCGAAATATTCTATTTTAATTTATTAATATGGAAAGTGATTGATGTTAACAATTGTTATACTTTATATTAAAGGCTTATAAATAAATCACTTCCATAAAAGTGTATGTGATTTATTATACCCATGGAAAACAAAATACATTTAAAAAATCACTTTTTATTTTGTCCTCCAAGTTTCCTTTTCTTTTTCTAGAGGAGGTATCAGTATGTAGTTATTTCCTATCATTTTACAATAGTGTAGGGAATACGCATTGAAGAATTTAATTTTCATCAGTTGAAATAATATTGGCATATCTCTGATTTAGTCCTCAATTTCCCTTCAGTTGGCCCAGAAGTAAATACCAAGAGGTTTTCATTCCCCATATACCCATCCTGCTTGATACTAATATGTTTATGAAATATGTCTCATTAAATGCTATTGATTTAGCTCTTTCTCCATGAAAACACTTTCTCTTGGAATGACTCATGTTTCACTGTTGAGTGTCTGTCTCTTTGCTTTTCCACTTAACTTCTGTGAAAGTCTTTCTAATTTTGTCTCTTTGTTCTTATCTCTGTGAATATCTTTATCTTTTTCTCATATTCTTTTTCTCCTTGTTCACCTATCATTTCCTCTAATCTCTGACTCTCCTTCATGGTTATTATATTTATTGGTTGTACGGCAATATTTTCTGTCCTTTGTTTTTAAAATAGATGAAAGAAACATTTGGGGCTTCTGTAAAAGAAAATAAAATGGTTTTTCACCTGATTTTTTTTCTTCTTTCAAAGTATTAACTGTCTTAGTATGTTCTTTTAGAATACATATTTAGCCATTCTAAGAAGGATATGGCAATCCACTCACTCCAGTGTTCTTGCCTGGAGAATCCCAGAGCCGGCAGAGCCTGGTAGGCTGCCGTCTATGGGGTTGCACAGAGTCGGACACAACTGAAGCGACTTAGCAGCAGCAGCAGCAGCAAGAGGTATTGAATGTTTACTGAAGAAGATTTCCAAAGAATTTTTTTCAAAGAACCATTCAATTTATTTAAACAAAGACAGTTCACCCATTCCTCCCACCTCCCCACTGCCCCCTTCCCACTACCCTGCACCTCTGATAGCCACCAATGCATTCTCTACATCTATGAGCTTGGGTTGATTGATTGCTGTTTCCTTCCTTCCTTCCTGTCCCTTTCTCTCTCTCTTGCTCTCTCTTCCTTCCTTCATTCATTCCTTCTTTCTTTCCTTCTTTCCCTTTTGATTCCACACATTAACAGAGATTGGGGCTTTCCTGGTAGCTCATCAGTAAAGGAGACTCGGGAGATGTGGGTTTGATCCCTGGGTCAGGAAGATCCCCTGGAGGAGGGCATGGTGAGCCACTCCAGTATTCCTGCCTGGAGAATCCCATGGACAGAGGAGAGTCAGACATGACTGAAGCAACTGAACATGCACACATAACAGATTATACAGCATCTGTCTTTCTCTGACTTATTTCACTTAGCATAATGGCCTTAGGTCCATCTTTGTTGTGGCAAAGAGCAAGATTTCATTCTTTTCATGGCTGAATAATATTGCACTGTATTTATATACCACAGTTTCTTTATCCATCCATCCATCAATAAGCATTTAGGTTATTTCCATATCTTGGATATTATAAATAATGCTATGATGAATATGGGTGTGCATACATCTTTATTTGGGGATTAATTTTTGTTTTCTTTGAATAAATACCCAGAAGTAGAATTCTGAATCATACCATAGTTCTATTTTTAATTTTTTAAGGAACTGCCATACTTTTTTCCATATTGGCTATACCAACTTACATTCCTACCAACAATGCACAAGTGTTCCCTTTTCTCCACATCCTTGCTAATACTTGTTATTTCTTGTCTTTTTGATAATAGCCATTCTAACAGGCAAGAGGTGATACATCATTGTAGTTTTAATTTGCATTTACCTGATGATTAGTGATGTTGAGCACCTTTTCATGTACCTATTGGCCATCTCTATGTCTTCTTTGGAAAAATATCTATTCAGATTTTTTTTAAGTTCATTGACTTTTATTTATACATGATAAATGATTAAAAATTCTTATGTATCATCTGCTAAAAAAATAGATGCCATATTTAATTTATTTATTTATTTTTAAATTAATTTATTTATTTTAATTGGAGGCCAATTACTTTACAATATTGTGTGTTTTTTTTCCGTGTAGACATGGAAAAATGTCTATTCAGATTTTCTGCCTAATTTTTGAATTGAATTGAGTTTTTGCTATTGAGTTGTATGAGTCGTTTTATGTATTTTGCATATTAACCCCTTATTATGTATTTTGGGTATTAATCCCTGAACAGATATACCATTTGCGAACCTTTCTCCCATTTGGTCAATTGTGTTTTCATATCGGCTTCCTTTGCTGTGCAGCTAATGGTAACTTATTAAAAATAAGTCAAAATGCTGTTGCCCGGGAGTTTCAAAAGGGTAAACTCCCCCTCCTAACAAAGAAAAAATTGGAAAAATTTTATAAAACAGTACTCCAGTTTTTTATCTGTGAAAGAGAAAGCATATCATTCTTTTCTCCACCTTCAATAATCCAATGTATTTGTTGGCTTAATAAAATAGTTCCTACCATTTTTGCTCTGTTTTATTATTAAGTTCCCAACAAGCATGTTACTTGCTTTACTTCTATGACAAGCATAAATGGGTACACATGCCACATTCTTGTTGTGAATAAAGTGCCTTGATAACAATAATAGTGGGGAAGATAATAACACACATGCCATAAGTACTCATTTAAGTGATTTAAACCCAATGCCTATTGCTCCCCAAAAGCAACTTCGGGAAATGTGTTTCAACCCCTAATGAATGAACTATATTTTAAGACATTATTAACTTTATTTAATATTAGCTATTTCTCTCATGTATTTTTAAAATTATTAGGTTTACTTCTATTATGTTTAAAATAACTCCCTTTTATGACACACAGTTTTATTTTAAGGATATGTTATCAACAATTCACTATGTTTTTCAGTAAGTTTAGAACCACTGCTGGGAAAAAAAAAGAAAAAATACTATCCTTCACTCTGTGTTTCCAGTGAGAAAAATAAATAAGTAAATATTAGAAATGTCACTTTGGTGAGGTTATTAACAACCTTAAATTATAGGGAGGTTCCCCTAAAGGGAAAAAGGGATGATAAAACATGTCTACTTGAAATGGCTTCATAGTTTAAGCAAACAACATGGTTTAAAAAAAAAAGTCCCACCCAGCAGGAAATGGTAAGAACAGCCTTAAAATATTCCAGAGAAATAGACTATTTCAACAAAAAATTAGGGGAAAAAAAGTCAGCCCTCAACATCAATTGCGTTTTGATGGAGACTGTCAAAGACTTGGACTGGAAAAACATACTAGAGTATCTCAGATTTTTAAACAGCACTGGAAAACACAGTTCCTAGGAAAACTAATGCAGATTAATGCATGAAAAGAAGGTATAGATACTGATCATATTTTAAGTATAAAATTAAACATTGTCACAACATAGCTAATTAATTTATTCTAATGTTATTAAAACACACTCACTAAAAACATACTTCCAGATCTCTATACTTCACATCTAACTCATGCTGGGTACTATTCAAATTATCTCTACAAAAATTTCCCCTGATATCTCAGAAAAAGTTCTTAACTTGTAGTACCTTTTCCCTAACTTTAGTATTAAGTAATAATCAAGAAATATAAATAGAATATAGTCATAGGAGTTGATATAATGGAAAAAACTGATAAACTCCCCTAATGGAGAAACAAAAAATTGAAATAATTGGGGCCTGTAAATTTAGTTTAAATATTTACATTCTAGTTTCTAGTCAATGACCTTAGATAGGTTATTTAACTCCTCTGAACCTCTCTTTATATATAAAGTGGGACTAATGATATTCACTTTATTGGTTTTTAAGCAAGATTTAAGCAAGATTACATATGTCTTGCTTAGATCATGGTAGATGCTCAATTAATACTTAACTTTCTTCCATTTTTATGATTAAGATAGAGCTTTAATTAAAACTTGGATATCTTAAAATGCAAGCCAGTGCTCTTTTCCTATAGCTAGAGGGCCATCCTGAGAAGGAGGCTGGAGAACATAGATTTGTCTAAAGAAAAAATTTTAAATAACATTTATTTAGTTGTTTATTTATTTATTTATTTAGACTTCCCAAGTGACTCAGTGGTAAAGAATCCACCTGTCAATTTCAGGAGATGTAGGTTCGATCCCTGGGTTGGGAAGATCCCCTGAAGAAGGGAATGGCAACACACTCCAGTATTCTTGCCTGGGAAATCCCATGGACAGAGGAGCCTGGCAGGCTACAGTCCCTAGGGTCACAAGAGAGTCAAACACAACTTAGGGCACACACATTTATTTCCTTATTTATTTTTGGCTATGCTGAGATTTAAATTGAAGAGATGGGAATACCAGAACACCTGATCTGCCTCTTGAGAAATTTGTATGCAGGTCAGGAAGCAACAGTTAGAACTGGACATGGAACAACAGATTGGTTCCAAATAGGAAAAGGAGTTCGTCAAAGCTGTATATTGTCACCCTGTTTATTTAACTTATATGCAGAGTACATCATGAGAAACGCTGGACTGGAAGAAACACAAGCTGGAATCAAGATTGCCGGGAGAAATATCAATCACCTCAGATATGCAGATGACACCACCCTTATGGCAGAAAGTGAAGAGGAACTCAAAAGCCTCTTGATGAAAGTGAAAGTGGAGAGTGAAAAAGTTGGCTTAAAGCTCAACATTCAGAAAACGAAGATCATGGCATCTGGTCCCATCACTTCATGGGAAATAGATGGGGAAACAGTGGAAACAGTGTCAGACTTTATTTTTCTGGGCTCCAAAATCACTGCAGATGGTGACTGCAGCCATGAAATTAAAAGACACTTACTCCTTGGAAGGAAAGTTATGACCAACCTAGATAGCATATTCAAAAGCAGAGACATTACTTTGCCAACAAAGGTTCGTCTAGTCAAGGCTGTGGTTTTTCCTGTGGTCATGTATGGATGTGAGAGTTGGACTGTGAAGAAGGCTGAGCACTGAAGAATTGCTGCTTTTGAACTGTGGTGTTGGAGAAGACTCCTGAGAGTCCCTTGGACTGCAAGGAGATCCAACCAGTCCATTCTGAAGGAGATCAGCCCTGGGATTTCTTTGGAAGGAATGATGCTAAAGCTGAAACTCCAGTACTTTGGCCACCTCATGTGAAGAGTTGACTCATTGGAAAAGACTCTGATTCTGGGAGGGATTGGGGGCAGGAGGAGAAGGGGATGACAGAGGATGAGATGGCTGGATGGCATCACTGACTCGATGGACATGAGTCTGAGTGAACTCCGGGAGTTGGTGATGGACAGGGAGGCCTGGCGTGCTGCGATTCATGGGGTCGCAAAGAGTCAGACATGACTGAGCGACTGATCTGATCTGATCTGATGCTGAGTCTTCGTCGCTGTGTGGGCCTTCTCATTGCAGCGAGCAGGGGCTCCTCTTCCTTGCAGTGCACAGGCTTCTCGTTGCAAGGGCATCTCATTGCAGGGGCTCTCTTCTGGAGCACTGGGCTTCAGTAGCTGCAGCACGTGGACTCAGTAATTTCCACTTGCAGGCTCTCAAGCATAGGCTCATTATTTTTGGTGCAACAACTTAGTTGCCCCAAGGCATGTAGAATCTTCCCTAGACCAGGGATCAAACCCACATCCTCTGCATTGGCAGGCACATTCTTATCCTCTGTACCACCAGGGAAGTCCTGAAAAAAGAAATTTTAATCAAGTTTAGAGTGTTCAGATAGACAATATGATAAGCAAGGAGAAGATCCCGTATGAATCCAATGTAGAAATAATGCTTCAGGTTTCTGTACTCCAACATCTAGTGCCTCATAGGAATCTTTATTGACATACAAGTACCCTAACACACTGTTGTATTTGTCTTGCATTTTAATCATTTATAAGATGACTTCTTATAAATTTCAAATTTTCTTAATAAAGCCTGATATCTTGTTTTTCTGATTCTTATATGCAGTTGAGACACTTTATTTTACAAATTATACAGGTAATAGTTAAGGGATTGGTGAACATTTGTATAGAACATTGCCACCTTTGCTTAGATTTTAATGAAAATACATATGTTTTAATCAAACTGTTTGGAAATATATTTTTGCAAAATTCAGAAAGGGCTAGGCAAGAGCTATCACAACTATGTCTACTTTTATTTAAAAACTCTGTTAGTGGTTGTGTAAGCTGATAGGGTAAGGGGTCCCAGGAGAAAGAGAACCAGGCATGGCTTTCTTGACAATAGAAAAGCAATTTTTGGTCAAAGCCTTTTTGTGATCTGAGTCTGGCCCTGTTCAATGATTGCCCTTGAATAGGTGTCAGTAATTAATGATCTTAAAGGAACAAAAAGCTGTTTGTCAGGCAAGAGAAGGAACGATAGTAAAGGTAATATATCGATTGTAAAGACTCCCAGTTCTTTTTCAGTGGAAAGGTTAGCCTGCAGGGCTCAACCACCAGAACAACCAAACCTAAGGGATGATGATGTTGACCTTTTCTGACCCTCATGATTTCAATCAGCTAAAGCCTGGACTCTGTCTACTACCCAAGCCCCTTCATGAATATGCATATACCCTTAACATTGCTGTTTAGGAAGACACTATTTTGGAAAAGACCCCTGTGTTCTTCTTACTTACTGCAAGTAATAAATTCTGCCTTCTCCCAGTCTTCGGTTTGATTGTGTTTTTTGGCTAGATGCCCACCATTTAGAGTTGAACCCAGTTTTAGGTAATAGTTGGACATAGTATGATCTGATCAACTCAAAAAGATTTCCCCTTCTATTTCTGAAACTGTGCAGCTCAGATTGGGACTGGGTCGGGATCTGAACCCAGCCAAAACCTGGACTGGGAGTTGAACACACTTTAACTGAGACCTAGCATACCTGGTCTCAGGACTTAATGAAACTCAGGATCTTGATGATTCAACACAGAAAGAATTCAGAGAGAGACAAAGTGATAGGTAAGAAGTAGATTTATTTGGAGAGAAATACTCTCCACAGACAGAGTTGAGCTACCTGAGAAGGCGGGAGCAGCCCAGGGTATGCTATTGTCAGTTTTCATAGGGGTGGATAGCTGGCACTAACAGTAAAGAATCCATCTGCCAGTGCAGAAGAAATAAGAGATGCAGGTTTGATCCCTGGATCAGGAAGATCCCCTGGTGAAGGGCATAGCAACCCACTCCAGTATTCTTGCCTGGACAATCCTGTGGATTCAGGAGCCTGGCAGGTTATGGTCCACAGGATCACTAAGAGTCAGACATGATTGAAGCCGCTTAGCATGCATGCATGCAACCAGTGGGTGGGGTAGTCTAGTTATTTTAGGAAGTGGTGGGGATTTCCAGGAATTGGGCTACCACCCACTTTTGAACCTTTATGGTCAGCCTTGGAATTGTCATGGAACCTGTTGGTGTGTGATTTAGCTTACTGATGTGTTCAGTTCAGTTCAGTCGCTCAGTCATGTCCGACTCTTTGCAACCCCATGAATCGCAGCACACCAGGCCTCCCTGTCCATCACCAACTCCCAGAGTTCACTCAGACTCACGTCCATCAAGTCAGTGATGCCATCCAGCCATCTCATCCTCTGTCATCCCCTTCTCCTCCTGCCCCCAATCCCTCCTAGCATCAGAGTCTTTTCCAATGAGTCAACTCTTCTCATGAGGTGGCCAAAGTACTGGAGTTTCAGCTTCAGCATCATTCCTTCCAAAGAAATCCCAGGGCTGATCTTCAGAATGGACTGGTTGGATCTCCTTCCAGTCCAAGGGACTCTCAGGAGTCTTCTCCAACACCACAGTTCAAAAGCAGCAATTCTTCGGTGCTCAGCTTTCTTCACAGTCCAACTCTCACATCCATACATGACCACTGGAAAAACCATAGCCTTGACTAGACAGACCTTTGTTGGCAAAGTAATGTCTCTGCTTTTGAATATGCTATCTAGGTTGGTCATAACTTTTCTTCCAAGGAGTAAGCGTCTTTTAATTTCATGGCTGCAGTCACCATCTTCAGTGAGTTTGGAGCCCAAAAACAAATAAAGTCTGACACTGTTTCCACTGTTTCCCCATCTATTTCCCATGAAGTGATGGGATCAGATGCCTTGATCTTCGTTTTCTGAATGTTGAGCTTTAAGCCAACTTTTTCACTCTCCACTTTCACTTTCATCAAGAGGCTTTTGAGTTCCTCTTCACTTTCTGCCATAAGGGTGGTGTCATCTGCATATCTGAGGTGATTGATATTTCTCCCGGCAATCTTGATTCCAGCTTGTGCTTCTTCCAGTCCAGCGTTTCTCATGATGTACTCTGCATATAAGTTAAATAAACAGGGTGACAATATACAGCCTTGACGAACTCCTTTTCCTATTTGGAACCAGTCTGTTGTTCCATGTCTAGTTCTAACTGTTGCTTCCTAACCTGCATACAAATTTCTCAAGAGGCAGATCAGGTGGTCTGGTATTCCCATCTTTTGAAGAATTTTCCACAGTTTATTGTGATCCACACAGTCAAAGGCTTTGGCATAGTCAATAAAGCAGAAATAGATGTTTTTCTGGAACTCTCTTGCTTTTTCCATGATCCAGCGGATGTTGGCAATTTGATCTCTGGTTCCTCTGCCCTGTCTAAAACCAGCTTGAACATCAGGAAGTTCACAGTTCACATATTGCTGAAACCTGGCTTGGAGAATTTTGAGCATTACTTTACTAGCGTGTGAGATGAGTGCAATTGTGTGGTAGTTTGAGCATTCTTTGGCATTGCCTTTCTTTGGGATTGGAACGAAAACTGACCTTTTCCAGTCCTGTGGCCACTGCTGAGTTTTCCAAATTTGCTGGCATATTGAGTGCAGCACTTTCATAGCATCATCTTTCAGGATTTGGAATAGCTCAACTGGAATTCCATCACCTCCACTAGCTTTATTCGTAGTGATGCTTTCTAAGGCCCTCTTGACTTCACATTTCAGGATGTCTGGCTCTAGGTGAGTGATCACACCATCATGATTATCTGGGTCATGAAGATCTTTTTTGTACAGTTCTTCTGTGTATTCTTGCCATCTCTTCTTAATATCTTCTGCTTCTGTTAGGTCCATACCATTTCTGTCCTTTATTGAGCTCATCTTTGCATGAAATATTCCTTTGATATCTCTGATTTTCTTGAAGAGATCCCTAGTCTTTCCCATTCTGTTGTTTTCCTCTATTTCTTTGCATTGATCGCTGAAGAAGGCTTTCTTATCTCTTCTTGCTATTCTTTGGAACTCTGCATTCAGATGTTTATATCTTTCCTTTTCTTCTTTGCTTTTCCCTTCTCTTCTTTTCACAGCTATTGTAAGGCCTCCCCAGACAGCCATTTTGCTTTTTTGCATTTCTTTTCCATGGGAATGGTCTTGATCCCTGTCTCCTGTACAATGTCATGAACCTCATTCTATAGTTCATCAGGCCCTCTATCTATCAGATCTAGGCCCTTAAATCTATTTCTCACTTCCACTATATAATCATAAGGGATTTGATTTAGGTCTTATGCAAAAATTGGAGAGAAAGTAACCAATAGTATAGAGAAGCAGAAGAGGGGTAGAAACGTATAACCCAAGGGTGTTGAATTTTACTAGAGATAAAATGGTGGCAACTTGAAATCATTCATGTATAATGATCCAAAATTCTTGTGGTTTCAGAGAAGGTATACAGAAATAAGTCCACATATCCTCATATTTCAAATAAGAAGAACTTGTGGCTAGCGGAGGATTACTGACTGAGACATGATCCTTTCCTTAAGCAGCCTCCAGTCTAGCTGAGAAGACAAGACTCAAGAACAAGACACAAGCTGGTAGCAATTAAGTGCGAGGCATGAGGTGCTGAGAGCCTTAGCTATGACAGAGGCAGAGAGAACGAGGAGGAGAAAGGAGAACATGCGTTTCAGATTTAGTGCCACACCCTTTTATATGCAGGGGTCCCTGGTGGCTCAGATGGTAAAGAATCCACCTGTGATGCAGGAGATCGGGTTTGATTCCTGACTCAGGAAGATCTCCCTGGAGCAGGGCACAGCAATGCACTCCAGTATTCCTGCCTGGAGAATACCATGGACAAAGGAGCCTGATGGGACTACAGTCCATAGGGTCACAAAGAGTCAGACATGACTGAAGTGACTTAGCACACACACCTTTTATATGCTTCGTAGCAACTGTACTATTTAAATGACTAAACTCTGATAGCCAGGACAACTTTCACATCAAATGTCTTACAGTCTCCTAACCTATGAAGTAATTCTAGCTTCTCTATAACTTCCTCCTTTAGGTCACTCATCTATATCCTCTACTAACCTTTGGGGTTAAAACTCTTTGGTGCCAGCTTTTCCAGAGTGTGCCAGTTTTGCTGGCTTCCAAACCTCTAGCCTTGACACGGTGATGGTCGAGGCCTGTGGCATATATTTGCTTCTCTTAACCGACCTACTGAAACGTCATATATTCCTGTTTAGTCCTCCTGCTGAGATGAGTTACTGGCTTGTCCTTTCCAGGCTAGACTATGTGTTATTATTCCTGCCCCCTTGTATGAGTTACCTATTGTTGCATAACAAGTTACCCCAACACATAGTGGCTTAAAGCAATGAACATGTATTATCATACATAGTTTCTCAGGATCAGGAATCTGGGAGAAGCTTAGCGCAGTGGTTCTGATTCAGTCTCTCATGAGACTGCAAAGTGTCAGTTGGAGCTGCAGTCATCCAGGGGCTGGCGTGGGGCTGGAGGATGCACTTCCCAGCTCACTCACATGGCTGTTGGCAAGAGGCCTCAGGTCCTTGCACATGGGCCTCACTATAGGGTTGCTCACGGTATTAATACTGCAGCTGGGTTCCTATAAAGTTAATGATATGAGAGAGAAAGACAGACAGAGAGAGAGAGGCAGGGAAGGAGGGAAGCACTGCCTCTTAGGACATACGCCATTAGTTCCACCTTATTCTGTTCATTAAAAGTGAGTCACTCAGTCTAGCCAACACTCAGTGGGAAGGGATTACACAAAGATGTGAATATCAAGAGGTATGAACCATATGTGGTAGTTTTATAAAGTCACCGCTTTATAAAGTGACTCCTCCATTCTTCATTTGAAGTAGTTACCTTAGTTTTCTCATATATGTATAATTTTATGGTGAAATTAAAGTGAATTTTAATCTGTTTGCCTATGAAACTATATGAAGTCAGTATTTTATATAGTAGCCTCAAAATAAGAGTTCCCTTTTCCTCCTACTTTTCGAGAGTGAAAATGCATGTATCTTTCCCCCTAATATTGTCTTCCAGTGAAAGCTGTAGGTTACAATTTTGTAAGTATGTCAGGATAACAGCACAAAACATTCCTTAAGCTCACCATGTCAAGAAGCAAATGGAGAACTCTTTCTTCTTCTTGCTGCTAACTGAAAATATTCATATCCAAATCCTTCACCACTCAGCCAGCAGGCCAAACCCAATTCACTGTAAATCGAGCATTTGACAAACGTTTTCTTTGTTTACTTATATCAGGTAAATAAAAAACTGTATTAATGTGAACATTTGTTCATTTCATAAATAAATGAAATAATTCAGGGCTTGAGTCTTCAGTGTTTAGAGGAAGCAAGAATTCAGCAACTCAGATATAACATACTGTTGCCATGGTTTGACGTGTGGCAAGATTCCTTTAAACCAGGTATAAATTGGAAATTGGAAGTCAAGGTCATGGCCTCTGTCATTCAGGAATTTACAGCTGGTGAACACTTTAGAACTTGGTTCCTGAAACCATACCTGTTGTCACTAAGAAAACAAAGTCTGGTCTGATATCCCCTTCTTCCAAGGAAGCAGTAGAGATTTCCCTTTCTTAAATGCATGCAAACTTGGACACCAGTGAAAGGATTGTCTGATGAAGAAAGAATGATGAAATACTCACCATGGTTGCTCCACCAGAAGTCATCTGCATTCATAGATTTGGACATAGATCCCTGGTTGTGTGTATGAATAGAAAGAAGACAGAATTGTACTCCAGTCTTAGTTCCATCACAGCTGTGTTAACCTCAGCAGTATTTCTGACCTTAGTTTCCTTAAAAGTGAAATGGGAAAAATGAATAAGTATACTTGTAAACTTGTTCTGAGGACAAAATATGTTAAAATACTAGTAAAAGGGTTGACACGTAGACATTCAGGAAATTCTGATTCTTCCCTTTGTGTCCTATTGAAGTGTTCTGGAAATACCTCTATCAGAGTGCTTTTTCATGTAACAGCTGTCTAATTTTGTGTCTGTGCTGGTGGATCTGGTGTGGAGAGAAGGTTTTCTGTCTTCTCCATGCAAGACATCAGATTGTTAACTGTATTCTGGAGACTTAAGAGAGAATTGTGCTGAATATTTAAGTACTCCCTGAAGTCAGTGCATGATTTAGGAAATTATGTATATTAGAATGTTATGCTGCAACATGATACATTAAGTCCCAACGAAGCTGTGGTTCCTGGTTCAGACTGTATTAAGTTTCTCTGCTTAAATTTTATTATAGTGTAGATCATCGATATCAAGTGAATCAAGCCAACTATGAAAGCATCACTAATAATAGAAACACATTTTAATGTATCAAGAAACCACTCTGTGAAATTTTACACAAAATACACCACTTCTTTCAGAGACATTTGCTGGAAAGTTGCTAATGTTGACCTTTATATTAATTTATGTTTACCGAATGCTTTGCAGTCACCTTTATTTCCCATCTCCAAAGACTGTTGATAATGGATCAAATCAAACCATCACTTTGGAGATAAGACTTTGCTGAGATGGAAGGTACCGTCACGCCACACACCAAGTGAAAATGTAGGATAATCTGGTCTATGGTATTTTGTAGAGCCCCTTCTACTGTCAAAAATGGGCCAAGCTCTAGTCTTGAACATTTTCTCAAATACTTTATCCTCTATTAATTGGGAACAATTAGTTATTGTCTCCCAAACTTCCTTCATTTTGCCCACAGAGCCAGGAAGAAGAATCAGCACACTCTTTGCACCTTTTACTCCTTCCAAGCCATTTATTACCACTGCAAACTTTCTCTCAACTGCCTTTTCTTACTAGAACTTAATGTACTCAACTCTCTCCTTGTCATATCATCTTGATTTCCTTGTCATATTCTTGCTTGATATGCTCAGCCTTTTCCATCTCACACCATTCCAATTTACAAAGGACTACTCTCTAAACCACAACTCAGTTTTGAAATGTATAATGACAGCTACGACGACGAAGAGAATGTAATTATTCATGATGAAAATGTCTGTCTTATCCCTGTAGACCAGGAATTTATAAGGAAGTCTGGGGAGAACCTGATGCTGTTTAGCAGAGTAGATAAAGTTAGGTGATATTTCTAGTTAATGTCTCTAATACCATGTCTCTAAGCAATGATTGCCTGATGCCCTTCTTCACCAGATACCATGCTGCTAAGAAGACTAGATATTCAATCAGTTCACAGGAGACAATATAGACAATAACTCTACTGAAGGTATGCAGAGCTTCTATAGTACTTTTTGCCTCCCTCTTAATAGGTCCCATGCAGACTTGAAAACATGGGATATATTCTTTAGCCTATCTTTCTTTACTTAAACACAATATAGTCATTTGGGCTTAGGCATTCTTACTTATGACTTCCTTGGTGACTGAGATGGTAAAAAAAAAAAAAAAAAAAATCTGCCTTCAGTGCAGGAGACCTGAGTTTAATTTTTTGATCAGGAAGATCCCCTGGAGAAGGGAATGTCTACCCACTCCAGTACTCTTACCTGGAGAATCCCATGGACAGAGGGGTCTGGCGGGGTACAATCAATGGGGTTGCAAAGAATCGGATATGCCTGAGTGACTAACACTTGGGTTGGATTCTTATTTATAGTCACCTTGATAAATCTTGGGTATTTCTATATTACCTTCTATTTGAAAGTAACCGCATCTATTGATGGTCATGCCATGTTATTTTTCCAGAATTCATCATGAAAGGGTGTTCATCATCTTGCAGCCCACCTCACTTTCTCTTAATGTACTTCTAGCCTGAGTGTTATTATAACAACCAGACATACACAAGCATACCGTGACGGCACCTTACAACCACTGCAATTTGTTGCTTTCTACATCAGGAAATGTTTGCTGTAGCACCTGTAGGAAACTGTTCAGTTAAAGTTTGACTCATGTACAAATCTGGAACTGCAAGGGATTAACAAAACACAGGACAAGAATCGGTAGAGAAGTAATACGCTCTTCCTCCCCTTGGGTGGACAGTTATGGCTGAGTTCCTCAGACCATTCCCACATGATAAGATCACACTGGTTGATTTGCCATGTTTCTTAAAAAGAATGTTTTTTCCCCTCAGTTGAAAAATGTAAGATTCAGGAGTATTTTAGTTATGCCCATTGTTACAATACATTGGCAAGTAGATATGCCATCATGATTTTAAGAAATATTTTATCAGTTCCCAAACCAATATGCATATTTTTCAGAATATTTAAACCAATCAAAATATTTGGACTATTAAATAAACACAGCATGAGAAAAATTTTAATGAGAAACGTTAAGTAAATCAAATGTAGAATTGCATGATTCTCTGTTTTCAGTGTTTTGGCATAAAAAAGCAAAAAATTGTGAAGTCCCTAATGATCCAGTGGTTAGGACTCTGCTTTCACTGCCAACAGCCCATGTTCTATCCCTGGTCAGGGGATACCCCAAGTGGAGTGAAGTGGCAAAAAAAAAAAAAAAGATGAAAATTGAAGATTTGCCCTTAGAAATGTATTATTTTTTTCTCTTTAAATAATGGAAACATGTTATAGAAAGTAGTAACAAAGTAAAATTACTGCAGTAAAATATAAAAAGTATAAAAACTCTAGTACATGACATGGTCTTTGATTTTTGCCTCAAAATGATTTCCCATTTAATACCTCCCCTTAAATATTGATATAAAATCAGGGGTCAGCCAAACATCTTGGTAACGCTAAGAAATTGTACTTTAAATGAAATATGCAAACACTTATTTTCATTTTCTAATCTTAATTCAGAGAAGATAGAAAATACAAGTATTCAGTCCCCAAAGAAATATTAACTCATCAAACTGGGCTGCTTTGGAATAAAAAGACCTACATGTGTGCCCTGTGGACTTAGTTAATACAACTACGAGTACTGTAATTTTTGCATTTCCTGATTTGTACTAAAATTGCAAGTATATTAGTTTAATATTTTATAGGGAGTTTGGAAGACTGCTCTTGAAATTTTCAAGGTATAGGGTTGTTTTTCTTCTGGAAGGAGAAACCCAGCATCTGACAATAATTCTCTGTAATCTTTTACTTGGCCAAAGGCTCTGATTGGTTATAGACATGGCTTTTACTCACACACAAGTTGAACAATTTCACAAGTAAAGAGGCTTCCCTTTTTTATTTTGTTCAAAATAGCAAACTATGCATCAAACCCTCCTTTTGTGTCTGTCCTAGAGACCCTAAAGTATTTGATCTAACACCAGACACTCCAATTAGTTACCTAGTCATCATAGTTAGTCGGTTTTTTTTGTTTTTTTTTTCTTTCTTTCTTTTTTTAAATTTTTGTGGAATCTTAATTCCTCAACCAGGGACTGAACCTGGCTCTGGCAGTCGAAGTGCGGAGTCTTGACCACTGGACCACTCAGGCATTCCCCATAGCTACTTTTTTAAAGGTATTGGGGGAAAGCTACTTTCTTTTTTTACTTTTATTTGCATTTATTTTTTGCAGCATTTATTCCCAAGCCATAACTTTTTGTTTCTTCAGTTTCTTATGGGATATCTTTTTCTTCTGTGCAGCCTCCTCTTCTGGTTTAGGAACAATCTGTTCTTTTTCAGTAATGAGCATCTCAGTGTGGCAAGGAGAGCTCACGTAAGGGTTGATCCGATCATGAGCTCTGTAAGTGCTGCACCACATCTTGGGTGCCTTGTTCACCTGAATGTTCTCAATAACCAGAGAATCTACACCTAAGCCCTTAAGTTCAGCATTATTTTCTGAATTTTTGAACACGTGCAGTAAAAATTCAGTACTCTTTTTGGGCCGCCGACCCTGCGTCCAGCCCCACTGTTTGGCTTGTGCACACCTACCAACTCCACCATTGTAACGATGGAATGTCCTTGCCTGGAGAATCCTATGGACAGAGGAGCCTGGCAGGCTGCAGTTCACAGGGTCGCAAAGAGTGGGGCATGGCTGAAGAAAGTTAGCATGCACACAGTCAGGCTTTCATTCTTCCACTCCACTGAAATATACACTCTTTAAGGTCACTGTTCTTGCTGAATCCAGTGGTTTATCTTCAGTCTTCATATTATTGTACCTGTCTTAGAGCAGCATTTGACAGTAATTGATCAAGCCTACCTTTTGAAAATTTTCTTCTTTTGGCTTCAGAGACATCATCCATATGTTTTCCCTTCTATGAAATTGTGTTTTTTTTTTCCCTAGTTTTTCTTACTCTTCCTGGCCTCTAAATTTTTAAGAGTCCTAAAGTTGATCTTCACTAAGATTTTAAGGTTTCTTTGTTATTGTTTACATAGAGTTAAGGGCTCTATGGATATAGAGATCCTGATTCTCAGAGGGAAAACCAGGGGACATATCAAGAGTCCAGTTGAACAACTATGGCTGCTGTTTGGGCACTTCCAGCTCTTAATGTCCAGGGACCAGTCAGCAAGATAAGGAGTCATCATTCTCTTGCAAGGGAAATTGACTCCGATCATCAGGAGGAGGTAGGACTGGTTAGAATATGTGAGGAGCTCAGGTAATTCACTTGGGCAGACCCTCAGTACTCCTTTGACCAATCATTTTTTTTCTAAGATTTTTTTTTTTTCGGATGTGGATCATTTTTAAAGTCTGTATTGAATTTGTTACAATATTGCTTCTGTTTTAGTTTTTTTGGCTGCAAAGCATGTGGGATCTTAACTCCCCAGCCAGGGATAGAACCTGCACCCCCTTCATTGAAAGGCAAAGTCCTAACCACTGGACAACCAGAAGAGTCCCCTCTCTTGAGTAATTCTGATGGTAAATTGAATTTGTTATTGTTGTTGAGTCATTAAGTCGTGTCTGACTCTGTGACCTCATGGATTGCAGCAGGCCAGGCTTCCCTGTCCTTCACTATCTCCCTGTTTGCTGAAACTCATGTCCATTGAGTCAGTGATGCCATCCAACCATCTCATCATCTGTCACCCCCTTCTCCTCTTGCCCTCAATTTTTCCCAGGTGTAGTAACTCTGACCAGAGAAAGATATGGTAAGCAATGCGCAGATACCTGAAAAGAAAGGGTCTAGTCATGTAGGGTAAACCATCGAGACCAGCAGAGTTGCTAGCTGAGGGCGAGGGGATCTGGAATGTACAGGAGAAGGGGGATACAGCCAGTGTTAGCTGTGGCCCCATGACCAGCTGCAGCAGTGAGAATTGTTGCTTGTCTCACTAAACCTTCCCTTTCCGAATTTCCCTCAGGAAGAAAAGATCATGAGGAGCTGCTTTGGAAGCTATGCAAAGAGTAAGAGATGCAAGGGATGGATTATGGTGACCCTGACTTATTTCCCCAGCTTCTGAGAATGCTGCTGGAAGATGATCCTCAGCTGTCAGCCTTCTATAGGAATTTCCTCAGAAGAAAACTGCCTTGCCCAAGGTCATGACTCCTTTCCAGGATAGCTGGTATCCTGTGATCCATCAGAGTGGGAATATAAAGGTCTGACCCCATGTTCCAACTCAGGACAGTTCTGAAGGGCTGTCCCAGCCGCACAGCTACATGTGGGGTCAGCTGAGGCTTCACTGGGACTGCACTGCGGCTCAGCTTCTACCTCTGCCCGATCCTACTTCATTCTCTTCTCTTCCATGAGTATTGATCCTGAATGCACTCCTCAGTAAGCTTCCCACACACTAATCTCCTTCTCAAACTCTGCTTCTGAGGAAACCCAATCGGAGACAATAGAATATTGTCTCCAGTACCTGAACTCACTACATGCCTGTAACCAGGCATATAACTAATTACAGTTCCTCAACATGCCAAAAGGATCTGTACATATTCTCCCTGCCTCAAGTACCCAGGCCATTTTAGTCAAGCCTACTCACATTCATGCTCCAAGACTAAGCTCAAGACAGTTTTACCACCTCCTTGAAGCCTCCTCTAACCGCACTGCCATTCCCAACATGTGCTCTTCCAGAAGCCTGTGCCTCCATTGATCACATATTTCACTGTATCAATCTGGAATTATAGATTTACTTGTCTGTACAAGACTGAGACTTCCTTAAACTCAACATTTGTCTGGTCTTTCATTTTTGTATTCTAATGCTAATACAGGGCATCTGATAATGATGGGCATTCAATAAATGTTTTTTAAATGACTGAATGGAATAGAGACTTTTCTCTATGTCACAGGCAAATGTTTATGTAATATAGATTTGAAAATATAGATTTTGGAGCCAGCCCGTCTTGTAATGGAGACCTAGCTCTATATTTAATTACAGCTCTGTTGAAATAACCTTGGGCAAATTGCTTAACCACTCCAAGCCTCATTTCCCTTAGGTATAAAATTAAAATTATAATAACACCAATTTTATAAGGCTGTTACAAGAATTAAAACAATAATCATAATGGGTATGATATTATCAAATACCATTCTCATTTGTTGCAGCCTACCATACTGCAGACAGAGTGCCAAGGCTTTTTTTTTTCTGTAAATTGGGGTACAGTTGCTTTACAATGTTGTGTTAGTTGTGTTGTGTACAACGTTGTTGTGTACAACAAAATGGATCCGCTATATGTATACATATATCCCCTCCTCTTGGACCTCCCCCCCAACCCCACCCTCTCGGTTATCACAGAGCACCGAGCTGATCTCCCTACACTACACAGTAGCTTCCCACTCACTATCTATTTCACACGTGGCAGTACACATATGTCAATCCCAATCTCCCAATTCATTTCACCCCCCTGCGAACCCCACCCCTTGTCCACACATACATTCTCTACATCTGTGTATCTCTTCCTGCCCTGCAACTAGGTTGATCTATACCATTTTCCTAAATTCCACATATAGGTGTTAATATACGATATCTGTTTTTCTCTTTCTGACTTACTTCAGTCTGTATGACAGATTCATTTCACCTGTAATTCTCATTCAGTCTTCCAAACAAATCTACAGAGTTAATGGCAATTAACTTTTTTTAAAATCTTAATCCATTAAGATTAAAAAAAAATAACAGCAAACTTAGACTCACAGATTATATTTAGTTTATCTAATATGCACAGTGTGTTCATGAGGATAGGCTATGCCAAGCTGCAGTAACAAATCAACCTTAAAATTTCAAGAGATGAACAGATAAAGGTTTACTTCTTACACATACAATGTATACTGTGAATCCAGTGGTTCTCCTGGCTACCTTCATTCTGACTGTTCTTCAGGGTTATAAGACTGTGTCTTGCATCTATGCCATCTTGAATATATGGCTTGCAGTTCACTGCAGCAGGAAAAGACTGACCTGCGGGAGGATGGTGGCTGCATGTGAGCCTTTAAGTACATCAATCAACTGACATACATCCTTCTAACAACAGCACATTGGCCAGAACTACTCACGCAGTTTTACCTGACTTCAAGGAATCTGTAAAATGTGATGAGGGAACATAAGGCTATTTAGTGAATAATAAATGTTTCTGCTATACCTGGCTCGTAGGCCAGATTCAAAATGGTGATATGTTTGCCTTATATGGGGGCTTCCCTGGTAGCTCAGTGGTAAAGAATCTGCCTGCAATGCAGGAGCTTCAGGGAACATGGGTTCGATCCCTGGGTCGGAAAGATCTCCTGGAGGAGGACATGGCAGCCCACTCCAGTGTTCTTGCCTGGAGAACCCCATGGACAGAGAAACCTGGCGGGCTACAGTCCATAGGGTCTCAAAGAGTCAGATACTACTGAAGCAACTTTGCGCACGCGCGCGCGCACACACACACACACACACACACACACATACCTTATATGCTCCAAAGCTAGGTTTGCTAGATAAAGTACAGGACACCCAGGTAACTCTGAATTCCAAATAAATTAATATTTTTAGTGTAGGTATACCCCATGCAATGTTTGGGACATTCTTGTAATAAAAAAATAGCCATTTTCTAATCTGAAATTTTGATTTTAATTTGCTAAATTTGGCAACCTTACCCTAAGGCCGTAGGTTTCACACATGACTAAAACTTGGTGCTCATTTCAAGTAGACCTGTGGCGGATTCATTTTGATATTTGGCAAAACTAATACAATTATGTAAAGTTTAAAAATAAAATAAAATTTAAAAAAATAATAAAAAAATAAATTAATTAAAATTAAAAAAAAAAAAAGAAGTACTTCTTCACCTAAAGTTATTTAAGAAGGTTTAGCTAATGAGGACACATCTGCAGGTTGAAATTTGTTAGTTGCTCAGCTGTGTCTGGGTCTTTGTGATCCCATGAACTAGCCTGCCAGGCTTCTCTGTCCATGGAATTCTCCAGGCAAGAATACTGGAGTGGGTAGCCATTCCCTTAGCCACTTGCCTATTCACAACTTCAACTGCACCATATTAAGGTTTTAAAAAAAAAAGTTGAATTTTAAAACCTGGATCTACGTAAACTCCATAACCACCTAAGGATGTAGCTAACTTTCTGCAATTTCAGTTGCCCGAGTCTAACCTTTCCTTATTTATTAAAATTAAGAGGTTTGACTGGAAAATCTTGAGTGCCTTCTTCCTCTTAAAATCTAGAATCCTATAACTCTATCATGTTTCTTCTGTAGCAAGGTGTCAGGGTATTAATGAAAACATATCACAAATAGTACTTCTCTCACAAATAACATGTTATCTCTCAAAGTTCATTCCTCAGGAGGCCATATTCTTATTTTAATGATAGTGCTGTTGCTTAAATCATTTTTGGAGAACATAGCAACATATTGAGTATCCTCTCTGGTGGCAAATAACTTTTCCATGAAAGTGGATTTGATTTTTGTAACCAGACCAAAAATTATTCAGAGCCAAGTCCAATGGATGGTAAAACTGAAAAATACATAGAAATTGTAAACAAAATGTGATATGAGTTTATCAAATATATGAAACTGATTTATTTTTGAGCATCTTAAGCCAGAGGTTTAAAGCAGTTAGGAGAACCGATACTGAGCAACAGTTACATCCGTGGAATAAGTGCTTGGCCTCCAACTTTAAGGGGCTCACACTCAATGGGATGTGTAAGTTCTGCCAGTTGGTTACAAAAAGTCACTCTCTATCAAGAAGCTAGTGATTCATGGCTCTTCATGATAAAGTATTGAAAATACAATCCACATGATTTATTACCCAAATGCTCTTTTATCCTGAGACATAGTTCCTTTTCGGTGAACTTTTCAACTATGTTTAAGAAAAGAAATGCCAAGTCCTGATGGTTTTCCACCTCCCAGCAGAATACATACATACATATATACACATGAAACTTCCCTTCGCTTATTCATCAAATGATTTAAAAGTACCAGGACCTATATTCTACCATGTAAAGATTCTATGACAATGGAATAAAACAGAAAAAGTGCTTCTTTCAAAAGGAAAATGTAACATGTTATCACTGAAGATGATTTTACATAAAAGGCAAAGATTTGAAAATAAAACATATTTCTAGACAGAAACAAAACAGGGATAATCAAATAAATAAAATCACACAAATTTGACCGTATCTCTAGGCCTAGTCCAATAGCACATGTTTTACTGATACAACTATGGACAAATAAAGGAGTAGAGCTGAAGGCCTTCTGCCTCCACATTTTTTATTTTCTCCCCACCTCCAATTTTCTCTTCTCTTTTCTTTCCTTTTTTGATTTTTATGGATTACACATACATTTTTTTCTTTTTCCCTCAGCTTTATTGAGATATAATTGACAAATAACATTGTGTAAGTTCTCTGTGTGTGCATATGTGTGTGTGAGAGTGAGAGATCACATAGTGTTTGTCTTTCTCTATTGTTGTTCGTTGTTGTTCAGTTGCTAAGTTGTGTCTTACTCTTTGCAACCCCATGGACTACAGCACACCAGACTTCCCTGTCCTACACCATCTCCTGGAGTTTGCTCAAACTCATGTCCATTGAATCAGTGATGCCATCCAACCATCTCATGCTCGGTTTCCCCCTTCTCCTCTTGCCCTCAGTCTTTCCCAGCATCAGAGTCTCTTCCAATGAGTTAGCTCTTCCCATCAGGTGGCCAAAATATTGGAGCTTCAGCTTCCTCATCAGTCCTTCAAGGACTGATGAGGAAGCTGAAGCTCCAATATTTTACACATACATTTTTGCATGGTGTGTATAAAAGCATATACACATATGTAAAAGAACATTAAAAACACAATTCATAGTCACGCTCAAGCATGATTTGGAAATATTTATCTAAAAACATTCAAATTTTTACATAACCTGAACTAATAATTCTAATTTTAGAAATTTACCTCAATAAAACTCTAGTGGGTTGAATGGTGTCCCCACAAAGTTCTGTGCGTGTTCTAGCCCAGCATTTGTTAATATTACTATATGAGGAAAAAGAGTGCTGGAAGTTACAATTTAGTTAACGATCTTGTGATGATAAAATCATTCTGGGTTGGCCCTAAATCCAATGACAAGTGTACTTGTAAGACTAAGGCAGAGGGAGATTACAGAGACAGATGAGGAAGAGGAAGTGTGAACGCAGAGGCAGATATTGAAAGGATCCAGCCACAAGTCAAGCAGCGCCAACAATAATACAACGAACATTATCTCCCTTAAAAGCCTAGCATGTGGGAATTCCCTGATGGTCCAGTGGTTAGGACCCTGTGCTCTCACTGCCCAGAGCCAGGGTATGACTCCCGGTTGGTAACTAGGATCCCACAAGCCACAGGCATGGCTTGGAAAAAAATAAAGAAGCCTGGGATCAGTGTGGCTCTGCCAGATATCTGATTTTTAACCCCTAGAACTATAAGAGAATAATTTCTGTTGTTTATACTGACCAAGTTTGTGGTAATTTGTTATAGCAAACTCTGACGACTAATACAGAAACTACCATAAAATCAATAAATATGATAAACATAGTTTAATATATAATAGCAAGGTGAAAACAGCATCTTATAATATACCATGTCTATAGTAGAGGGCAAGAATCTCTTAGAAGAAATGGAGTAGCCATCATAGTCAACAAAAGAGTCCAAAATGCAGTACTTGGATGCAATCTCTAAAATGACAGAATGATCTTTGTTCATTTCCAAGGCAAACCATTCAGTATCACAGTAATCCAAGTCTGTGCCCCGACCAGTAATACTGAAGAAGCTGAAGTTGAATGGTTCTATGAAGACCTACAAAACCTTCTAAATCTAAGACCCAAAAAAAGATATCCTCTTCATTATAGAGGACTGGAATGCAAAAGTAGGAAATCAAGAGCTACCTGGAGTAACAGGCAAATTTGGCCTTGGAGTACAGAATGAAGCAGGGCAAAGGCTAACAGAGTTTTGCCAAGAGAATGCATTGGTCATAGCAAACACCCTCTTCCAACAACACAAGAGGAGACTCTACACATGGACATCACAAGACGGTCAATATCAAATTCAGACTGATTCTATTCTTTGTAGCCAAAGATGGAGAAGCTCTATACAGTCAGCAAAAACAAGACCATGAGCTGACTGTGGCTCAGATCATGAACTCTTTATTGCCAAATTCACACTTAAAATGAAGAAAGTAGGGAAAACCAGTAGACCATATAGGTATGATCTAAATCAAATCCCTTACGATTATACAGTAGACGTGACAAATAGATTCAAGGGATTAGATCTGATAGACAAGGGTGCCTGAAGAACTATGGATGGAGGTTCATGACATTGTACAGGAGGCAGTGATCAAAAGCATCCCCAAGAAAAGAAATGCAAAAAGGAAAAATGGTTGTCTGAGGAGGCCTTACAAATAGCTGAGAAAAGAAGAGACACAACGGGCAAAGGAGAAAAGGAAAGATACACCCATTTGAATGCAGAGTTCCAAGAAATAGCAAGGAGAGATAAGAAAGACTTCCTCAGTGATCAATGCAAAGAAATAGAGGAAACAATAGAATGGGAAAGACTAGAGATCTCTTTAAGAAAATTAGAGATACCAAGGGAACATTTCATGCAAAGATGGGTACAATAAAGGACAGAAATGGTAGCCACCTAACAGAAGCAGAAGATATTAAGAAAAGGTGGCAAGAATACACAGAAGAACTGTACAAAAAAGATTTTCATGACCCAGATAACCACAATGATGTGATCACTCACCTAGAGCCAGACATCCTGGAATGTGAAGTCAAGTGGGCCTTAGGAAGCATCACTACGAACAAAACTAGGGGAGGTGATGGAATTCCAGTTGAGCCTTTTCAAATCCTAAAAGATGATGCTGTGAAAGTGCTGCATTCAACATAACAACAAATCTGGAAAACTCAGCAGTGGCCACAGGACTGGAAAAGGTCAGTTTTCATTCCAATCCCAAAGAAAAGCAATACCAAAGAATGTTCAAACTACCGCACAATTGCACTCACATCACACGCTAGCAAAGTAATGCTCAAAATTCTCCAAGCCAGGCTTCAACAGTACGTGAATCATGAACTTCCAGATAATCAAGCTGGATTTTAAAAAGGCAGAGGAACCAGAGATCAAATTACCAACATCTGCTGGATCATCGAAAAAGCAAGAGAGTTTCAGAAAAACATCTAATTCTGCTTTATTGACTATGCCAAAGCCTTTGACTGTGTGGATCACAACAAACTGTGGAAAATTCTGAAAGAGATAGGAATACCAGACCACCTGACCTGCCTCCTGAGAAATCTGTATGCAGGTCAAAAGGCAACAGTTAAAACTGGACATGGAACAGCAGACTGTTTCCAAATCAGGAACGGAGTACGTCAAGGCTGTATATTGTCACCCTGCTTATTTAACTTATATGCAGAGTATCTTGCAAAATGCTGGGCTGGATGAAGCACAAGCTGGAATCAACTTTGTCGGGAGAAAGATCAATAACCTCAGATATGCAGATGATACCACCCTTATGGCAGAAAGCAAAAGAACTAAAGAGCCTCTTGATGAAAGCAAAAGAGAAGAGTGAAAAAGTTGGCTTAAAACTCAACATTCAGAAAACGAAGATCATGGCATCTGGGACAAAGGACTTGACATTTCTCCAAAGAGGATATACAAATGACCAAAAAAAAAAAACCAAAAGATTCTCAACACCACTCATCCTTAGAGAAATGCAAATCAAAATCACAATGGGTTATCACCTCACACCCATTAGAATGCTATGCTATGCTAAGTCACTTCAGTTGTGTCCGACTCTGTGTGACCCCAGAGACGGCAGCACACCAGGCTCCCCCATCCCTGGGATTCTCCAGGCAAGAACACTGGAGTGGGTTGCCATTTCCTTCTCCAATGCATGAAAGTGAAAAGAGAAAGTGAAGTTGCTCAGTCGTGTCTGACTCCTAGCAACCCCATGGACTGCAGCCTACCAGGCTCCTCCATCCATGGGATTTTCCAGGCAAGTGTACTGGAGTGGGGTGCCATTGCCTTCTCCGCCCATTAGAATATCTCCTATCAAAAACCAGAAAATAGTAATTGTTAGCAAGGACTTGAAGAAATTGGAATCTTTGTGTACTGTTGGTGGGAATATAAAATGGTTCAACTGCCATGGAAAACAATATGATAGTTCCTCAAGAAATTAAAAATAGAATGATGCAGCAATCTCACTTCTGGGTTTATATCTAAAAGGACTGAAAGCAGGATCTCAGAGATATTTGCACAGCCATGTTCATAGCATTATTCACCACAGCCAAGAGATGAAAGCACGGAATATGTCAACGACAGATAAGTGTAAAACCAAAATTTGGTACATTCATACAATGCAATAGTATTTAGGCTTAAAAAGGAAGGGAAGGAAGGAGTATTTGCCATATACTGTAACATCTATGAACCTTGAGGACATTATGGTAAATGAAATTAACTAGTCACAAAAAGACAAATATATGGTTCCATTCATGTAAGTTGCCTACAGTGGTCAAATTCATAGAAACAGAAAGTAGGATGGTGGGTGCCAAAGGCTGGGGAAAGGGGAAGTGGGAGATGTTGTCTAATGGTTATAGAGTTTTGGTTTTGCCAGATAAAGAGTTCGGAGATCTGTCATACAATGATGTGAATATATTGAACACATCTGAATTGTATACTTAGACATAGTCAAGATGCTTAACAAAACATCAAAATATATATTTTAAATATTTTCAGTTTATTGTACATATAAATAAGCTATTGGTGAGCAATTTTATCGAGTGACTAAGAATGCAGACTCCAAAGTCAGACTGCCTGGCCTCAAATCTCAACTTTGCCACCTACTAGTGATGTGATCTGGGAGAAGGCAATGGCACCCCACTCCAGTACCCTTGCCTGGAAAATCCCATGGACAGAGGAGCCTGGTAGGCTGCAGTCCATGGGGTCGCTAAGAGTCGGACACGACTGAGCGACTTCACTTTCACTTTTCCCTTTCATGCATTGGAGAAGGAAATGGCAACCCACTCCAGTGTTCTTGCCTGGAGAATCCCAGGGACGGCGGGGCTTGGTGGGCTGCCATCTATGGGGTCGCACAGAGTCGGACACGACTGAAGCGACTTAGCAGCAGCAGCAGCAGCAGCAGCAGTGATATGATCTTGGGCAAGTCATTTAATAACTCTGCTCCTCAGATTTCTCTGTAAATAGAGTTTAATTACAATAGTACCACTCTATTTTTGTTGTTGCTTAGTTGCTAACCATGTTCGACTCTTTCATGACCCCATGGACTGAAGCCCACCAGGCTTTTCAGTCCATGGGATTATCCTGGCAAGAGTACTGGAGTGGGTTGCCATTTCCTTCTCCAGGGAATCTTCGTGACCCAGGGGTTGAACCCACATCTCCTGCATTAGCAGGCAAATTCTTTACCACTGAGTCACCAGGGAAGACCCAGTACCACCTTACAGAATTGTTTTTTGAATTAGATGAACTAATATTCATAAAACAAGGTCTAGAACACTGTGTTAAATAAATGTGGTGACCTATCAGTCTCACTCCTGATGTATTTCTACATAGAAATATTAACAGAGTTTATTTCTAAGGGGATGGCCTACTAGAGATTTTAATCTATTTTTCTCAGCTTATATGCATTTTAAAATCTTTTTATTACACGTGTATCAGTTCCATAATAAAAGCAATAGAAGAGTTTTTATGAATACAAAATAAGTCAGATGGTCCATCTAGTTTGGAAGTTTGTCTCTCTTGGTAATACTTAGGAAATAATTTCTGAGCCAACATGGATTATTTATTATATTTCAAAAAAGTAAAAACAAGTGTGAGTTGCTCAGTCGCATCTGACTCTTTGAGACCACATAGCCCGCCAGGCTCCTCTGTCCATGGGATACCCCAGCCAAGAATACTGGAGTGGGTCGCCATTCCCTTCTCCACGGGATCGTCCCAACCCAGGGAGCGAAGCCAGGTGTCCTGCATTGCAGGCAGATTCTTTACTATCTGAGCCACCAGGGAAACCCGATATTTCAAAAATCTTTCTAGTATTTTTAGCACTATTATTGAAAGAAAAAAAGAGAAAGATACTATTATATGTGAGTGAGAATAACAAAGTCTACAATAACAGCCTGTAACTGTTGTTATAAAAATTATGGTCTATAACCCCCTAAACTTTTTTAGTTATTAACTATGAGTGTAATTTCCTCACTGTTTGTAGGCTGGGTGACAATAACAAATTAAATGCAAGACTGCAGAGATATTCCATAAGGATGCCTTCCTGACCCATTATTTTTGCAACACTGGGAAAAGCCATGGTAGATTTGGTGTTGATCCTGCTTTTCCCCTGGACAGAGTCAGCCCTGGCCTGCTCTATCTCTCATTACTGTGATGACGGCCCTATCCAGATGCTAAATACTCAAGAGACACTCCAATATAGTATTAAACACTCTGAACACTTCACCCCCAAAGAATGTAGCATTCCAAGAGAAAACAGGCCTCCTTCTGACACCAGTAAAACTATGAAGGTGTGTGATAAATCAGGAATCAAAATGAGAGGCCTCAAATTCTTAAATGTGCTCTGCCCCTTACAGTGAGTCCCTGCCCTTCTCTTTCCAAAACAGAAACAGTCATATATTTTAAATAATGATACTAAAGCTTGCAAATACACATCAATAGAAACAACTGTAAAATACATTCAACTATAAAGTGTTCCAATCACCTACTATGCAGTTAAGAAGGCTGTTCTAGATGGGAATCAGAATAAATAGAGATGTTCACTAACAAACTGTGTGAAATATCTTAAGCCCCTTGAGGTGATTTATTTTGAGAGGATATGCAGGAATGTTTTGTCTTAACTATTTGTCTTAATGGTTTCTTCCATTTTCTTTTCTTTGTTTCCTTTCTTTTCCTCCCTCCCTCTCTTCTTTTCTTCCTCCCTTCTTTCACACAAAAGTTTTTAATTCTTAGTGTACCATTTACTTGAAACATCAACTTTCTAAAGAAATACAAAATTTTTAAAATCTAAAATAATGATTTTTACCTATATCAAAGAAAACAAAACAATGGCTTGTTTTTCAAACAAATAGATTGGTTATAAGCTAGAATTATTTTTCCATTAAAAAATAAACCTATTTCAATCAGAAATATATAAAACATTGTTTCTAAAATGACCAGTGCTTAGTTTTCTAACAAAAATGCAAAATAATCTGCCTCAGAACAATGGAAATATATAAATTATGACTACTAGTATTAACTACAATTTACTAAACATTAGATTTACTTATTTTGCTAAAGCAATATATAATTCCTAGTATTTTTGTTCATCTTATTTTTTACTGAGATAATGTGAAGTAAAGAAGTGTATGCCTCAATGAATTTTTACGTCCATGATCCACCAGCCAGATCAAGATAGAGAACACTTAAAAGATTATGTTTCCCTTCAATTTTGGGTGTATAAATCTCTCCCTGAAGATGTAGACTAAAATGTAGATACGTAGGCCACATTCCCAGAGATTCAATAATAATAATCTGGGATAGGGTCCCTAAGACTACATCTTAAATAAACTCCTCTACTTGGAGAATCTTTGCCCTTGAAGGAAGCCTAACTTGACTTATGACTCTAAAAGTTCCACTACTCTTAACTTCAAAGATAATTTTTTGGGAAATTGAAGTTGTCTTTTTTTTACTGAGGAAGAACATAGATAGGACATTTGGTATCCTTGTGTAATTTTTAGTGTTATTTTCTCTTTTTTTGAGGCAGTCTCCCAAATGAAGTTTCTATCAATCCACGACAAAATGAATAATTTTAGTCCCTAGTGAATATATCCTAGTAATATATCCTTTCTGTAGAAAATTTTAAAAAAATAGGAAAACTTAAATCAAGACCACTAAACAATTGTTTATATAGTTGTTTATCTTTTTCAGGGCTTTTCTATGTACAGTTTTTTTTAACAAGAATATGTGTGTGTGTGTATATATATATACATATATATGTGTGTGTATATATACATACATATATATATATATGTATATATATAAATTGAACCTGCCATTACCACCCAATACAGGAGACCTGGGTTTGATCCCTGGGTCAGGAAGATCTCCTGGAGAAGGAAATGGCAAGCCACTCCAGTATTCTAGCCTGGAAAATCCCATGGACAGGGCAGCCTCTTAGGCTGCAATCCATGGGGTCGCAAAGAGTCAGACACGACTGAGCGACTTCACTTTCGCTTTACCACCTGATTTTTCTTCAGCACTTTGCAACATTATTAAAAAGTATTTCAATGTAGTTTTATCTAAGAATGTTCTAACTTTTGAAAGCATCATAATTTATTACTCTATTTAAAATTTTAAACACAGACATTGTTTCCACTTTTTAAAAATGTAAAGAACACTGTGATGAATATTTTTGTACACATTTTAAAATTTCATTTAAAAATATTTCTTTAAGATAGATTGTTAAAGAAAAAAATTGATATGGAGGGTATAAGCATTTTTAGGGCTTCCCAGGTGGCACTAGTGGTAAAGAACCTGCCTGCCAATGCAGGAGCCACAGGAGATGCAGTCTCCATCCTTGAGTCGGGAAGATCCCCTGGAGGAGGATGTGGCAACCCACTCCAGTATTCTTGCCTGGAAAATCCTGTGGACAGAGGAGGCTGGCAGGCTGCAGTCCATAGAGTTGCCCAGAGTCAGACACAACTGAACTGACTCAGCACACATGCACACAAGCATTTTTAAGGCTTTTAATATATATTGTGATTCAGTTATCTATTGCTGCTGCTGCTGCTGCTAAGTCGCTTCAGTCGTTTCTGACTCTGTGCGACCCCATAGATGGCAGCCCACCAGGCTCCCGATTCTCCAGGCAAGAGTACTGGAGTAGGGTGCCATTGCCTTCTCCCCAGTTATCTGCTGCTGTATAACAAAATCTCCAGAGCTTAGTGGCTTAAAATAAAGTCATTTATTATTTAGATAGATAGTATTGGCTGAGTTCACTCATGCAGCTGCATTGAGCTGAAAGCTTGACTGAGGCTAGAATGTCTAAAATGGCTTCACTTATGTATCTGGGACCTTAGCTGGGGTAGTTGGAATACCTGGGGACTGGTTTGACCTGTTTCTGCATAGTCTCTCATCATTAAGTAGTCCAGCTTGAACTTATTTATATCACAGCTGGATCCCCTAAGAGTAAAAGTGAAAACTGCCAGGCTTCTCAAGATCTGTACCTAGAAGCCAAAGCAAGTCATGGCACCAGCCCAGATTTAAGGAGAAGAGAAACAGACTCTACTCTTTAATGGAAAACCTCCAAAATCATGTTGCAGAAGGGCATGTGGGGTTGAAGGTATTGCTGCGGTCATCTTTGGAAACAATGACCACTTATTGTCATATTATTACTTTATAAAGCACAGATTTATTATAAAAAGTATATGTAAAACATACTTCCATCAGATTGGTATAAATTAAAAAGTGTCAGCAAGGATGTATAGCAATAATAACTTTCATATACTCCTGATATGGGGACAATCTTGATGCTCACTTTATAAAACAATTTGGCCTTAATTGCCAAAGGTCATAGGTATATACCCTGATGAAATAGGCATACAGGTAGGCCAGGGTATATGTATAATAAGGTTCATAGCATCATCATTCATAGATCATTTATATCCTCAAACTGAAAACAACCTTAAGGTTCACGGAATCTAGAACAGATTTTAAGAAAATGTGGAATATTATAGAACAATGAAAATGAATAAACTATACTCACAGCAGTATAGATGAATCCTCCAAACATAATGATGAATATAAAATACAAGTCATAAAGTGGTTCATGTAATTTGATTTCATTTATGTAAAGTTCAAAAACAATCAAAAGTAAACTATGTTGTTTAGGGATGCATACATAAATAATCAAGCTATAACGAGCAGAGAAATGTTTACTATATTAAAGTCAAAGAATGAGTTTGGTCTAGTAAGGGGGAAGGAGGATGGAGAGTAGCATCCAGGTAGAGGAAAAAGAATAACGGGTGACAGATGAAGTTGACTGGATTTGAGGAATTTAAAGGAAGTCCATGAGTAACAGGAAGAACAAGAGCTCAGAGGCCAATGTAAGGATTTTCAGACTTCATGCTAAGAGAAATGAAAAGCCACTGATTGGCTGTAAGCAAAATGATCAGGTTTTCATTTTCAAAGAGCTATTTTGTCTGTCATATATAAAACAGATTAGAGAAAATAAAAAATGCATACAGGGATAATATTAGGAATCTATGTAAATGGCTTCAGGTGAGAGATAATAGGGCTGCAAGTGGTGCAGTAAGGGTGAATAAAAAAAGGATGGATCCGAAGTGGGCTTGCTGAGTGGAATTAAGAAGACTTGGTGATTAGGGGCACATCCCTGGCAGTCCAGTGGCTGAGACTTCACCTTTCATTGCAGGGGGTGCAGGGTCCATCCCTCATCAGGGAGCTGGGATCCCACACGCCTTGCAAAAAACCAAAACATAAAACAGAAGCAGTATTGTAAGAAATTCAATAAAGATGTAAAAAAAAAGAAAAAGAAAAAGACTTGATTATTAGGGAGTTCAGAAAACAGAATGAGTCATCATGATACCTATTTTCTGGCATGATCAGCAAGGTGTCATTGATCAACAAAGGGGACATTAATGGGGAGTTCAGTCCTGATTTGGATTCCTGGTAGACACACAAGTGCAGACGTTACCTAAGCAGGTAAATAAATTATTTGGAGCTCAGACTGAGCTAGAGAGAGAAATTTGATATTTTTTCTTTTAACGTACCATGGTAGTAAATGATATAGAGCATACCTGAAGTACCAAGAGCAGAGAAAATGACTCAGAAAGGACAGACGGAAACAAAAAACAGTGAAAATGATAATATTATCTATGTGCAGGACACTACACATGATTGCAGGATCACAAAGTTAAGCTATGGTGCCTAGTTTACCATGAAGTGGAGGAAACAGACACTTAGATTACACAAATCTTCCCTGGTAAATGATAAGAACTAAAAGATAACTCTGAGATCCCAGAGCAGGGCAGTTAAGTCTGGAAAGCTGAATGAGAATCAGCAATAAGGGGAAAGATGGAAAAGGCATTCCAAGAAGAAGCAATAGAATGTACAAAAGCATTGAGCAGCATTTATGCAGAGGGCTTGAAGTTTATGCAACAGGAGGTCAGACAAAAGAGAGAGAAAAGCTCAATGACGGATGGTTTGCATGTCCTCCTAAGAAGTTTAGGGTTTATTGGGTAGGAAAGAGAGTATATATTCCTGTGTTTGGGAGATTGCTTAGACCAAGCATGAAGGGTGAGGGCAAAGCTGAATACAGCAAAGCTGGTTAGGAAACAAATAAGCTGCTACATGTATGGAAAATGGTGATAGGGATAAAGAGGTGAGCAACATATTTGATAACTATTTAAGGTTACTCTTTAACTCAAGGAGCCTGTGTGAGGTTGTACTTGCTTAGTTCCAGGTTTCTCCCAGCTTTAAACGCAGTTGTCAGGTATATGGGAGAGATGGCAGAAGCCCAGGTTTTAAAATTTTGAATTTCTACAAAACGAAAAGCAAAAACAAGCAACCAGTAACAAGTAACCACTACATAAGCACAGCAACCACATGGAGTTGCTGTTGCCAAAGCACCTGGGTAACATTTACCACAAAGCTGTTGTTTTTCAGTCACTAAGCGTTCCGCTCTTTTCCAACCCCATGGACTGTAGCCCACCAGGCTCCTTTGTCTGTGGGATTCTCCAGGCAAGTATACTGGCTATTCAGTCTCTCAGTCATGTCCAACTCTGTGACCCCATGGACTGCAGCACACCAGGTTTCCCTGTCCTTCACCATCTCCCAGAGCTTGCTCAAACTCATGTCCATTGAGTCAGTGAGGCCATCCAACCATCCCATCCTCTGTCGTCCCCTTCTCCTCCCACCTTGTCTTTCCCAGCATCGCGGTCTTTTCCAATGAGTTGGCTCTTTGCATTAGGTGGCCAGAGTATGGGAGTTTCAGCATCAGTCCTTCCAATGAATATTCAGGGTTGATTTCCTTTACAATTGACTGGGTTGAGCTCCTTGCAGTCCAAGGGACTCTCAAGAGTTTTCTCCAACACCAAGTTCAAAAGCCATTAATTCTTTGGTGGTCTTTTATGGTCCAACTCTCACATCCATACATGACTACTGGAAAAACCATAGCTTTGACTATACAGACATTTGTCAGTCTAGTAATGTCTATGCTAAAAAGTGTATTAAAAAATACACTGTCTAGGTTGGTCATAGCTTTTCTTCCAAGGAGCAAACGTCTTTTAATTTCATGGCTGCAGTCACCATCTGCAGTGATTTTGGAGCCCAAGGAAATAAAGTATGTCACTGTTTCCATGTTTCCCTATCTATTTGCCATGAACTGATGGGACCGGATGCCGTGATCTTAGTTTTTTGAATGTTGAGTTTTAAGACAGTTTTTTCACTCTCCTCTTTCACTTTCATCAAGAGTCTCTTTAGTTCCTCTTCACTTTCTGCCACAAGGATGGTGTCATCTGCATATATTAGGTTATTGACATTTCTCCGGGCAATCTTGCTTCTAGCTTGTGCTTCATCCAGCCCAGAATTTCACATGATGTACTCTGCATGTAAGTTAAATAAACAAGGTGACAATATACAGCCTTGACGTACTCCCTTCCCAATTTTGAATAAAACGATTTCAAGATGGCGGAGTAGAAGGATGCATGCTCATCTTCTCCTGGGAGAACACCAAAATCACAACTAGCTGCTGAACAACCATCCACAAGATAATGTTGAATCCCACCAAAAAAAGATACACCACATCTAAGGGCAAAGGAGAAGCCACAACAAGACACTAGAAGGGGCACAATTGCATTTAAAATGAAACCTCAAACCTGCCAGAGATGCAAACAAAGGGTGCAAACAAAACCTTGTGCACACCAAGGCCCAGGGAAAGGAGCAGTGACCTCCACAAAAGACTGAGCCAGATCTTCCTTTGAGTATTTGAGTGCCTCCTGTGGAGGTATGAGTCAGCAGTGGCCTGCCGCAGACACAGGGGTTCTGGCAGCAGCAGTCCTGGGAGGTGCAGTATGCTGGCATAAGTACTTTTGAAGGAGGGCTCCATTACTGCCATTACCCCTACCATAGTTTAGCCTCAGGCCAAACTACAGGGAGGGAACACAGTCCCACCCATCAGCAGAAAATTGGGTTAAAGATTTACTGAGCATGGCCCCTAAAGGAAATCAGTCCTGAATATTCATTGGAAGGACTGATGCTAAAGCTGAAACTCCAATACTTTGGCCACCTGATGCAAAGAACTGACTTATTGGAAAAGACCCTGATGCTGGGAAAGATTGAAGGCAGGAGGAGAGGGTGACGACAGAGGATGAGATGGTTGGATGGCATCACCGACTCGATGGACATGAGTTTGAGCAAACTCTGGGAGTTGGTGATGGACAGGGAAGCCGGGCATGCTGCAGTCCATGGGGTCGCAAAGAGTCAGACAGGACTGAGTGATTGGACTGAACTGAACTGAGCATGATCTCGCCCACCAGAGCAAGACCCAGTTCTCCCCACAGCCAGTCCATCCCATCAGGAAGCTTCCACAAGCCTCTTATCCTCATCCATCAGAGGGCAGACAGAATGAAAACCAAGATAACTAAATTAACCACATGGATGGCAGCCTTGTCTAACTCAATGAAACTATGAGCCATGCCATGCAGGGCCACCCAAGACAAACGGGTCATGGTGGAGAGTTCTGCAAAGTGTGGTCCACTGGAGAAGGGAATGGTAAACCAATTCAGCATTCTTGCCTTGAGAACCCCATGAAGAGTATGAAAAAGCAAAAAGAATACCAGAGTGGTTTGCTATTTCCTCCTCCAGGGGATCTTCCCGACCCAGGGATCGAACCAGCAAATCCTGCGGCTCCTGCATTGGGAGCACATTCTTTACCACTGAACCACCTGGAAAGCCCCAAAATACAAATGGGTATGGCCACAACAGTCACAGATTCTCAGAGTTCTGTGCTAGAGGAAGGAAGCTGACGAGCTAAGGCTGCAAAGCAGTGGAATTCAGTTGCAGGCAGGTGTGCCTGGCCATCAGGAGTGCGTGGTTCCCAGCACAGCAGCAACAGGCGCAGCAACAGGGCAGTGGGCAAGGGAGTGTGTGCTTTTTGGCTCCGCCCCCGCCGGCGCGCGCCTGCGCAGAGCTGCAGGGGTCGGAGCAACTGAGCCACTTAGTGACTCCAAAACCTGAGACTGGCTGGTGCTCAGATATGAGACACAGTAAGGAAGGAGAAGCCTCTGAGAGTAGAGGAAATCTCAGCAGCACCTGAACAAGTAGGACAAAGTAAAGGAAGTTCCAGGGGGTAGGAAATAGGGCCGGGAATTACAGAGAGCAAGACACCAAGGTTTGGACCACTGCACAAAAGCAACAGAAGAGGGAGCATGCTGGAATTGGAAAAGCTTTTCTCCACCAGTCTCACTGTAAAAAGACGAGGAGGGGTAGGGGTGGGGAGACACACACACACACACAAACAACCCACAAACCTCCCTGATTTGCCATAGAAATGAGCATGAGGAAAGTATCCAGGGAAAATGTCATACAACATTTATTATAAGAAAAAATAAGGAGCAAACTAGCATCTTTACAGGTGGGAAAAACAGGCCAGGAAGATGTGCCCACAAAAGAGACCAAACTATAACTTACCATTTCAAAACAAACCTAAGAGACATTAAGCAAATGATTCAAGATGTGAAAGAACATCATAAATCAGAATTAGAAAGGCTCACCATTGAGGTGACAGAACTCAAAAAAGAATTAATTAACTTATGAATTAAGAAGAATTAGGTTAATGAATGCCTTAAAAGTAACAGAAAATGAAAAGGGGAAGTTCTTCATTTTAAAAGAGAAATTAGAGAATTCTCTGGCAGTCCAGTGATTAGGAGCCAGGGCTTTCACGGCTGTGGCCCGGGTTCAATCCATGATCAGGGAACTAAGATTCCGAAAGTAGTATGGCTAAGCCAAAAAAAAAAAAAAAAAGGAGAGAGAGAGAGAAATTATTTTAAAAATATAAACAAAATGAAGAAATGGATTAGATCTGTTCTGGCAGCTACAGACTGGGAGCCCTGCTTTTTACCTGTTGCTCCATCTTTGTACATTGTGGCCCCACTCAGGTCTTGTTACATGGCAAGTATAGAATTATTGTTGTATTGGACTCTTTAGTTGTGTTGGACTCTTTTTGCAACCCCATGGACTACAGCCTGCCAAGCTCCTCTGTCCATGGGATTTTCCAGGAAAGAACACTGGAGTGGGTTGCCATGCCCTTCTCCAGGGGATATTCCGGACCCAGGGATCAAACCCCTGTCTCCTGCTTGGCAGGCAGATTCATTACCATCTGAGCCACCTGGGAAGCACCAAGAATAGAATACCTTTGTTAAATAAATGGTGCTTAACTCCTATGACAACTCCCTTAATCCCCATCTCCAGGACTCAGAGGAGCCTTCAAAGGTAAGAATACCTCTTCCTCCATGGCATTGAGTTAATTTTCTGAAGTCACCTAGGAGAATAAAAAAGGGGAGATCTCCCTTTCAGAGATAAAATACCAGGACTCAGGGCATTTTTTCATGTTTTTTCCTTTTTCAGTAGTTCTGCTTCTCCTGTATCTACTGTGTCCTGGTATGTAAGCAGACTTTTCTATCATGTAAGAAATGTTAAGGATAGAGACATATTCATTTGGCCTAAATCACACATATTAATTCATTCAAAACTTCATTCAGCAAATAGTTATTGGGCAGTAATGAATGGGACTGAAGATTAGTTTCCTGCTTTCATGGAATTACCATGAGCTGAGAAGGATGTGGCTTCCCAGCTGGTACTACTGATAAAGAAACTGCCTGCCAATGCAGGAGATGCAAGAGACACAGATTTGATCCCTTGGTTGGGAAGATCCCCTGGAGTAGGGCATGGCAACCCACTCCAGTATTCTTGCCTGGAGACTCCCTTGGACAGAGGACCCTGATGGGCTACAGTCCATAGGATCACACAGAGTTGGACACGACTGAAGCAACTTAGCACATACGCATGAGCAGGATGGAAACCAATACTGAACAACAACATAGGCTGTGATAAACATTGGGAGGGAAGTTAACAAGGTGAGGTAAGGTTGGAGGGAATTCTTCTAAATAGGAAAATCAGGGAAGACCTCTCTAACCACATGCATAGTCTCAAATCATCTGGAAAGCTGGATAGTATTTTTCTTAAATATCTATTTATTTGGCTGCATGGGTCTTAGTTGCAGCATGCGGGATCTTTCATTGCATCATGCAGGATCTTTCATTCCAGCGCAAGGAATCTCTAGTTGTGGCACGTGGGCTTCGTTGCTGCACTGCATGTGAGACCTCATTTCCCTGACCAGGGAAAGGACCCACATCTTCTGCACTGAAAGGCAGATTCATAACTACTGGACCACCAGGGAAGTCCCAGTTGGTTAATATTAAGATATTTAAGTGCTTTCACATGAACCCCAGTTGCTGTTCTACTCTAAGGGCCTCCTTTCCATTACATCATTTTCTTCAAAAGGTACATGGGTATAGACATAAATAGACATAGACATAAATGATCTTAAGACCATTCCTGATCTTAAGAACTCATAGTTTAGCAGAAGAAACAGACATGTAAACAGTTAAGAAAATACAACATGGCTAAGAGGATACCACCAGCATGAACAAGGTTTCCATTCCTCATTAACTCTTCTGCTTTAGCCTTCTGGTGTCCCTAAAAACTCTGTTTACCTGTTTGGGTTTTAGGCTGAAAATTCTGCTTGTGTCCCCCTATATAATCTTAATATTTACCTCTACATTGTTGGCTATATCAAAGTAACTTGACTTGCATGCTCTGCTAGCTTAATTCCCTCACTGGCGGTAGATTCTAGTGTTGGCTTGAGATATACATAACAAAGTACTGGGGAAAATATTTTTTAAACTTACTTTCTTAAAGAGACCATATTTTTCATGTCAGATTTTTCAAATAAGATGTCTGGCCAGATAATTGAAGCTGGCTGTTATCGCACAAGAGAATGTGTTCAAGTGATAATTGTCATGATTAGAAGCCTGTACTGCATTTCAGTATTACCATTTCCTGTCAGTAATCATGCTAGTCTGGAAAGCAGGCAGTGAACGTTTATTTGGACTGCAGGAATTTTTAAAGACAGATAACACAGGCACAGAATACTCTAGGAAAGACACACAGAGTTAAAAGTATTTGAACAGATACATAGGTATTTGAATTATGTCCTGGAGTGGCTAGTGGTTTATATTAGCTTGTCAACTCTTAGATTCATCACAACTCTTTCAGATTCCTCTGAGATACTTTTGACTACTGGGAATTGCTACTTTCCCCCCAAGAATGGCGGCCACATTCCAGGTCCTAGCATCGGGGAAAGATAAAAAGAGTAGTGACGGTTCTCTTTGCCCAATATCCTTCACTTCACATATTGCAACGGCTCCAAATAAGGTAGATTTAGCTGTCAATCCTAGCTTTATATGAGGTGGTAAGTGAAGAAAAAAGGGGATTTAAGTCCTCCAAAGGCACCTTCTCTCTGTGTGATGCTTTAATGAGGATGACAGCAGAACTGAGGTTTCTGGAAATGCTCACAGGCATTAGGTGGAATCAGAACACAGTTCCAATAAGGCCCCCCAGAGAAAAGGAATAAGGTCAGGAAAAAGTCAGCTTCTGAAGATACACACTCCAAGAAGCAATAATTATTTGGGGGCAGGGGGAGACTTAGAAAACACATAGATGTAAGATGTGTCTGTGCTTATGATTTAATTAAGCCACTATATTAATGCTCCATGTACACCTTCATGATTGCACTTACCACACTAAAATATAAATTGTTTAGGCATCTGTCTCTTCTGCCTAGTCATGAGTTCCTTCATGTTGTTGTTGTTGTTTATTCACTAAGCCATGTCCAACTCTTTGCAGTCCCAAGGACTGTAGCCTGACAGGCTCCTCTGTCCATGAGATTTCCATGGAGTGGGTTACCATTTCCTTCTCCAGGGGATCTTCCCAACCCAGGGATCGAACCCATGTCTCCTGCATTGGCAGGTGCATTCTTTACCACTGAACCACCATGGAAGCCCTCCTTCACGTAGAAATAGCATTTTGGTTATTTTCTCATTCTTGGGATCTAGTACTGTGTCAGGCATATTGAATGAGTGGGAAATATAAGTAAAAAAGGCAGACATATTAAAATGCAATAGGTATCTGCATGCAGTATGTAAAAAGGGTAGCTGGATGAACATAATGTTATTTAGCATTATTTAGAAATATTGAAGAGAGCTATTGAATCAGAAGACATGAGAATTCTGAATATGTGTTCATTATAGTAGTGACAGGTATTCATTAGACTATTCCGAAATATGGATGAATTTATATCAAGCATATGTTGTCTGGATATCCAGGTTCTATGCATATCTATTCATTTCTATAGCATTTGTTGAGTACTTGATATATATGAGGTACTAAGACAGAAATTGGGACTACAAAGACATCTATTTCTGCTCTAAATCTTTACTATTTCCTTTCTTCTGCTAATTTTGGACTAAGTTCTTTTCTGTAGTTCTTTAAGGTGTAGAGTTAGGTTGCTTTGGGGGAATCTTTCTTGGTTCTTAATGTAGAGAAACAATAAACTTGGTGACTTACATGAGCAGAACTTAGCATGGAAGAAGTATATGGCTCCAGAGAGATAAAGTTCTAAAGAACTTTACAGAGTGTGAAGACATTTTTCTAATATACTCCATGAAATAGGAAGTGCAGAGTCTATTAAGTACCACAGATTGTGTGGCTTAAACAACACAAATTTTTTGTGTCACAAATCTGGAGACTAGAAGTTCAAGGTCAATATCTTGGAAGGGTTGTTTCTTCAAAGGCCTCTCTCCTTGGCTTACAGATGGCCATCTTTTCCCTGTGTCTTCACATAGTCTTTCCGTTGTACATGTTTGTATCCTAATCTTTTCTGCTTATCAGGACACAGTCATCTAGGATTAGAGCACACCCTAATGATGTCTTTTTAACTTAATTACCTTTGTAAAGATCCTAAGTCCAAATATAGTTGGAGGCTTGGCCTTCAGCTTATGAATTTCAACAGTTGTTGTTTAGTCACTAAGTCATGTCTGAATCTTCTGTGACCCCATGGATGGTAGCCTTCCAGGCTCCTCTGTCCATGGGATTTCCCAGGCAAGAATACTGGAGTGGGTTGCCATTTCCTTCTCAAGGGGATCTTCCTGACCCAGAGATCGAACTGGAGTTTCCTGCATTGGCAGGTGGATTCTTTACCGTGGACCACCAGGGAAGCCTGAATTTCAGGAGTTGTTATTCAGTCTCTAAGTCATGTCCCACTCTTTGCACCTTTATAGACTTCAACACGCCAGGCTTTTCTGTCCTTCACTATCTCCCAGAGTTTGCTCAGACTCATGTCCATTGAGTCAGTGATGCTATCCAACCATCTCATCCTTTGCTGCCCTCTCCTCCTTTTGCCTTCAATCTTTCCCAGCATCAGGGTCTTTTCTAATGAGCTGGCTCTTCACATTCATACTGAAGCTTCAGCCTCAGCATCATCCTTCCAATGAATATTCAGGGTTAATTTCCTTTAGGATTGACTGGCTTGATCTCCTTGCTATCCAAGGGACTTGCAAGAGTCTCCAACATGACAATTCAAAAGCATTAATTCTTTAGCACTCAGCCTTCTTTATGGTCCAATTCTCACGTCCATACATGACTCTGGAAAAACCATAGCTTTGGCTATATGGACCTTTGTTGGCAAAGTGATGTCTTTGCTTTTTAATATGCTGTCTAGGTTTGCCATAGCTTTCCTTCTAGGCAGCAAGTCTCTTTTAATTTCATGGCAGCAGTCATCATTAGCAATGATTTTGGAACCCAAGAAAATAAAACCGTCACTGCTTCCACTTTTTCCCCTTCTATTTGACATGAAGTGATGTGACCTGATGCCATGATCTTAGTTTTTTGAATGTTGAAATTTAAACCGGCTTTTTCACTCTCTTCTTTCACTCTCATCAAGAGGCTCTTTAGTTCCTCTTTGCTTTCTGTTATTAGAGTTGTATCATCTGTTTATCTGAGGTCACTGATATTTCTCCCTGCGATCTTGATTCCAGCTTGTGCTTCATCCATCCTGGCATTTCAAATGATGTACTCTGCATATAAGTTAAATAAACAGGGTGACAATATACAGCTTTGTTACTCCTTTCCCAATTTTGAGCCAGTCAATTGTTTCATTTAAGGTTCTAATTGTTGCCTTTTGACTTGCATACAGGTTTCTCAGGAGATAGGTAAGGTGGTCTGGTATTCCCATTTCTTTAAGAAATTTCCAGTTTGTTGCAATCCACACAGTCAAAGGCTTTAGCATAATAAAAGGAAAACAGACATAAATGTTTTTCTGTAACTCCCTTGCTTTCTCTATGATCCAACAAATGTAGGTAATTTGATCTCTAGTTCCTCCGCCTTTTCTAAACTCAGCTTACACATCTTGAAGTTCTTGGTTCACATATTGCTGAAGCCTAGCTTGAAGAATTTTGAGCATAACCTTACTAGCCAAGAGAACACACCGGCCAGAGCAAACATCCTCTTCCAGCAACACAAGAGAAGACTCTACACATGGACATCACCAAATGGTCAATACCTAAATCAGACTGATTATATTCTTTGCAGCCAAAGATGGAGAAACTCTATATAATCCGCAAAAACAAGACCAGGAGCTGACTGTGGTTCAGATCATGAGCTCCTTATTGCCAAATTGAGACTTAAATTGAAGAAAATAGGGTAAGCCGCAAGACCATTCGGGTATGACCTACATCAAATCCCTTACAATTATACAGTGGAAGTGACAAATAGATTCAAGGGATTAGAGCTGATAGACAAGAGTGCCTGAAGAACTATGGATGGAGGTTTGTGACATCGTACAGGAGGCAGTGATCAAGACATCCCCAAGAAAAAGAAAGGCAAAAAGGCAAAATGGTTGCCTGAGGGGACCTTACAAATAGCTGAGAAAAGAAGAGACGCAAAAGGCAAAGGAGAAAAGGAAAGAGATACCCATTTGAATGCAGAGTTCCAAGGAATAGCAAGGAGAGATAAGAAAGCCTTCTGCAGTAATCAATGCAAAGAAATAGAAGCAAACAATAGAATGGGAAAGACTAGAGATCTCTTTAAGAAAACTAGAGATACCAAAGGAACATTTCATGCGAAGAACAGAAATGGTATGGATCTAACAGAAGCAGAAGATATTAAGAAGAGGTGGCAAGAGTACTATACAAGAATATATACAGAAGAATTCAGAAGAACTATACAAAAAAGAATATATACAGAAGAACTATACAAAAAAAGATCTTCATGACCTAGATAACCACGATGGTGTGATCACTCACCTAGAGCCAGACATCCTGGAATGCAAAGTCAAGTGGGCCTTAGGAGGCATCACTACAAACAAAGCTAGAGGAGGTGATGGAATTCCAGTTAAGCTATTTCAAATCCTAAAAGATGATGCTGTGAAAGTGCTGCACTCAATATGCCAGCAAATCTGGAAAACTCAGCAATTGCCACAGGACTGGAGAAAGTCAGTTTTTATTCCAATCCCAAAGAAAGGCAAATGCCAAAGAAAGTTCAATTGAGTGCACAATTACACTCATCTCACATTAGCAAAGTAATGCTCAAAATTCTCCAAGCCAGGCTTCAACAGTACGTGAACCGTGAACTTCCATATGTTCAAACTGCATTTGGAAAAGGCAGAGGAACCAGAGATCAAATTGCCATCATCTGTTATGTCATCAAAAAAGCAAAAGAGTTCCAGAAAAACATCTACTTCTCCTTTATTGATTACACCAAAGCCTTTGACTATGTGGATCACAATAAACTGTGGAAAATTCTGAAAGAGTTGGGAAGACCAGACCACCTTACCTGCCTCCTAAGAAATTTGTATGCAGGTCAAGAAGCAAGATTTAGAAACAGATATGGAACAACAGACTGGTTCCAAAACAGGTAAGGAATACATCAAAGTTGTATATTGTTACCCTGCTTATTTAATTTACATGCAGAGTACATCATGTGAAATGCCGGGTTGGATGAAGCACAAGCTGGAATCAAGATTTCCAGGAGAAATATCAATAACATCAGATATGCCGATGACACCAACCTTTTTGGTAGAAAGTGAAGAGGAACTAAAGAACCTCTTGATGAAAGTGAAAGAGGAGAGTTGGCTTAAAACTCAACATTTAAAAAACTAAGATCATGGCATCAGGTCCCATCACTTCATGGCAAATAGATGGGAAAACAATGGAAACAGTATTTTTGGGGGGCTTCAAAATCACTGCAGATGGTGATTGCAGCCATGAAATTAAAAGACGCTTGCTCCTTGGAAGAAAAGCTCTGACCAACCTAGACAGCATATTAAAAAGCAGAGACTTTACTTTGCCGACAAAGTCCATCTAGTCAAAGCTATGGTTTTTCCAGTAGTCATGTATGGATGTGAGAGTTGGACTATAAATAAAGCTGAGTGCTAAAGAATTGATGCTTTTGAGCTGTGGTGTTTGAGAAGACTCTTGAGAGTCCCTTAGGCTCAAGGAGATCAAACCAGTCAATAGTAAAGGAAATCAGTCCTGAATATTCATTGGAAGGACTGTTGCTGAAGCTGAAGTGCCAATACTTTGGCCACCTGATGGGAAGAACTGACTCATTTGAAAAGACCCTGATGCTGGGAAAGATTGAAGGCAGGAGGAGAAGGGGACAACAGAGGATAAGATGGTTGTATGACATCAGCGACATGATGGACATGAGTTTGAGGAAGCTCCAGGAGTTGGTGATAGACAGGGAAGCCTGGCGTGCTACAGTCCACGGGGTCGCAAAGAGTTGGACACGACTGAGTAAGTGAACTTACTAGCATGCAGAATGAGTACAATTGTTCGGTAGTTTAAACATTCTTTGGCATTGCCTTTCTTTAGGATTAGAATAAAAACTGATCTTTTCTGGTCCTGAGGCCACTGGTGAGTTTTCCAAATTTGCTGACACATTGAGTGCAGCACTTTAACAGCATCATCTTTTAGGATTTGAAACAGCTAAGCTGGAGTTCCATCACCTCCACTAGCTTTGTTTTAGTAATGCTTCCTAAGACCCATTTGACTTCAGACTCCAGAATGTCTGACTCTAGGTGAGTGATCACACCATCGTGTTTATCTAGGTCATTAAGACCTTTCTTGTATAGTTCTGTGTATTCTTACCACCTCTTCTTAATCTCTTTTGGTTCTGTTATATCCTTCTCATTTCTATCGTTTATCATGCCCATCTTACATGAAGTGTTCCCTTGATATCTCCAATTTTCTTGAAGAGATCTCTAGTCTTTCCAGTTCTATTGTTTTCCTCTACTTCTTTGCATTGTTCATTTAAGAAGGTCTTCTTATCTCTCCTTGCTATTCTCTGAAACTCTGCATTCAGTTGGGTATATTTTTCCCTTTCTCCCTTGCTTCTCTTCTTTCCTCAGCCATTTGTAAAGCCTCTCCAATCACTTTGCCTTCTTGCATTTCTTTTTCTTTGGAATGTTTTTGGTCACTGCCTCCTGTACAGTGTTCTGAACCTCTGTCCATAGTTCTTCAGGAACTCTGTCTACCAGATCTAATCCCTTGAATGTTTTTGTCACCTGCACTGTATAATCACACCGGATTTTATTGAGGTCATGCCTGAATGACCTAGTAGTTTTCCCTAATTTATTCAATTTAAGCCTGAATTTTGCAATTAGGAGCCTATGATCTGAGCCACAGTCAGCTCCCAGTCTTGTTTTTACTGACTGTATCAAGCTTCTCCATCTTTGGCTACAAAGAATATGGTCAATACTGAAATGTTAGCCTTCGACCTGCTTCATTTTTTACTCCAAGGCCAAACTTGCCTGTTACTCCAGGTATCTCTTGACTTCCTACTTTTGCATTCCAATCCCCTAAGATGAAATGCACATTTTTGTGTGTGTTTGTGTTAGTTCTAGAAAGTCTTGTAGGTCTTCCTAGAACCAGTCAATTTCAGCTTCTTCAGCATTAGTGGTTGGTGCATAGATTTGGATTACTGAGATGTTGAATGGTTTGCCTTGGAAATGAACTGAGATCGTTCTATCATTTTTGAAGTTGCACCCAAGTACTGCATTTCAGACTCTATTGTTGACTATGAGGGCTACTCCATTTTTTCTAAGGGGTTTTTGCCCACAATAGTAGATATAATGATCATCTGATCACCAGCAGATACATCCACAACTGAGCATTGTTTCCACTTCGGCCCATCGGCTTCCTTCTTTCTGGAGCTATTAATAATTGCCCTCTGCTCTTCCCCAGTAGCATATTGGACACCTTCTAACCTGGGGAAGGGCTCATCTTCTGGTGTCATATATTTTTGCCTTTTCATAATTCATGGGGTTCTCTCAGCATGAATACCACAGTGGTTTGCCATTCCCTCCTCCAGTGGACCACGTTTTATGAGAACTCTCCACTATGACCTATCCATCTTGGATCGCACATAGTTTCATTGAGTTTCACAAGCCCCTTCACCACAACAAGGCTGTGATCCATGAATGGGGATTTTCAGGAGAGGGGGGCGCAATTCTGCCCATAACAAGGTTAGATATACATTTAGGTCATTCAAATAGGAGGGTGGATGACAGGCTTGATTGGTGCAGGACTTGGGACAGGAAGACCCTTTGGAAGACAATCACAATAATCTGTGTGAGTGATGATCAGAGCCTGAGAGAGAAAGAGGACAGTGTATTGAAGTGAGATGCTAAAAGATTTATCAGGAAAAAAGGGCTTGCAGGATAGAATTCAAACTCCTCAGTATAGTCCATAGAGCCTTTGACAATTCAGCCCTGAGCGCTCAATACAGCTGAATGTTCTACCACTCAGCATCAGGCATGCTACCCTCTAGGCATAAAGACCTTCTCAAAGCCTCCAATCACTTTTTCTCCAGGTCAAGTCTGTGTGCTTGATCTTCCCTCTTCAGAAAACATTCTTTTCCCTTTTCTTAGTCAGCTAAACATCTATTCAGGCAGAGGTAGCCCAGTGTTATCTTCCCCATGAAACTCCAACTTCCTCTGGCAATGAATCACTTCCTCCTCCGGACACTCTGTGCATAGACTCTCTCACATGGTGCTCTGATTCTTTTTTATTTTACAGCTTGTCACCCCCACTAAACTGTAAACTCCTTTTGGGGTGGGATTGGTTCTCTTTCTTTGTTCCCCCAGAGGCTGACATGGTGATCGGCAAATGGAAATTGTGAAGGTATCTGATGAATGTATGAGAAAGTCTTCTGATACCACTGATATCCTATGAGGTGAGGCCTTGCCTGTCATTCCTCTGTAATATCTCTTTTTAACTAAAACACTAAGAAGAGACTAAAGCAAGAAACTCAGATTTTCCATATTTGGGGCTGAATCTCTCTTATAAAAAGAAGCAAGATATTTTCACGAACCAGCAAGGAAAATTCCAAGGGAAAATCCAGGCAAATCAGCAGAGTTTCCAATTTGTCACCACTTTAATCCTTCTTGTAAATCACTTCCAGTATAATTTTAAAGGAAAAAATACCACTGTCTTCATGTCTTTTTCTATTGAAGAACTTCAGGAGTGACTCCCATTGCCTATCTGGTTAAATCCAAGTTTCCCTGTCTGTTTTGAAGATTTTCCACAGCCTGGCTGTGTTTCACCTATCCAATCCACTGTCCACCCAACAGTCAGAATTAACTTCCTGAAACACAGATAAGATTACTCTCACACTCAAAAATACTTTAAGGCTCCTCATGACCACAGATAAATTTCACATTCCTCACAGAAGCTTTCTACTATTTGGCCCTGGTGTTGTGTTTTCTATAACTTCTAGTTTTCTATATAACATCTAGTTTTCTATCTCCAGCTTTTACCTTTCTCCTGAATTCCAGATTCATATGCACCACTGCCTAATCAGTATTTCAACTTAGATGTCTAATAGACATCCAAAACCTAGTATGCCCAACTCTTGATTTCTCTCCTTTAAATATGCAACTGTCACGTCCTTCCTTACCTCAGCAAATGGTCTCTAGGTCTAGAAAGACCTTAGAGTTATCTTGGACCCTTGTCACCTAATCTACTGGCAAATGTTGCTAGTTCTTCATTCAGAAAATATTCAGAATTTCACTACTGTCCACAGCTTTTTCAGTGCTACCACTCTGATCTAAGCCACCGTCATCACGTTTGAGTTATTTCAGTAGTCCCTAACTGGTCCCTCTGTGTATATGTTTGTTCCCCCACCCTCTTTCAAACCCTCAAGGCCGTGTATTATATTATTACATTCATATGACAGTCCTGAATAGTTATGCTTTTTAAAGCATAACTCTGATTATATGCCTTCTCTACTCAAAACCCTCCGATAGCTTTCCACCTCCTTCAGAATGCAATCCAGTCTTTAATATGGCCTACAAAGCATTATGTCATCTGTCCCACCCCTCCCTCTCTGAACTAATCTTCTTCCTCACTTCCTCTTGCTCAATCAGCTATTGAATTTCAAGCCTCCTTGTTATCCCTCAAGGATACAAATTGCACTTTTGCTTCCATACCTTTATACTTAATGTTCCTTCACCTGGAATTTTTCTCCTCTAGGCAGCAACAGGCACCCTCACTTCCTTCAGATCTCTTTTCAAATTCTACTTTATCAGAAAGGCCTTCCTGACTACTTCATATAAATCAACAACCTTTCCCATCATTTTCTAGCTTCTACCTTGCGTATTGTTCTTTATAGCATTTATCACCACCAAATTATGCATTTGTTAATATGTTTTTATCTGTTTCCCCCAACTTGAATATAAGCTTCTTTAGAGAATGCAGTTTGTTTTCTTTACTGACATATTCCCAGGACCTAGACCAGTGCACAGCATATTATAAGCATTCAATTTATATTGAATGAATGAATAATTGCCCCTTATTAGAGTAAAAGCTCCTATGGCCAGAGACTAGCTCTCACAAATTTTATATTTCCTTTAACACCTAGCTTAGTACCTTGAATATGGTAAAAGTTCAAAGTGAATCAAATTGAAGTGCATCTTATTTCTCTCTGCTTCTCAAAGATGCTCACTGTTCCTTTTTGACAAGTTTCCATACTCTACCTGCTTCCTTCCCTCCTCTGTTGAAGCTCCCTTCTGGTGGAAGCCTCAGTTTCTACAATTTCTCTCTTTAATGTCCTCTTTTCCTGCATGCATACTAAATCGCTTCAGTCATGTGGGATTCTTTGCAACCCAGTGGACTATAGCCCCCTGGGCTCCTCTGTCCATGGAATTCTCCAGGCAAGAATACTGGAATGGGTTGCCATGCCCTCCTCCAGGGAATCTTCCCAACCCAGGGATTGAACCTGCATGTCATGTGTCTTCTGCATTGGCAAGTGGGTTCTTTACCACTAATGAGCATAATTTGACTTTTAAAAGTCACTTTGTCAGACTTAGAGAACAAACTAACGGTTGCCTGCACAAATTTAAAATGGATAACCAAAAAGGACCTACTGTACAGCACATGGAACTCTGCTCAACATTATGTGGCAGCCTGGATGGGAGACAGTTTGGGAGAGAATGGATGCATGTATATATACTGATGAGTTCCTTCACTGTTCATCTTAAACTATCACATTATTAATTGGCTATACCCCAATACAAAATAAAAAGTTTATTTTTAAAAAGTCACTCTGGCTGCTGTATGGAGTATAAACCAGAGGATAAAAAGAGGGAAAGCAAGGTGATTAGTGAAGAAGCTATTCTAAAAATCACGATAATGGGGGTTTGGAGTAGGCATTAACCTTGTAGGTGTTGTGAACTGATTGATCAGGACATGTTTTAAAGGTAGAGCCAGAGGATTTGTTGGTGGGGTCAATGTAGAACAAAAGTCAAGGATGACTTGAAGATTTTGTGTCTTAACTGGACAAATGGAGTGGGCATTCACCGAGATGGGGAAGCGTGTAAAAGAAGTAGGTTTTGACCAGAGAATTACATAGGGAATTTGGTTTTGGACACATTAATGTTATATTGAGTTGGCTTTTAACTACTAGTCTTGTTGGGGCTCTAATTAGGGAGTTGTCAATGTGTAGATTGCCTTTTGGTTGGATGACATCACTTAGGGCAATGGCCTGGAGCACTCTCTAGGAAGAACGAAGAGGTCAAAGACACCAAGGCACTCCAAAATGAAGAGGCCTGAAAGATGACAAGGAACTAGCAATGGAGACAAGAGTACTTAGAATAAAGCTCACATTCCCTACCTTAATCATCACCTGGCCCTTCTCCTTATCTTTAACCTCACTCTCCAGTCACATAGGCTACTCAGTTTTTGAAACACACCAGGTCCTTTCCTGTCTCATTGTCTTTGCTGTGCTTCCACCAGGCATGTTTTCACCCAGGCTCTAATTTTGTTCATCTGCCCCTGTTACCACAACTTCGGCTAAATTGTAACCCTGAATTTTCTCTAAACTCCGTAATTAAAAAGCCCCAATCTGGTATCGCCTCACTCCATGACCCACACACACACCAAGTTATGGCTCTTACTATAATCTCAAATTATTTCACTTGCTTCTTGTCTAGAAAACCATCCTACCTTAATTTAACAATTGCTTATGAAATGATTACTATATCCTAAATATAAACTCAGCTGTTCCTCCTCGTATGTGATTTTCTGGAGAGCGGGAGCCTCAGTATCTTGTCCTCCACCGCACCTCCAATACAAATGACATTGCCTCAGCCAATCAGTTCTTGAGTTTTCAGTATTTGTTAATGGAACGGATCGCAACGGTGGCTCAGCCGTAAAGGATCAGCCACCAATGCCGAGACTTGTAGGAGACGCGGGTTCCATCCCTGGGTTTGGAAGATACCCTGCAGTAGGAAATGGCAACCCACGCCAGTATTCTTGCCGGGGAAATCCCATGGACCGAGGAGCCTGGTGGGCTGCAGTCCATGGGGTCGCCAGAGTCGGACAGGAAGGAGGGACTAAACAACAACTTCAAGACATCTATTAGTCATGAAGAAATTTCGCCTGCCGCTCCACCCACGCCCACAGTAGCCTGGAGGGATGGAGGGAGGAGGGTGGGAGGATCTCACGCATGCGCTATTGTTCTCTGAGTGCTCGCGTTTGAACCCCGCCCCTTTCTTTAACTGGTTTAGCCACAGCACTTGCGCAGTTCAGGACTGTTTGTTCCTTTGTCGGCGCTATCAATAAAGTTTTAGCGAGCGCACGCTTTCCTTTTCCTTGGCAAGATGGCGGAGTACGACCTGACTACTCGCATCGCGCACTTTTTAGATCGGCATTTAGTCTTTCCGTTGCTTGAGTTTCTCTCCGTAAAAGAGGTAAGGGGTTCTTTAAGCGCGCGGAAGGCGTGGGAGTGCTTGAGATCCGAGGTAAGGACAAAAAGCAGTGGCAGAAGCCTTAGGCCTGACTCGTGGGAGGCGACCGCGAGTTTGGTCTTGAGACGGGCTGTGAGGACCTGCTAGTAGTTTAGCGTCAGCCCTGTTGATTAGCTACGCGGAATTCTGCCGTGAGCAGGGGTAAAGTGACAATACGAAACTCAGGGGCGAAAGGGAACTCAGGAGCGAAAGGGAGTGATCTCTCCTTCACTTCTTGAGGTGCCGGTGCCGTAGGGACTTCCGCGTCATTCCTCTCGGAAGTTGGCGATTGGCTGGCTCTGCTGTAGTAATGCTTGACTAGCTGGCTTCTAAAAGCAAAAAATTTAAATTTTTTCCCGGGCACTGTAGGAAGGGTGGTTTGGCTCTGTGCTTTTCTTTGCTGGATGGTTTGGAATGATTTTCTTACACTTAAATATCTAGTCCCTTAATTTCCGTAAAGTTATGAGTTCTTTGCGAGGAGTTTAGCGTTTCTGTAGATAGCCACTTCTAGAAGCGTCGCGTGTTTTGTTCGATGGGCAGGGCGACCCAAAAAATAACAAACCAGCAATTTTTATCTTGAAAGTTGGTTTTCAGCGTATAGATGTACGGACTTCGAGTGATTGGAATTGGTCGCTAATGTTTATTTAGCTATTCAAGATACCTTGAAAAAGTATTTGGTTCTGGACCTAATTTAAAAACATATCTCAGCCCTAAAAGTTTGAAAATCTTAGGCTTAGTTACACTTAAGTTTATTGGGAAATTGGTGTGTTTTAGTAGTTACAATAAAGCGATATTGCTGTGAGGAAAGAATTAGAATATTGACCAGAAAAAATAGACGCGTTCTGTTTCCAGAAGCAGATTAAAACTCGAGTCTACTTAGGGCACTTTAGATTTGGGGAGTAGATTTTGTGTGTCCGAACAGCAAAACGATTAAAAAGCCCTACAAATAAACATTAAATTGTTCTGATAAGTTTTCAAATTTTCCCATGGTACATTGGACAAGTATAACCCTCCAATTCGTATGAACCTTTTCTAAAAACCTACAGACAACTCTATAGTTGTTGAAATTAGGGAACAGCCAAGTTTATTTTCAATACTGTTCAAAAATGTCTTGCCATATAAAACTTGGTTCTGTCTTGGTTTTTCTTGTATAGGATGTACTTAATCTATATTATAGAGCTTGAATAAAACAGTTTAGTTGGCCTTCTGTTGTCGTTTTTGGAGAATTGAGAAAGATTCATCAAAGATAAAGGAATAGAAAAATATCTTCTTTACTTCTAAACTTGCCAGACTTCTTGTTTAATGGTCTTTACACTTTGGTTTTTCAAGGCAGACAGATGACAGGGAGGAATACATAAGTGTTAATTAGTTTTTCATTGGGCAAGACCAAAACTGAACAGAGCTGAGAATCAGTGGGAAATAACAGCTCTAACTATGTTTTCTTGGAGAGAATATTGGTGGTTTGGCTGTAATACTTCGAGAGGCAGAAGATGCTGGAATATTTATCAGCAGCCATGAAATTAAAAGACACTTACTCCTTGGAAGGAAAGTTATGACCAACCTAGATAGCATATTCAAAAGCAGAGACATTACTTTGCCAACAAAGGTCTGTCTAGTTAAGGCTATGGTTTTTCCAGTGGTCATGTATGGATGTGAGAGTTGGACTGAAGAAAGGTGAGTGCTGAAGAATTGATGCTTTTGAACTGTAGTGTTGGAGAAGCCTCTAGAGTCCCTTGGACTGCAAGGAGATCCAACCAGTCCATTCTATAGGAGATCAGCCCTGGGTGTTCTTCGGAAGGAATGATGCTAAAGCTGAAACTCTGGTACTTTGGCCACCTCATGCGAAAAGTTGACTCCTTGGCAAAGACTCTGATGCTGGGAGGGATTGGGGGCAGGAGGGGAAGGGGACGACAGAGGATGAGATGGCTGGATGACATCACTGACTCAATGGACGTGAGTTTGAGTGGACTCCAGGAGTTGGTGATGGACAGGGAGGCCTGGCGTGCTGTGATTCATGGGGTCGCAGAGTCGGACACAACTGAGCAACTGAACTGAACTGAAGTATAGGATTACCATGGAATTATGAGAAATCCAAGATAAAATCTCATCACTAAAAACCTTACCCTTTGGTGGAGAAAGGTCTGTAATTGTAAGTCCAAGAGTAATAAATGTCAGAGAAGTACTATTGGAGTGTTATCAAAATTGAAGAGGTACTATTCTGTGGGTAAAAAGGATTTTGAGGAGGGGAGTCTGAGTTTTATAGGCCAGATAGTTAGGATAGATACTCAGTGATGATGAGGGTATTAATTAAGTATATTTATAGTATGTTGGAGAATATAAGCTCCATGAGAGCAGGAACTGTGTTTTCTCCCTTGGGTTCTCAGTAAAGAGAGTCTGGTATAAAGGCTTTTCATGATTATTTAATAAATGTGTGAATACTTATTGGAAGCTTGATGTTCTTTATTCTCAAGTGAAGTAGAAGGCCAGATAATTTTTAAGAGCCTGGGGAATGAATTGAGACCTGGACTAGGATCCTGTTTCTGTAGGATCCTGTCTCTGTCAGCACTCTGGTGCACTTGGGAGCTGTCTTTCCCATCTTGACTAAACCTTTTCTCATGCATCAAGTGTTCGTACTACTACCACCCTCATGGGGTAAGTTAGAAAAATTCATGAACTAGTGCGTATAAAGAATTTAGTCTTCTGGTACAGAGTAGCTACTCCAAAGCCTCCAAAGGAGGCTGCTGCTGCTGCTAAGTCGCTTCAGTCGTGGCTAGGCCGTCCTGTATGAGAGGGGAGTGAGGCATTCAGTTGGGGTTTTAAGGAGTGAGGTCAAGCATGGAAATTGTGACTGAAGAAACTGACCAAAGACAAGTGCAAGGATTGGTGAATGTGAAGAGCCTAACTTTGATTGGAAATCTTACGTTTATTAGTGGTCATTCTTGGAATGAGAGAAGCAGTAGAAGGTTATTTGAGTAGCGTAGACAGTGTGGTGGATAAATGCCATCTCAAGATTGATGAAAAAGAATTGTTGATTTGAGAAAAGCAGAGATTTGATTGAATAACATTATTGCCTAGTTCTGAAATATTTTATAATTAACTTTAGCCAGAACATAGAAAAGAGATAAATTTTTCCAGTGCTAGCGATTGACATTGAATTCTGTTTGGTTGGAGAAAATGAATGGAATAAATGATAACTACTATAGAGAAGAGCTTTAAAATAGCCAAAACCTGGTGGGCTACTGTCAGTCCATGGGGCCACAAAGACTCAGACATGACTGAGCACACGTTAAAGAGGAGAGCTTGGAAATAGCAAAACTATCCAAACTAACGTGGAAAGTGACCATCAAAAACTGTAAAAATCAGAACAGAGGGTGTGTTGAGGGTGATCAAGTATTTCAGAAACAGTGGTAGAAGAGGTGATGAATTTAAGTTAGAAATGTTAGAGATGAGGTACTGGATGAAAGTTATAATTTGCAAGATAAAGAAGCTTTAAGGGCTTGAGTATTTGAAGAATCATCAGTGTAGATGTTGGATTTGTAGAGGATGATAGCAGGAAGAGGTGTTGAAAGATTTTTAGTTTATTAATAAGTAGTTGTTTTCAAGAGGTAGACAGACTGAACTGGCCGACTGTAGCATGTGAACCAGATACAGCCCTCTCTGCCTGTTTTGTATGGTCTGAGCTTAAAAAAAAATTTAACAGATGAGCATTTGCAATTGTTCTTAACTATAGAACACTAACTGTACACCAGTTGAGTGAAATTTTTCCTGTCTAGAAAGAATTCCATTCTTCTCATTAGAACTGTTGCAAAAAATTTTATTCTGTGTTATATTTTTTAATTTCAAAAAGAAAATTGTAACTTTTCTTTCTTATGGTACTTATATATAGTATTCTTGATTTTCGCGTTTTGGCTCACAAAATTTAAAATGTTTACTATCTTTTCTTTACAGAAAAAGTGTGCCTAAATAAAAGATAAAATTTAGAGAGAATGATATAAGCGGGTGTAGATTTAAGAAGGGGCCATTGAGGTCTGACGCAGAGCAACAATGCTTTGGATCTACAGTTGGGAGAAACATTACAAATTAAAGGCTGTTGATGAAGTGATGAGGAGAGGTGACATACCAGGAAAAGGATCTATTCACCTAAGGTTAGAGTTTTCATAGGGCAAACTGAAAGGAAACTTTGTTGTTGTTTTGTTTTTTAAGTAAACTTCTTACCAAGTATAACATACATACAGAAAAGTGAGCAAATAAAATGCTTTTTTTCCTCCCAAGGAAGCACACTTATGTGTGACCACCATCCAGATCAAAAAATAAAATGTTGCAAACATCCTAAAAATCTTTCTTCTGACCATTCTTAGTCATTACTCACTCTTCCCAAAGGTAAGCACTAGTTTGATTAGTTTGGCTGTTAAAATTTTTATATAAATGGAATTAAGCATTCACCAGCACCTACTGCTTTGTATGACTTCTTTCAACATTGTGAGATTTATCTAAGTTAGGGTGGTAGTAGTTCATTCATTTTCAATTTGGGATGTTAATCCATTGTATGAATATACTGCTGTTGATTCATTCTAATGTTGATAGACTTGGCTGTTACAAATAACGTTTCTGGGAACAGTCTTGGTAATGTCCTTTGAATGTATACACCCATTTATTTTGGGTACCTAGGAGTAGAATTGCTAGGTTAAAGAATATTTTAGTTTTGGAAGATAAAAACAGTTTTCCAAAGAGGTTGTAGTTCTGGCAGCAGAGTAAATTGTTCAGTTTCTCTACATCTATACCAACACTGATATTGTCAGTTTTTTAGATTTTAGTGTGGTTTTAATTTATATTTCCTTTTAATGAGGAATCAATGAGGTTGAGGGCCTTTCTTGGTGTTTATTGGCCATTTGGGTATATTATTGTGGAGTGCCTATTAAAATCTTACAGCCATTTTCAATTGGATTGTCTTTTTCTTACTATTTTGTGGGAGTTCTCTGTAGTTCGGAAGGTTCAGGTTTGATCTCATGGCTGTACCATTTGACCACCTTTATCTTTTCTTTTCATGAATAGTAAAATGTTGTAGAAATTATCTGCATTTTTCTTTGCATGGCAAAACTAGATTTAGTACAAAAATCTTTTGCTGAAATGGTATCATCTTGAGTACTTGATTAAAAATTGTTTTTGAATTAACATTACCATCTCTCTTCCTGAGTGCCGTCGTGTAAAATCCTTACATGTTGCTCAGTACATGACATGTTTATGTGAGTTTGCTTATGTATCTATTTGGTCCCAGAACTGTGGGCTAAATTAATGTTTATTGGACTTCTTGCCAAAGCGAAACCTGTTACGACAAGATTGACAGAATGGGTGCTAGTTTTGTTTCAGGAGTGTGGATGGAAAGCATGAAGGATTTTAACTATTTAGAGAAAAAGTATGTGGAATATAAAGGAGAGACCACCTCAAGGAGAAATGAGTAGGCATCTTGTGGATGTGAGTGACTGAGAAGGTAAAACATTTAAGAGTTGATTCCTAATTACCTGATTGTGGAAAGGTGTCAGCTATACCATGTGCTTCTCAGTGGGGTTGGTATGGTTGGTTGTTTACCCATAGCCTTGTTCTTTCTAGGCTAAAAGGTGACTTGTAGGGACACATAAAAGATCAGAAGTTGGTGGGAATGGTTTTGCTTTATTTTAAAGTTGTTAGGTAAACAAAATATTTTGTCTCTGTAAGTTGATTGCTTGCCTTTCTTGTAGGAGCATGAATTAATAGTGTATGATATTTTACTAAAATATTGTAGTTTAGGATATGTTTCCAGGTACACTAATCTTTACTATTAACTACTTTTTTTGAGGGAACTTCAGTTTATTCATTAGAAACTTGTTTTTTTGTTGTTTTTTTTGTTTTTTTTTTTTTGCAGATATATAATGAAAAGGAGTTGTTACAAGGGAAATTGGATCTTCTTAGTGATACCAACATGGTAGACTTTGCTATGGATGTGTACAAAAACCTTTATTCTGATGATATTCCTCATGGTAAGTTTTTTCATTACATCTGAAGTTTGACATGTGAGCTGAGGGCGTGTGTATTAAACATTTTGTGATTTATGAAAGAACTTTAGCCAAAGTTTTAATAATTATTTGAATGATTTAAAAGTTGTTTGAGTGAAAGGTAATAAATATAAAGGATACAGGTCTTCAAAAAGTATTTTCTTTCATAAAAGGTGTGAATCTGCTTTAAAACATGGTCATCAATGTTTTCAGTTCATAGTATGCATCATCAGAGTTGTACTTACTAATCAGATTGTTTCCTTAGAATTATCTGAGAATGTTGCAGGTTTTTTGGCTTGCTAACTTTTTCAGTTAGCATCTTGTGTGCCTTAGAGATTTCCTGTTTGTCTTGAAGCATCTGAGAATAGCCCTGGTCCTCAAAAGCTTGGTCCCCAGAACCACCATCTTCAGCTTACCTGGGAGAGCTTGTTAGAAATGCGAATTCTTGTGCACAGATTTACTTAGCCAGAGAAAGTTGGCCAAAGACCAGCACTCAAATTAGGGAACTACTGTGGTATAGTATTTTCTAAATCCCTGTTTTCTGTAGTAATAAGTAAGTAAAGTCGCTCCGTCGTGTGCAACTCTTTGCGACCCGATGGACGGTAGCCTACCAGGCTCCTCTGTCCATGGGATTTTCCAGGCAAGAGTACTGGAGTGGGTTGCCATTTCCTTCTCCAGTAGATATTCTTTAAAAACAAAAAAAACACTGCAAGTAATATTAAAAGATTTTAAGAACTCTTCAGTAGAGAAATAACAATTTGCTCTATTTAAATAGACATTTCTCAACATTTGATCTAGATTCCCTCTGTGTGTGAGAAACACTCTTCTAGTATATACTTTCTAATATATAATGTAGAAATTATTATCTTAAATATAATCACTGTTTTGACTTCTACTAAAATTTCCTGCAAGAACCATAGCTCTTTAAATTTTAATTTGTGGTGAAAAAGTAGACTTAATATTTCTCTGAAACTTTAAAACATGCTAACAGGGTAGGTTACGTGCAAGTTTTCTCTGACTTCATAGTGCAGTAAAAAGAAACTATAGAATTGCTTGTGAGAGATTGCCGAACTAGATTTATAGTGAAAAGAGAAGTCACTGATTGGATTTAAATTCCATTCAATCTAGTTGAAAACCTGTAGTAATAATGTATGGAAACCCTTTTGGGCCTATGTTCAGAAACTGGGATAGTCTGCTGAGAGAATGCAGTGACAGCGAATATAAAAACACCGAGAATGAAGTCTCTGAAATGTAAAGTTAGGTAATTGGTTCCTCAACAGCTTCTTTCAGAGGGTATCTGTATATTCCTCAGTTTGCTTTGAGAGTAAGAAGAGGATTCCCTTTGACTTTGTGATGCTAGAAAGAAACAAATTGGATCTAGGGGAGTTACTAACTTGGTGGCTTCTGGCATGTGAATATGTTGGGGAGAAATATATATGTGTACAATTTAGATAGATTGAAAAATGTCCAAGACATCCTCATAGTTAGCAGTATAATTTAACATTGTAGTACTCCTTTGCATTTTTAATAGCTTTGAGAGAAAAAAGAACAACTGTTGTTGCACAGCTGAAACAGCTTCAAGCAGAAACTGAACCGATTGTGAAGATGTTTGAAGATCCAGAAACTACAAGGCAAATGCAGTCAACCAGGTAGCTTCTTTCTTTTTTTAAAAAGTATTTTATTGAAGTTGCATTGATATATAATGTTGTACTAATTTCTGCTGTACAACAGAGTAATTCAGTTCTGCATATATATAGGTTTTGTGTTCTCCAGCATGGTTTTTTTCACGGGATATTGAAAATAGTTCTTGTACTGCACAGTAGGTCCTTGTTGGTTATCCATTAGATATATTTAAAGCTTCCATCTGCTAGTCCTCCCCTCTCCCCCTGTGCGCTGCCCACCCCCCCCCACCCCCCCCCACGCAACTACAAGTCTGTTCTCTGTGTCTGTGAGTTTATTTCTGTTTTGTAGTTCATTTGTGTCATAGTTTAGATTCCACATCCAAGTGATGTCATATGATATTTGTCTTTCTGTTTTTGACTTAGTATGATTTAGGTACAATCATGTTGTTACAAATGGTGTTATTTCATTCATTTTATGGCTGAGTAGTATTCCATTGTGTATATGTACATCTTTATCCATTCACCTGTTACTGGACATTTTATGTTTTCATAACAACTCGGTAACTGTGAATGGCGCTGTTATGAACATAGGGGTTCATGTATCTTTTTGAACTACAGTTTTGTTTATATATGTGCTCAGGAGTGGGATTGCTGGATCATACGGTAGCTCTGTTTTTAGTTTTTTGAGATGCCTCCATACCGTTTTCCACAGTGGCTGCACCAATTTGCATTCCCACCAACAGTGTAGGAGGGATTCCATTTGTCCACAACCTCACCAGCATTTATTGTTAGACTTTTAATAATGGCCATTCTCCCTGGTGTGAGATGGTACCTCATTGCAGTTTTGATTTGCATTTCTCTAATAATTAGCAGTGTAGGGCACATTTTCATATGCCTGTTGGCCATCTGTATGACTTCTTTGGAGAAGTGTTTATTTAGACCTTCATGTCCTTTTTCAATTGGGTTGCCTGCTTTGTTGTTGTTGAGTTATATGAGCTGTTGTATTTTTTTTTGTTTTTGCCACATTGGGTGGCATGTAGGATCTTAATTCCCCAACCAGAGTTCAAACCTGTTCCTCCTGCAGTAGAAGTGAGAAGTCCTGAACACTGGACCACCAGGGAATTCCTTTATGAGCTGTTTGTATTTTGGGAAATTAAGCCTTTGTTGGTCGTATCATTTGTAAATATTTTTTCCAATCACTGGATTGTCTTTTCATTTTGCTTATGGTTTCTTTTGCTGTACAAAAGCTTATAAATTTGACTAGGTCCTCTTTGCTTATTTCTGTTTTTATTTCTATTGCCTTCAGGTAACCTCTCCTTAATTTGAATTCTAAAATTCTCTTTTCTGGATTAATACAAACATTAATTCATGCTTTCTCTAGTAACTCAGTCTAAAAGTTCATGGTCTAAATGATGACTTTGTTTACTTTGCTTTATCTTTATTGTGTAGGGACCAAGAAGTCCTTAATTATAACTGATAATACTAAATGTTTTTAGAACTTCTTGACCAGTTAATCCAAATGTCATTATGCTGAGCACCTCCACCCCTCTTTCCAGGGACTTCTGGGAATGTCTGGAGATATTTTCGGTTGTTACAACTGGAGAGATGCTGCTGGCATCTAAAGAGAGGCCAGGAATGCAGCTGTACATCCTACAGTGCATCAGATACTATCCTCCCTTCCCCTTAAAAGAATCACCCAACCCAAAATGTCAGTAGTGCTGTGGGTGAGAAACTCTGTGCCTATGGAGGACCTGTTCGGGAAATCCTGAGTTCTCTTATCACATTGCATCATTCTCTCCTATCCTTCCATGCCCAGCCCAAGGAGGGTGGTGGAGAGCTGATAGGTTATTTTTTATTCGTGACTTCCTCTCAGCTAGAAGTAGACTTATTGTTTGGTTTCCAAAGAAAGCATGTTACCTTACTCTGACTTTACTAAGTGAAGACCTTTGTGTCATTAAAAATGTTTAAAAATAAAGTCCTCTAGTAAAATTGAATATTACCATCATGGAAAATCTTTTCTATCAGTATATTCACTTGAGGAGTTGTTCAGGATTTTACCATGTTGCACCTTGAGTTCTTATGATACATCATTGAACCAAATTTTTAGAGTGATTGGCTCTAAGTTTTATTTGTGATTTGAGAAAGTGTTACCGGATATTTCTTTTTAGAAAAGCAGCAAGTACTACAATGTACTTGCTATACGTACATACTATACATGTACATACTATGCTGCTGCTGCTGCTGAGTCACTTCAGTCGTGTCCGACTCTGTGCGACCCCACAGACGGCAGCCCACTAGGCTCCTCTGTCCCTGGGATTCTCCAGGCAAGAACACTGGAGTGGGTTGCCATTTCCTTCTCCAATGCATGAAAGTAAAAAGTGAAAGTGAAGTTCGCTCAGTGGTGCCCAACTCTTAGTGACCCCATGGACTGCAGCCTACCAGGCTCCTCCATCCATGGGATTTTCCAGGCAAGAGTGCTGGAGTGGGGTGCCATTGCCTTCTCCATATACTTTATAATATAAAGTGTGTAACAGAGTTCTTCACTGTGATCTACAGCATGTATTAAGTGAGGTGTTTTTTAAAAATCTTTTTATGTTAAAATTTTGTAAATGTTATTATAATATGCTCATATCCCCTCCCCATTAAACTTTCAAGTAAAATTATGCTCCCAAAGACATGCAACAGTATTCATTCTTGCAGTAAACATACGGAAATGGTTTCATTCTTGAAAATGTGCAAAAGGCGGGCAACTCTGCCACCTGTCATTTGTCCCTTGGTGTCTTTGTCACTAATTTGTTTTTTACTAGGCTGCCAGCATCTCAAGTTATGCTACTTTTAGAAAAGTTAAATTGGGTTTTTTGATACTTTGGTATGAACTGTATATTGATAGAATGTGTAGCACAGATAGCCTGTAAGTTAAGCATGATTTATTAGTCTTATAAATTTGCCAAATCACTGTTCTTATGAAAAATACTGGGGAGGGAGGAGGGAGAAGGGTTCAGGATGGGGAACACATGTATACCTGTGGCAGATTCATTTTGATATTTGGCAAAACTAATATAATTATGTAAAGTTTAAAAATAAAATTAAAAAAAAAAGAAAATACTAACATTGTGGAGGGCGGCAAAATTAATCTATAGGATTAATTCGTGCTTGTTTGTATTGTCTGTTTATTTCCTTCTCTATTCTAATATATTATCAATTAGAAATGTGTCCTCAAGAGAGCAAATAGCATTTTCAGTAGGTTACCACCTAAATAGATCTCACTGATGCCACTATAAGAATAGTCAGAATGTTCTGGTTTTATTACCTGAAAAACTGAGATCATGTGGTGAATCAGAACATATGATTTTCAATTAGGGCTTAAGAAATCTCAAAAGTGAAATTTTAAACTTTAGTTTTCCTTGAGTTCCTATTCCTTATGTTCAAAACATGTAATGTTCTGTTTATTTCTGCTGCTGCTAAGTCGCTTCAGTCGTGTCCGACTCTGTGCAACCCCACAGACGGCAGCCCACCAGGCTCTCCTGTCCCTGGGATTCTCCAGGCAAGAACCCACTGGAGTGGGTTGCCATTTCCTTCTCCAGTTTATTTCTGGAAGTCTTATTTTTAGTGTTAAATATTAAAGTAATTGTATGGCTTTATGTGAGTAATAAGATAGAAGTTGAATATGCTTGTTTTCTGTGGTCTGTGAAAGACAGTAATTTTTAAATTTTTTTTATTAAGGGATGGTCGGATGCTGTTTGACTACCTGGCAGACAAGCATGGTGTAAGTGGTCTTTTAAAAAACTGTTTAGTTGTCGTGTTGTAATAAAGGTACAATGCTGAATAAATAAATAATAAAGAACAATGCTTAATAGTTAGATTCATGGCTTGAAAAGGATGTAATTTCCCAATTAATGTGTTAGACATAAGACCAGGTATGTTTTTGAAGCTTTAAAAATTAGTCTTGATTGGAAAATAATACGCTTGTAATTACCTTTAGATAACATGTTAGCTTTTTGTATTTCTGACAAGTAGGTAAAACAGAACTAAATATGAATTAAAATGCCTTGAAGAATAGCAATAAGTAACACTTTGGCTACCTTGTGGAATGTAGTAGCCCTTGATGTTATCAAGACCTTTATAAATCCTCAGATAAAGGAATGTTGTTATAGGCTTACATAGTCATCTTCCAGTCTCCTTCCCTTGCATTAACTCAAAGTGTGTGTATAATCATTTGCATATAATTAATTATTTAGCTTGCATTCAAGTGTTATCTCTTATTTAACACATAATTATTGTAACAGGAGGCATGTTGACTACTGTGCATGATTACTTTTTCTAGTTTCTATGTAAAATGTTTTGATATATTTGTTAATGTTCTAGTTTGGAGCCTTTCTTTTAGATTTCTTCTCTTTCACTAGGTTTGCATCATAAACTCTAAAAATGGGTGTAATTTGGGGGCCAGTTTTTGCAGAGAACTGAAATTTACTGTACACATTATTTAAACAGAATCAGAAAATCTTAACAGGGATGCATGTGCTAGATAGTTGTCTAAGCTCCTTTACCAGCTAAGGGATTCACACATCAGACCTTCAGCTGTAGTTCAAGTTTGTATCACAACAGTGAAGGTGTTACAGTTCATAACTCAAGGCCAGAGCTGTGAATGTGAAATTCAGTAATTCCTAATATATATTTTAAGGGTCATATGGTTTTCTGATATTGGGCTGGGGGAGAGATCAATTTTTGAAAGAATTGCTATCTGGGGACATTTTAAAGAGTAAATGGTTTGAATCTTAAAACTCAAAATTAAGAAGCATAACCTAAGCTTTTTTCTTCTTGTAGTTCAGGCAGGAATATTTAGATACACTATACAGGTATGCAAAATTCCAGTATGAATGTGGAAATTACTCTGGAGCAGCAGAATATCTTTACTTCTTTAGAGTGTTGGTAAGTAATCTTTTCTTTTCCCTCTCTTTTGTAGGTTGCCTTGGTTCTTCAAAACAGGTCTATAGATTTGGGTCTGTCCATTAAGTTTTCAGCCATCATTGGCAAAAGAAAAAATAAACTTTCAACAAAAGTCAAAGAGAAACAGGAAACCTTATGTCAGGGCCTCAAAATTTGGAGGGAGATTTAGCTTGTCCTTGAAATCCAAAAGTAGGAACCACTAATGTGTCATTTTATGTATAGCTGTATGATTTTAGCATTAGTAAGAGTTCTATCATGTAATAGATTTGTTATAATAATACTGCCCAGCACAGTGAGTGGCACATTGTAGGTGTCATATTACTTAATTTTTAGTGAGTAAATCTATTATTGCTAATTTTAGTTCAACGTTTTATGCTGCACGTATTCCTTGAACTTGTTCTAAACAGCTATGGAATTCCAATGACATTTTAAAAAGATTTTATGCCTTAATAGTAACTTTTTCTACTTACTTCCCCCCCTCAGGTATGAGACCATAAATTTCAATTTTTTTTCCCCATTTTGTAGGGAGTAGATGAGTTTAAATGGTATTGCTAGATAATAGCAATTTTGTCTTATCTGACAAGTTGTAGTTTCATTGCTTTTGTCAGGTAAAGAGAGTTGTGTGAAGCTAAAGGAAAAATAAGGCTTCACACTGACAGATTTCTTTCTCATTCTGTCTTCTGTTTAGGTAATTATATTAATAAATGCCTTCTAAAATTTCCAAAATTCTTGTTTTAACTGGCCTCTCATTTGAGAAATTATAATTTGTTACTTTGGTTTAGTAAGAAACTGCTTACATCTCTGATAACTCTAGTTAATCCTAGAAGTTGGGAAATTACCTCTTAAGACAGGGACTTTTTGTTTTCTAACCTTGGAACAGTCCCTTCTTTCTGTCTCTCTTTTCTGGTACCTTTTTCTTTTAGCCCCACATGTCACAAAGAAAACATTCAATGGCTGCTATCTTTGGTTGTTTTCTAGGAAATTAAATTTTCCTTTTTTTGTAAGGGAAGGAAGAGTTTGGTGTTATTAAATAAATCTTATACTTTAAAAAAATACTTAGACAACTTTGTTTTTTAAAAGTACCATCCTTTCAAAGAAATAGATTTCACTTTATTTCTGAGTTTGATTTGGAGAAAAAAAATTTTTTTTTCTTTTACTCCTATTTGTAAATGAATTCTTAATTTGCAGTTTAGCTGTGGTTAGCTTGCAAGTGCATTAAAGGTAATGGATGATGCTAAATTTGTAGTGGCTTATCAGAAAATTCCATCAGTTTTACTTTTAATATTATGAAGAATTTAAGAGAGCAAAAGTTGATTACTTTGGAAATGTAAACAGCTTAGAAGAGGATTGTAAAATCAGAAGCCTGCTATGATTACAGGTACATGAAAAGAGTTGGTTATTCATATCATTTGTTAATGCTGGGAGTGAATTTTGAGAATGAAGATTTAGTGTCATGTTAGAGTTCTAGCACAGTAAATTTATTGTTGCTGCTCAGTGAGTGAATGTGCCATTTTGCTAAGACATGGAAACTTAAGGTACCTGCTGGAAATCCAGATATTGAAACTCTTCTAGCATATCCACCCTTGAAAGCAGGTTGGTATGAAGAGCCAACTGTAATGACATGGACTTGAGCCAGAGTAGTATGCATGAACCTTTTGGGAATTAAAAAACTTGCTGCACTGCTACAAAAAGCTTTTTATCCTAACATGTATTACATATTTTAGTTTTAATAGTATTATTATGTTTATGTAGTATGGGTTAGTCTGAAAATTTCTGCATGTGATTCATGTATGGGGCCTCCCTGGTGGCTCAGATAGATGGTGTATACTTTAAAAGTTTGCAGAGTTTTTATATTTACTTTTGCAAAATATGAAGATCTCAATTGGTTTCCTATCTTTAAAAAATTCTGGATTGATCTTAAGCTTTTGCATCACCTGGCAAATCTTATGATAGAACTCAGATGACATTCCAGTGGTTGAATACCATGGTCCAGATACAAAATTAATGTTTTATGTTAAGAATCAAAATACAGTGATTGGACAGTACTCAGAAATTAGGTGCAATTCACCTTAAACTTTTTGTCCCATCTTGTGCCACAGAAAAATTGAGTTACATGGAGTTGGTTATTTCATGTTGGCATATTGATAAAGGCTAACCAAGCTGAGTTTTAAGCTGGTTTATTTTATTTTTTCTTTTGATATAGATAGACACAATTATAAAATCTATGTATTTGAGATCTTCTTAATAGCAAAGATAAAAATCCTATATTAGATTTGGGATAAATAATATCAGTGTTTTTGCTTATTGGTTATTTAATTTTATTTTTTTGCAAAAGACCTGTTTTCATTTCTCAGTTCTTTCCTAGTAGTTGATTAGTCTTTTAAATCTATGGTTAGGGAAACATAAGCTATGAAAGAACCATTGTAACTATGATCTGAGATTAGAATTTGACTCTCTGAGTGACCTATTGTAGGTTAGTGTTGTATAAATTAAAGCTGTGTGACCCTAGAATCTACTTTTATTTTTAAAAGATTTGGTGGCTTTTAGAAAATACCAACTAGTACTTAAATGCACCCTCATTGACGGCGAAACTTCTTTGAATAATACTGTAAGAAATTCATTAATTTAAATTGAAATGGTGCAATAAATTTGGTAAGAATTTTGGAAATTTTTTTGTTTTGAAAGTTATTATCGCTGTATTTTAATTATTTTGTTAGAATTTGCCCTCACTGTGGTCTTTGGTCTGGCTTCGAAATATAACCGCTCCCCTCATCCAACAGCTATTTGAAATAAAAGTAATTTTAAGATGCTGGGACTGTTGGTGATCATATTTGTGTATGTGATTCACTTAGAATTTAAAATTTCCTACTCTTCAGTACTTGTCATTCAATTTAAAGGTACTTTTCCTTGACTCAAGAAAATTTGAGTAATGATGAGTTGCTGCTGCTGCTAAGTCACTTCGGTTGTGTGCGACTCTGTGCGACCCCATAGACGGCAGCTCACCAGGCTCCCCCATCCCTGGGATTCTCCAGGCAAGAACACTGGAGTGGGTTCCCATTTCCTTGAGTTGTTGGATTTTAAAATCTTTTCTTTTTTTTTTTTTAGTGTATTTATTTATTTTGAGTTTTAGAATCTTGACTGAAGATTTGGATCAGATGTGCTCTGCTTGATAATGTCACTGTAAAAGATGTGTATTTCATACATCGTTCATCCCATTTTAACATCTAAAATTGGGATGTGTCCTAAATTGACCTAAAGTAATTAATACACCTTAAAATTGATGACATCTTAAATTTCAGTGAAATATTAGTACTTAGATTTCTTTGTAAGGATCAAACATCTTCTCCTTTGTAATTTGAACAATAGTTTTATGATATTTGTGTCAGGTTTTTAATTTCAGTAAGTTTTAACATGCACATACCTGTGCAGCTACCACCAAATCAAGATAAAGAATATTTTACCCCAGAAAGACCCCTTGTTTCCATTTGCAGTCATACCTCATCTCTTGTTCATCTACTGATTGGTTTCCATCCCTATTAAAGTGGCCTTGTAGAATTTCATTTTAAGAGGAATGATATTTTTAAGCTTGTGCCTGGCATATTTTGGCTAGCAAGTTTTTGAGATGTGTTTGTGTTGTTGTATGTATCAGAAGTTTGATTCTTTACGTTCTAGGAATATACTAGTTTTTCTGTTCATTCATTAATAAACATTTGGATTAGTTCTGGGTTTTGTCTGTTTCAAATAAAGATAATGAATATTCATATACAAGTTTTTTGTGGACATAAATTGTAACAATAATAAGAACCAGTGGTTTCATTATGTTTCCGATTTTAATTTGCAAATTCAGTCTCTGCTATTTGCCTGTTCTAAGAGTTTGTCTGTTTTAAGAATTTGTTATATATTTTTCAGTATATTTGAATTAGTTATTGCCGTCAAAGGAAGAAGCTCAGTATAGGCTGAGTCTGAATTAGGTGTGGTCTTAATCCTCATAGTTAAGGCAGCCTGTGGTACTCTGTATCGTCATTTCTAGTCTCATTGTTTTGGTAATGACTCATATTTTCTGAGTTTGTATTATGTGTCAGATGATGATGTAATCATCTTTACATGTATTATGTCATCTAACTCATACAACAATTGAGGTGGGTTCTGATAGTATCTTCATCCTATAGATGAGGAAGCTAAAGCACAGATGGCTCAGCTGTTCATAGTGGTAGAGCCAAAATTCTTAGTTTTTGGATTTCCAGTCCTGCCCATATAATTTTATTTAACTTGTAATTATGATATGTACTAATGGTACTTTACAGTTAATACCACCATGTAAATGCTTCAGTGAAAAAGGTATTCTGCCTCCAGTACACTCACTTGCTTCTGCTGCTTTAGCACAGTTCAGAGTCATTATATAATTCACTTTTCTTTGCCTTGCTTTTTGAGAGTCCGGCTTTACTTGTTTTTGTTGGTAGCCTAGTCCGTATAGGTGTTTGGGTTTATGATACTCTTCCTCCAATGGCAAGAGGAGATAGCATGGCCCTCATTTCTCTTTTTTTGTAGGTTAAAATTGCAGTGTGAAATTTATAGCTTTTATGAATAGAGGTATAATTTTCAACAAGTTATGCTCTCCATGCATCATTTCTGCCCTCATTTTTAATGAAGATAAAAAATTTTTATTTACCTTTCATGGTATTAGGATTGTGTAAGAAAATGAACTTCTGTTGCTCATTGCATATTCCTTTGATAATTATTAATGTTATTAGCCAGTACACCTGCTTTTCTTTTTGTGACTTTTTCCATTTGTATCGTAATTCAGAAAGTTTTTTGTCCTGAAAATTTTTTTTAAATTGTAAATGAGATCCACAAGTCTTCATTTCCACATCTTTACTCCAAATTTTTAGCAACAAATTGCTTCTGAATCTTAAATCTTGGCAAAGATTTAGGGCTCTAAAATTCAATTAATTGTGTATGTGCTGTGTACTTAGTCACTCAGTCGTGTCCAACTCTTTGCAACTCCATGGACTATAGCCCACCAGACTCCTCTGTCCATTGGGATTCTCTAGGCAAGAATACTGGAGTGGGTTGCCATGCCCTTCTCCATGGGATCTTCCTAGCCCAGGAATCGAACCCAGGTCTCTTGCATTGCAGGCAGATTCTTTACCATCTGAACCACCAGGGAAACCCTGATTAAAATTATCTGAAATGGATTATGCTAAAACACTGGTGCTGTATCCTAGTTTTAGGTTACTCTTTATTTTCTGATCTAGACTGAATATCGAAGACCTGAGTATTTTTAGTAAATTAAGTTAAATGAAAGCTGTTTGAGTCAGCTTAACCAGTGTGATCCAAATAAAGGGCAGTTTTGGGAAGAGAGCTTTAGATTTTTTAGTAGGCTGGGTGGATATGTAGGGTTTAACATTATCTATTCCTCCAGAGTATTCAGAATATAATTAATTATGATGGCTTCAACAGGTTCCAGCAACGGATAGAAATGCTTTGAGTTCACTCTGGGGAAAACTGGCCTCTGAGATCTTAATGCAGAATTGGGATGCAGCCATGGAAGACCTGACACGGCTAAAAGAGACCATAGATAATAATGTGAGTTACACCTTTTTAAGGTGATTCTCTGAAATTTCTATGTATCCTTCATACTTCTTAATAGGAAAAGCACTGTGTACTTTTAAAAGGAAGGAAGAATGGGAGGGAGGAAGCTAAACTAAAATGTTGACCTGACTTAAAAATCACAGTGGGTTAGTGGGTTGATTAATTTTACTGAATCTCCTTGAAGGAAGTTCTCAAACTTCTTTTGGCTCTTAGAGAAAATAACTCCGCTTTCATTTTTGTTAGAGCTGTAATGCCTCTTTTACCTGTTTCAGTGGAAGAGACATTAAACTCTTAGTGCTACTTATTGAAAGTCCTATGCAGAAGACATTTTTCATCTCCTATTAGTATCTAATAAAACCTCTTTTTATGGAGTATTAATTTAGTGCTTGCTTTTAAAAATGTTTTCTGAAATGAGTGTAACTTAGAGGCTCTGTAAAAATGGCTTAGTGGACATTGTTGAATTTGTCTCTGAGAACAGGGAAATTTTGAATGTCAAGGGTCATGTAGAGAGCAGAGTAGTATAGGAGATTGGACTTTGATTGTAAGAATCACAGTGTGCATGCTTTAGAAGGTTCTCATTTTAAAATTCCAATATTAGCAATAATTTATTCCCTTTCGTCTTTTTCATATATTAATATTTCCTTTGTATACATTTTTTAATCCTTTAGTCTGTGAGTTCTCCACTTCAGTCTCTTCAGCAGCGGACATGGCTTATTCATTGGTCTCTGTTTGTTTTCTTCAATCATCCCAAAGGGCGCGATAACATTATTGATCTCTTCCTTTACCAGCCACAGTAAGTTATTTCACTGTTTGTTTTTTTTTTTTAATATTTATTTGTTTCTTTATTTGGCTGCACTGTGTCTTTGTTGTGGCCTGCGGGAGCTTTTAGTTGTGGCATGTGGGATCTAGCTTCCCAACCAGGGATTGAACTGGGCCCCCTGCATCGGAGCTGCAGTTTTAGCCACTGGACCACCAGGGAAGTCCCCACTGTATAATTTTCACTTTAATTATATGAAATCAAATGGGATTTTTAAAATTTAAAATGTACTTCTAACATTTAAATTTGTTTTCACATTTTTTTCCCTTCTTCATGTGGTAGATGTGCTTGTTCATGGAAAAAACTTACATATAACTCTTAAGTAAATTATTTGATAAAAGTATATTCTGATCCCTAAAGTGCTCTTTAAGTGTGGTCCCTGGGCCACCAGCATCAGTATTTTGCAGAATCTTATGCCTTATCCTAGAAGAACTGAATAGAATCTTCTGTGTAACAAGAATCCAGGTAATTCATACTTGCATGAAAGCTTCAGAATTAAAAGACTTTAGGCTGTATTATTTGGAAGGAAGATAATACATCCCAGGAATCCCTATTATATCATCTTTGCTCTATCATCCAGCTTTTGGTAACAAGAAATACACTGCTTTGTGAACTATACTATTCTATTATTAGGTAGAAGTCATTTTTAAAATTTATTCTTCCATTTGAGATAAATGCCTCTGAATCTTCTACCTGTTATTTCTTAATATTTTGGTTGGAGCAACAGAAAACAAGGCTTACTTTATGAAAATATTTCAGATACCTGAAGATAATTTTCCTTATTTTTCTTTCCTTCAAGCTAAATATCTCTGATTTTATCAAGTAATGTAGTTTGTTACGTTCTTTAGTATTATGGCTACTGTTCTTAGATAACCACCGGTTTATCCATAGCGTTTTTTAAAAATCTGTATGTTTAAAATTGAAAGCTTATTCTAGAATATCTAAGCTTTATAGAAAGCAGTGGCAGTATTAGCTTCAGTGACCAGTGCATATGCTTTTATTAATTTAACCCAAGATTTCATTAACTTTTGTTTCTGGGTGTGATTTATTAACTGCATTGTTGGCTAAATCACACATAAGTACTTTAAGCCATATTTCTGTTATTTTTAACCTAAATTAAGATAGAGATCCTAATACATTCCACTTGATTTTTGCTTATTGTTGTCTGTCAGATTAAGATTTTAATTTTTTTCTAAAGTGTGTATTTACTTTACAGAAGTATAGTTTAGGAATTGATGGTGTAATACCCTTTTAATATAAAATCAGTGAACATTGAATAACCTGTATTTTTTGTGTGATTTTTCTGAAGTTTTGAAAATAAGGCAGTAGCACTCTAGCAATATTTTTACATAAGTTGATGAAATGTAACCATCTAAACTGAGCACATTAGTAACCATGTTCCTTAAATGCTCAGTTTATTAAGGGTTTAAGACTGAAATATTTGACTTCTTCAGTTAAGTTGGTAACATGAGCATCTGAACTTTAAATTTAAGAGAAATTATTGGTGGTGATAAAGATGAAAAATATTTGCCAACCAAGAAGTGTCAGTAATTTTTAAATGTAGAAACAGGGAGCCATTTTTAAATGGTATACATTGTGTTTTCTCCATTAAATGCTAAATATTCCCCTGAATCTGGCAGATAGAAGCACTTTTATCAGAAATCGGCTTGGCTTATTTTCTGTATTAATATTATAACTTATGTTCAGCATTAGTGTATTTAGTCAGTATTTGCATGATAGTGAAAGTTGCTCGGTTGTGTCCGACTCTTTGTGACCCCATAGACTATATAGTCCATGGAATTTTCCAGGCCATAATACTGGAGTGGGTAGACTTGACCTTCTCCAGGGGATCTTCCAAACCCAGGGATCAAACCCAGGTCTCCCGTAGGTGGGTTCTTTACCAGCTGAGCCACAAGGGAAGCCCTTGTATCATGATACACTAGTCCAGTTTGTTAAAACTGAACACAGGCAAGGAAGTTTTTGTAACAGGAAATTTTTTTGATCTTTCCTTGAAAAAGCAAAAACTACATGGCATTAAGTGAGGTAGAAGACAGTGTATGACTCCAGCATTAAATTTTAAATGTAAATTACAAGAGATAAAATTTTTTATAACTTAACATGGTTTACAGTTATTTATTTCATTAGAGATTATAGCATTCAGATATGCCATCTAGGTTCACCATAGTCGCTAAGGCATAAAAGCTTGTTTCTATCTGAGCTGCTGTTCCTCCTTAAAGAAACCCTCTTTGTAGGAAATTGAACGTTGCTCAGTCTTGTCTTGCCTAGGACTGTATAGTTCCTAGGGTTGCAAAGGAACCCTAGGAACTATACAGTCCATGGAGTTCTCCAGGCCAGAATACTGGAGTGAGTAGCCTTTCCCTTCTCCAAGGGATCTTCCCAACCCAGGGATCAAACCCAGGTCTTCTGCATTGCAGGCGGATTCTTTACCAGTTGAGGCACCAGGGAAGCCCCCAAAATTTTATAGTTGCATACTCTTTGCTGGATGTAATAATAGATTGTAATCTGGAAAGTTAAGTTATAGTACATTTGTTGCATTAAGTAAGCTCTTAGAAAAGGTTAAAAAAGGAAAGTCACTGTGTACTAAAGTAAGATCCTACAAGGATGTTATATTTTTTTCTGACTTTTGGTATAGGAAGCCCACAACTTTATTTGGTAGTATTTTAGGGGTTTATTTGCAAAGAAAAAAGCTGAACCAACCTCAAAAAAACTGACATACCATCATTTGCTATGAGAAGTGCTAAGAGGACTAAGAACATGAAACATTGACCAGATTGTTCTGACCCTATAGGTTGAATATTTATATAGGAAGTTATGGAGTACAGAAGATTTCTTTATGAGTACTTGGAATCAGGATAGAATATTAATTTATGTGACTAGAATGTTTAATAGCACCATCAGATTAACATATCCATTTCCACAATATTTTTGTCACTAGGTCTATCCAGGATCCAGGTCAGGAGCATGTTTTGGTGTGTATGTCACCCTAAATATTTGAGTGGGCTTTTCCAAGATTTGCTTTTTTCTATACTTCTCTTTTTATGATTCTGTTTCAGATCACTACCTCTCACTTTGCTCCCATCTTCTTTCTTTCCCGGTCCCCAGTATTGATTTAAATATTTTTATCAAGTTCTCAAGTCTTCCTAATAATGATAGTTTTCTCTTACTAAATTGATGAGCACTACCTATCTTTAATTTTAAACTATCCATGCCTGTGGTGGATTCATTTTGATATTTTGATATTTGGCAAAACTAATACAATTATGTAAAGTTTTTAAAATAAAATAAAATTAAAAAAAAATAAACTATCCATGCATCTTCTGAAAAAAGATGTGAGAATTTCAAATTCAAAAATTAAGGATATAGTTCTCAGTATTTATGGAGGTTAATCAGACATGCATTCAAATGAGGAGAGATTAAAAATAAAATTGTTATGTAGTATTTTGCCTCCCTTCTGAATAATAAACCTGTAAGATTGTCTTATGAATTTATTAATATCTCTAAACTCATGAGTGCAAAGTATGAACCTTCCCTAAATGAGCAAATTTGATTCAGACATTAGATACTGTAATAGCTGGCTCTAATCTTGGTACCTAGCACGTGGGTTATAAGGACAGGTTTTCTTGTACAAAGTCATAGGGATCCCTAGGAATTGGCCTTCCACGCTACTACTTATGGGTAGACTCACTCTCCTATAGTTTTTATAGTTTCATGTGTATCCAGAGAGGAATATTATTGAGCTGATTTTAAAAACACATCTTTAAATAAAGTAAACAAGAAAAGTAAAAATATTCAAACCCACTGTAAAAATTCTATAATACAGATCAAGGGGAAATAGTATGGATTCGTTCTTGACAACTTTATGGCTTTTATATAATTAAAACTATATTTAATTCCTTAGTAGAATCATTTATTATAAATAGTAGAAATATAAAGGTAGTAGTTGAGATAGCAGAAAGTTTTGTTGAAGATAAAAAATCAAACTTATAAAGGAAAACAATGCAAAAAATATTTGTTTTTTAAATTTTAAAGTAACATAAAGGTTCATGGTTATAGAAATATAATTAAAATAACAACTTAGAATTAAGACAGTTAATTATGAAGCTGTACTCTGTAAGTAGGCTTAATGCTTTCATTTGTATTTCCATGGGTTCATGTATAAAAAAGAATAACTTAGGCCATTAAAAATCTCTGAATAAGTTTTTAAAAACTAGAAATTTCATAGCATGTGCTTCCTGGACAAAAATACAGTAAAACTGGGCATTAAAAGTTTTATAAATAACTGAATCAAAGAGATTAAGTGTTATAATTATGAAATACCTGCCAAAGCAGCACTCAGAAATTAGTTCATAGCCTAGAATACTTGTTCAACTTTTAAAATCTTGATTAAAAGTACAGAAAAAGAGAACAAAGGCAGTGAAAATAAAATTAGCAATGTATTAGTAAATGTTAAACATTTTCATCCTCCCAACTCAGTATTACAGCTTTAAAATTTCTCCAAAATATGGTGCTTATCATCTTCACTTGCCATAGGGTCAGGTTGCCATCATATTTTCTTCCTCATTAGTAATGTCTTAATGACATATTCTCATTTTTGCCTGATTATAACTTTTTCATGTGAGAAAACACCCAGTTGGCTTGACAGATTATTGTTTCATTCATTTTCCTAGGTTGCATATTCTTTAAGTAGAGTAGGTTTTAGTAAGTACTGTGTAATTTGCATTTGTGTCTCTACAGTCAGTATGTCTTTTTCAATTGTCATTGGTATATAGTAGGTATTAATGGAGAAAGTATCATATTTTTCTGTTTTTAATTTCTAATAGCACAGGAATACAATTTAATGTGGTTCATTGAGTATATATTAAATTGATAGTTTATATAGATTGTGATTTCAGGCTTTTTTCAAGTACAAAAAGTACTGCGATGATTATTTATACATTTGTCCTTGAAGTGAAAGTTTAGATGCCAGAGCCAGTTGAGTCTCTTACATCATGTACATTATCATTTCTGCCATAATTTATTCTGAATCTAAAATGGAGATGATTTACACGTTTGAAAATGTTGAACTTTTAAATGTAATATAATATGTAAGATAAGGTATCAAATGTAAGCTGGAACAGTGTTCGTAGGCTATTAGAGATGAGGCTTTGCCACCAAACGTAGATGCTATTTAGTAAGAAGAATGCATATGTAATACAATGCTCTCGTTACTCTCCATTTGTAAAAAAAGATTCAAAGTTCAGTTAGCAAAAGAATGTTTGATTTGTTTTCTAAATAAAAAAATGTGTATTTCCTAAGAAATTTCAAGTTTTACTGTTAACAGTCAACTATATCGTGTCCAGAATTTATTCTCACTTACTATCTGCTGTTATTTTTCCAAAACTTCCTAACTGTTCCTGACAAGAAAACTTTTTTATGCAAGTATTTTACTTGCTTTAGCTTAGGATGATCTCTAAAAATCCATCCTCTGCAGTTATAGTAAGTCTAGCCTTTTTAAATTTTTTTAGCCTTTCTGGAAATACCCTTTTCTTCTTTTTGTACCAATTCAAAGCCTGCCTGTTTTTCAAGATCCAGCTCAGGTTTACTTCCTACATAAGGTGCTATATATTGTGCCTACCTTATACTTGAAGTTTAATTAATGTCTTTCTAAAAAAAACTTAAAATTGCCTTATCACCCTAACTAGATTATAAGCATGTTTGAGAGGAGAATTTTATTTGGTGGTTTATTTTGTCTTATCCTTTGATTACTAAACATTCTGACATAATTAAAAAATAATGTAAGAACACTTCCATAAAATGATACAATCAGAGCAGGGTTGTGCTAGAGAAAGAGTAAACTTTCTTATTTGACCTTCCTGAAATTGCACTTCAGAACACAATAAATACTGAACCTCTTATTTAAAGGAAACATAGTTTTAAGTTAGATTTCAAAAATAGAGAAGGTATAGGCTCTTTTCTTACATAGTTTATAATCCAAACAAATAACACAAGTAGCTTAAGAACATATTTAACTAAATATAGATGTATTGTGCCGGAGAAGGCGATGACACCCCACTCCAGTACTCTTGCCTGGAACATCGCATGGATGGAGGAGCCTGGTAGGCTGCAGTCCATGGGGTCGCTCAGAGTCGGACAGGACTGAGTGATTTCACTTTCACTTTTCACCTTCATGCATTGGAGAAGGAAATGGCAACCCACTCCAGTGTTCTTGCCTGGAGAATCCCAGGGATGGGGGAGCCTGGTGGGCTGCCGTCTATGGGGTCGCACAGAGTCGGACACGACTGAAGCAACTTAGAAACAGCAGCAGCAGCAGCAGATGTATTGTGCATGTTAAACAGTATAAATTTATGACACTTACCAGTGAGACCTGGAGAAGTTAGAAGAAGATGAAAATTGATTTGACTTTTAAATTTTGATTGATAAAGAAGAAAGGAGATGAAAGAAGTAGAACAGAAAAGCACAGTGGTTACTGGCAGGCTGTTAAATAGCAATACCTATGGTTTTTTATATTTGAACTAAATCATATGATTACTGATCCTTAGTTTACACTAAGATGACTTGCCCAGAATCACCCGTAATCCTCACTCCCTTCCTTTTTGTACTGATCAATATAGATAATTTGCACCCATACATAGACAGGATCACTGCTTTCCTAGCAGGTAGGAATTCCCTGCTGTGTTTGGAAGTCTACTGTGGTAATGCTGTATACCAAAAGCTATGGACCGCGAGCTAAAAACTGTGGCCCATTTCCTTTTTTCTCATGGCCTGCAATCTGAGAATGACTTTTGCATTTTAAATGGTTAGGAAAAACAGTGAAAAGAGTAATATTTTGTGATGTGAAAATTATGAAATTACAGTTTTAATGTCATTGATCTATATTGATCTATCTGATCTGTGCATGTATAAAGATAGATGGATATAGAGAGATACAGAGATGATCTATATCTGCTTTCGGACAGTAACAGCAGAGTAGAATTGTTGTGACGGAAATGGTCATACGTTGTTGCACTTGCCTTGCTTCACTGCTGCTCAGTGCTCTTTGAATCCCAGTGATGCTGCCCTAGTGCCTGGCCCTTTTCAAGTGTCATGTGTATCACCACATGGCAGCATTTTATCAGTGCATACTCACCATGTCAAAACAGCAGGAGAAAAGTGGATTTCAGATGTGCTTAAATTTTAAGGCACAATACACTGGAAATATTTTGTGTCAAATTAGAAAGCAAAGCATTGAATTGACAGTGTAGATACGCTAAAAGTGTACAGTGTTCATCCATATAATCAGGCTGTAAGCACTCATTACAGTATTCCCAACTGATTACAAAGCAGCTCTCAGAAAAATTAGGAAATTTAAAACAATATTGCAGCAGAATTTCCTCACAAAATTAAGGAAAATGAGGCTTCAACCAAAGAAAGTTTCTGAACAGCTCTTTTGTTAACCAAGTAAGGAAAGCCATTTACTAGTTATTTTCAGTTGCAGCAGCCAAAAAAATATGTCCAGAAAAAAAGAATTGCTTTAAAACTTATAGCCTTCTACTGAGAACTGTTCCTCAGAACTGAAGATATTGGGAGCACATAAGTAGTCAATTAAAAAATAAAGTATATGATTTTTTAGTGATTTCTTAGATTCTGTTGATAGATGTTTATCATTATGGCTAGTTGTTGATTTGAGGAATCACTGTTGGAATTTGAAGTGTCTGAAGAACATGCCTTTATTATGAATAGTCTGTGGAACAACTACAGTTGAAAATATTTTCAGAGTTAAAAAAACACTAATTTAGTACAACCTGAAGTGGAATCTGCTAAACTGTGTTAAAAATATTGGTGGCAAATATATGTGGGGGAGAAAATTGCTTATTATTGGACAAATTTACAAAGCTTGTGAAAATGTGAGGTGTTGAAAGCCTATAGTTGTCCATTGCACTATACATTTCCATGTATTTTGTGGAAGATACCTGAATCCATGGTGTATTATTAAACCATTAGCATCAACAGTGAGCTTCATTTTCTTTTGTGGGCTTAACTGTTCGCGGTCCCTGAGTTTCTGTTTGATCAATAGAATATCTTGACTTTCCCTAGTACCACAGTGATAAAATGGCTTTGCAGTGGCAAAGTTTTATTGTGACTTTTTCTAGGTTGGAGTAAGATGGAAATTTTCCTAAAGAAAAAATTGCCCTCAACCACTATGAGCAAGCCCTGGATGGCCCTGGAAGTTATATTTTGGTATAGACTTAACGTTTCTTAGTTCAACCTAAAATTACAAATCTGAACAGTACTTATATGCAGACTTATACTGCAGCAGGCATTTGATGATCAATAACATAGTATGAATCCTAAGTAATGTCTAGCTGCTTTAACCTTTCCTGTTCTTTCAAAAGTCTAAAGAAGAAATGAGACCTTCATTCCCACACACATTTGTAGCAGATACATTTTTTTAAGCTCAAGTTACATTTCCAAAAAGTTTTAGATCTCATTGTAAGTACAAAGGAAATTTCTGTGTATGAAAATCCATCTAACTGTGCAGTTGAAATAGAAATGATTTATTTGCAATGTAATGATAGCTAAAAGGCAGTATCAAAAATCTTAACAGAATTCTAAAAAAGCCTTCCCCAAGTGATAAATATGCTAAATTAAAGTCTTATCATTGATATCAATGTTTGGTAGTACCTGCATACATTAAAAAATCATTGTCAGGTTAAATATGTAAAATCTCATTACAGATTAGCATTAACAGATAAACATTTGTAATAAATTTTAATAGGGATCTCTAAATTTGAACCCAATTAAGCAAAGTTGGAATTTTACTATTTTTATTAGTAGACTTGAATTATAAATATTTGTAGTCAGCTATTATATTTTTGAGTTTTTATAAAGTTTTTTAGAAATTTGTTTTATTTTTATATAGGTGCCTGATTAATATTCTGCGTCTTGCCTCTTGACCTACAAAACCTAAAATATTCATTATCTGGCCCTTCACAATAATTTTCTAACCCAGCTATATACTCAAATAGAGAGAAATGATTTCTTAAGGACATCATTTTCCAATAAAAACAGTGAAATTATACATGATGCAATAATACAGAGAAAGGATAAGTAAAAAGGAGGGGGTTACCATCATATAAAATAAACTTTAATCTTGTATGAATAAATCTATGAATGAGTTGCATAAATGTCTACTAAAACTACCTACTTCAAATCTGATTAAGAAAACCAATCATGCTCTCCTATATATACCATGTCTCTGGTAAGAGTATTGAGGCAGTCACTTGTACTGAACAACAAAAATTGCATTTAAAATTTTCTGCCTGAAACTCATACTTAATTTTTCAGATAATGAAGCTTTTAGCTGATTTATTTAGTTATCTTTTCTTAGAAATTGTTTTGTTCTTGAGTTAATGTTGATTATTTTTATACCTTGCCTTGTTTAGAGGGAATTTAAAGAGGAGTAAGTGGAACTAGATTTTATCTAAATGTTAGGTTATTATCAGATTGTAGGGTCCTCTGATGAGTTCAAACAACATTTTATGGCGTATCTACAATATGACAAAGTATAGAGATTTATTAACATTATAATCTGGGAGACCTTGGGAGATAAGGTTTCTCTCTGGACCTTGAAGAATGGCTAGCATTTAGACTTTCAGAGGGATGTGTTTGGGAGAGCAGTTCATGTGGAGTGAGCTTTAATGAGAAGTGAGGAAAGCAGGAGGCAGTCAGTGGTATGCTGGGAGATAGAGCTAGATGGGTACTTTGGAGCTTGAAGATTCAACTAAGAGAAATGGACTTTATTGACAAATATTTCCAACGTGGTGCTCAAAGGTTCTTACTGGATAAAAATTAGAGAGCTGTAAAAGGAAATTGAGCAAAAGAAATACAGGATAAATACCGAATGACCAGGGTGGTCAGCTGCTTATCATCAGAATAGTTTCCAGTCTTCCATCCCCTGAAATTAATTGTTTTTAATTCAATTTGTGTAAGCGCCTGATTCTCTTAATTATAAGGAGTGTTTTGCACATAGCTTTTCATAACATTTGTTCTTACAGGTAAATGAAATCTTTTGAAACAGACTGATGGCTTATATAAGAGCCTTTCAAAATCCTTTTACTCAGCAGTGGTAATAGAATTATTTACCTCTTAAGTGAGTCTCTCATCTCACTCCAAATTGAGAAATACCAGCTAGCATTCTTACCATTTAAACTTTTTCTTGGTGAAGATGGCCCTAATAATACTCATTTGTAATTTTTTTACAATCCTTGGTTACTGAAACAGTGCAGTCTGACAGGCTGCTCAAGTGTTTTCTTTAAATCACAGATGATTATAGATCTATAAAACTTGGTAAGTTACTAAGTAAATTGCGTGTTTTTATTTAGGTATCTTAATGCAATTCAAACAATGTGTCCACATATTCTCCGCTATTTGACCACAGCAGTCATAACAAACAAAGATGTTCGAAAACGCCGGCAGGTGCTAAAAGATCTGGTCAAAGTTATTCAGCAGGTAAAAAGTAAAATCTTTATTGATTTTTAAAATGTGCCTAAACTTTAACCTCTTTTTCTTGAAGAAGTAGGACTCTTAGTTCTTAACGGTGAAAAGAGTGAAAGTGAAAGTCGATCAGTCGTGTCCCACTGTCCTCAACCCCGTGGCCTATACAGTCCATGGAATTCTCCAGGCCAGAATACTGGAGTGGGTGGCCTTTCAGGGGATCTTTCCAACCCAGGGATCAAACCAGGGTCTCCTGCATTGCAGGCAGATTCTTTACCAACTGAGCTATCAGGGAAGCCCCTGTTGGTAGGCTAAAAATCTTTTAAAAAATAGGAGGAAAATATACATGAAAAGAGCCCCAAGTGGGCATATGCTGCCTTTCAGTTCAAGATATATTTATGGTAGATGTGGCATGAATGAATACTGCTCTCTGCTAGTTGGATACTTAATATATATTGTATATTAGTGTTGCTCTTACTGCATAAAGTAAAGGAGATCCGGAGCCTGGATTTTTTTTTTGAAGGACACTACCTATATAATACCAAAGTAGTTAATCTTTACATAATTTTAATAGTACCTATCTTGTGCAGAAGCTATAGCACTACTGCTTGGTTTTTAGTGAATATAACTAAACAATAACTCAACAATAACTAACTGTGGGTTCAAAAAGAACTTAAATATTTATTTTATCTGAGAATAATTTAGATAGAAAAAGGCAGTTTTATTCATCAGAATATGAATACACTTTTACTTGGAGAAGTTCATCACTGTTTATTGACTAAGGGAGACTTGGCTGTAGAGGAATTTGAAAGCTTTTGGAATGGTTCTAGGATGACCATTTAGAGAACTTGGTTTAGAAGGCATTATAAGGTTAAGATGTGGCTATGAATTAGGATATGAGCAGTTGCTTTGAGAAGATAGTACTTGGTAATTTGTTAGAAACTAATGGTAAGGGAGGAGAAAATAGGAAGATTGGGGGCTGTGTACTACTAAACAGTGTTGAATCAAATCCAGCTTAACCTTTGACTTAATTTTACAGGAGTCTTACACATATAAAGACCCAATTACAGAATTTGTTGAATGCTTATATGTTAATTTTGACTTTGATGGGGCTCAGAAAAAGCTAAGGGAATGTGAATCAGTAAGTATACATTTTTGCTTACAAATTAATAATTCTTTAATTTGGGGGTATTATAAGAATTAACAGGGTTTTATTAATTATGTCAGAAATGTTTATTAATCTTAAAATGGCAGACTGTTTAGAAATGTGTTGGGTCGAAGACATTTCTAATGTTATTAATATGTGTCTACCCCTTTTGTTAACAGTTGATTAAAACATTAAGGGCTTTATAAATTCACACATAATTTCATGTCTTATCCTGAATGAATAAAAATATGTGAAATGCTTTATATGTATAAGCAAGATTATATCAAGTTTTACATCACATTTGTGATTCCAGCTTGTTACATAAGCAGGCCTAATTTGAAATTTTTCTTACGATTGTATTTTAACATTTGCTATAAATCAGTCAAGCTAAGAGTGAATTTTTAAACTAGTGTCTTCTGTTAGCTGGCAGAAACTAAGGTACTGTCAGAGCATCTGAAAAAGTTGGGCTTACAGTCTTTTTTCTTAGTAAGTTAGTTTGCAAGTTTTGAAAAACTAAGGATTACTTGTTAAATGCATTTACCAAATGTGTAAGTAAGTATACCTTTAGAGATGATTTTCAAACATTGAACAAAATTTGTAACAACTTGGGTATATGTAGTATAGCAACTTGTGTACATGCAGTCAAATGTGACATTATTAAATATTGGTGTTTATTGTAATACTAAGTAGGCCGTGCCAGGCAGTGGGGCACTTGGTTGCTGTTCTTGAAGTTAAAATATTCTCTTTTAATTATGATACATCTGTGAAATAGGTGTCACCCTTTGAATTTTTTTCTCCTGTGGCTTTCCGCTCTACTTATTATCACAGAAGTATGCATATCTTTAGTCCATATCTACTTTAAAAAGCTGGAAATACATTATCTACAGAGCATTTCTATAGATTAATGACAGGACAAAGCTTCTTTGTCATAAGGCTGATCAGGTCATCAGTGGAACAAGGAAATGTAGTTTTTAGCATTCATTTTCTTCTTATTTGCATTTTTAGAGACTTGAATATAGTGTTGTGAAAAGTGCTATGAAGTAGAACCTGTGATATTAGATGAGAGAGTTGTAGTGAAAGGAATAATGAGTAAAGAACAAAAAACATATTTGAGACAAATTTTTAAAATTGCTCATCAGCACTTATAATTTTTTCCTCTTATATTTTATTCATATAGGTACTAGTGAATGATTTCTTCTTGGTGGCTTGTCTTGAGGATTTCATTGAAAATGCCCGTCTCTTCATATTTGAGACTTTCTGTCGCATCCATCAGTGTATCAGCATTAAGTAAGAATACTTATTTAATTTATACTTTCTACTTTTAAATTCCTATAAACTTTTCATTTATTGTAAAGTTGCAGTTACCAGGATTCCAGTTAATTGGATTTCTATTGTATTTCTCTGTGCTATAGTAGAAAAAGGAAATGTCATAGTGATTTATTAAAAATCCTAACTTTTGTTTGAATTCTGGGATGCTTCAGATCCTTCTTATTTTCTATATGTGTGGGAAAGCATGATTTTTGAAAATTACTTGAAGGCAGTATTATGATTGTCAGAGAGTTACCTTTTAAAAGAATACTTTTATACCATTACATAGGGAAAAAAGAGCGATGACCAGTTTTAGAATGGTTTTCAACAGGAGTTCACTTAAGGAATTAGTCCTTAGTAAATTGGAAATGCTGTTGAAAAGACCACATTTGGTAATTATTTCAGTTAGTTGAATTAATTTTATTTAATTATATATTTGAATTCTCATAGTAAACTCCTGTGACATCCTAAAATGTTGAAACATGGAAAAGTTATGGAGAATTTCAATTGAAATTTTCTCTGTTGTGTGAAGAAATTGTTGGGGAAAAAATTGTGAAACTTATGTAACTTATTAGAAACTGATTTTATGTATTAGAAATTGAAAAATGGCAGTGCCCCTTGACCACAGATGAAGTCAAACAGTAAATGCTCCTTAAATGTTTAAAAACTTACTACGTTAATGTTTGCCTCTTAGGAATTGTATGTACACCGAAGTTTTTCTTTAGAGCCTTTGATTTTCACTAAGTCATCCATTATTGCTTGCCTTATTTTAGTGGGTTGTCATTGAAGTGGTTATTTAGAGTTAGAATTCTAGTGTGAACATGGGTCTTTTCCTTTGGGAGTTGAAGCTTTGACCTTATTTAGTACTTTATTATAGCTAGCAGATATACTGATACAATTTTAAAAATCTGGTTCCCAATCTAGTTCCCTTAAGGAATGCATGGAAATTCCTAACAGTCATTAGTCCTGAAATGCAGTATTATCTATGTAAGCATACATATTTATGTATATGCACAAGCAGATAAAGGAAGAGCCCTTTCACTTTGTTTTGCCTGCACTTCTGTTCTGCTTTCCTCCTGACTCCGTGGAACCATATGACTGACTCTGGAAACCCAGTTTTATGCAACACTGATTCAGTACAACTCCTTTGTTTTGTAGCTCCCCGTTTATAGCTGAGAAACTGAAGGCTCAGAGACATTAAGCAGCTTAGGTCTTATTTAATGCAAGATTCTGAGCTAATAGCTCTCTGGCATTCATTGTCTTGACCCTGGTTATAAATTCTTTCTTTTTCATTGTGCGCAATTGATATTTTTAGAAATAGCCGATTTAGACTAATTTGTTATTAGTGTATCATTTGAGCCAGAGGATAAAGATGGAAAAAACCATGAGTCAGTGTTTCATTTTTTGTGCAGAATCTGTAGAGTTTTGTTTTTTATCTTACAACTATAGATTCCCTGAAGCCACCACAAACTTTCTGAATCCAATTTTCTGTGTTATGCTGTGTAGGGCTTCTGTGTTACACTGAATAGGGCTACTTTACTGTTGCAGTTAGGGTGATTATTCCAAAGCACATCCAAGATTGAGAACCATTGCATCAGGTCACAAAATTTTTTTAGGCACATAGTTATAGCCTGCTAGGGTAATGGATTGAAAAATGAGTGACTGAATATTTTTAGTATGCAGTGAATTAACAGGGTAGAGGACAAGCATAACGTATAGCTTCATGTGAATAAACAGTTCTTCTTAGTGCAACAGTGATGTCTCAGATTGTAAGGTTTGGGGGGTGGTACCAGAGAGTATGGGGGTCAATAGGACTCAGTCCAGGGGCCTAGGCTTCTTCATGTTTTTAGAACTGCTTTAATGGGTTAGAAATATGACTGGAATAATGTTAAGCATCTGAGTTGGGCTTTTATAAATATAGCAAATATCTTCAGTCAGACACCAGGGACTTGGAATCCATGATAATGACCAAACTAGCTATTGTTTACATTCAAACAGTACATAGAAAAAATTACTGTTCTCTAGTTCAGAGGTTTTTAAACCTAGCTATGCATCAGAATCATCTGGAGAACTTAAAAAACCACCAGTATAACTTAAACTTAAGAATGGATTTTTCTGGCTTTACCACAGACCTTCTGAATCAGAATCTCTGGGATCAAGACTTGAGAATCTGGTTTAAAACTTCCCAGGTCCAACCCCTAAAAAATTAAAGCATTCTCAGAATGGAAAGGGGCAGATCTCAGCACCTGTAATTTTCAGAGCTCCTCTCAATATTTCTGATGTAAGAATTAATGAAGAAATCCTCTGTGCCCTTTACAATTTCCTTCAATGGTAACATTTGGTGAACCATAGTAAAATACACAACCACCCTATTGATATTGATACATTCAGATATAGAACATTTCTGACACCACACAAATTCCTCAGATTGCTCTTTTATACCTGTACCCACTTCCTTCTCGCCTCTTATGAACCCTTGGCAACCATTCACCTGTTTGCTATTTCTGTAATTCTGTCATTTAAAGGATGTGTAGAACTTTTTAAAAAGTAGTGTTCGGGGTAGTCCATGCATATGATACAGATTATGATATAATTAGTTAAGAGTTTGATATAGTATGATATAATTAGTTAATAGTTTAACTATGAAAATTTTTGAAAGAAGAAAATATTACAGATGTGAGTAAGTGCCAGGCACTAGATAGAAAGTAGAGAACACAGCCTCAGAGCTTAAAATCCAGAGGAAGAAACAGATATTAAATAAAGATAAGATTATAACTAGAATAGGCATTTTGAAGAAAAATACAGAGTAATTAGAATAACATGGACATAATTTGTATACAGAAAAATTAGAGAAGTAATTTGGATTGAAGTTTCACTGAACCCTGATAGCTCTCTAAAATATCTTTAAGTAGACTCTTCCATCGTATACTAATTATGACAAATCACTCCATTTACTAGTTTACGCTGGCCTATCTCTGCTTCTAATTAATTTAGTTATTTGATATTTGATCTTTTTTAGGGCTAGGGGGAAGGATTTGTCTCTGTCTTGCTTTCTTTCCCCTAGTGGACACATATCAAATGCTATGCATTTTAAAGCCCATGGTTGTTTATTAAATAACCCTTTCCATTTGTGATTTGGAACATTCTCTGTTGATAGGATTCTTCACTAAATGGCACATGTGATAGTCTTATCTTTATAAAAATGTATGTTAAGAATGTTTTTATCAGTTTATACACAGCCCTATAGATTTATAGGATAAGTTACAAATCTGTTTACCATGAAGTATGCAACATCTGTCAAAAAAGATTACTGTGGTGGGATTTAATTTAGTATAGCCGAATAGTTTATCAGATACAGTGTGTCTGAAATTTAAAAGCTGTTCTAGAATAATCCTTGGACCAGTTTTCAGTTGTAGATAAAAACAAAGTATGGAAGTAATATTTTGAATGTGTATGATAAACATGTTGGAGCATACATTAATATAATTTCCCTATGGGGGTTAGTTTTGGCTTTTCACAAAAGTATGTATTTGCCAACTGCTCTTGCATTTAAGTTATGAAGTCATTCCACTTTGCTTATTTTATTCAATAACATTTTAGATCTTAATATTTTTCTTAAAGGCCTTATTACCATATAGCAATTTATACTTAATTATACTTTGATATTAGAGATAAAAGGTGTGTTTCCAGATGGAGATTGTTTTTAACAGTCGTTATCATTGTATTTCTGTGTTAATTATCAAGTAATATAGTGTCATTTTTGACTAATGAGATGTTAGTAAATTCAGTGAGAATTTTCATTTGTCATACAGAGCATTTCATGTCTAAGTTTTCTCCTGTTTTCTTTCTCCTATTTAAATACAGTTTACACTTAACACTTACTTTTTAATTAATTGTCATAGGATATCCTTATAAAAGACTGGAGCTCTTTGGATATATAAAATAGTTAGCCACAGTCTTCAGTGGAAAACAGGCCAGAGATTTCCATGACTATAATGGCTTAAGTCAGTATTTTTTTAAATAAGTTGTGCTTATCAACTAAAATTTGGAAACCCAGGTTATTAAACAGGTAATTGATAAGCTTCTGAAATTCTGGACCCCAAATCTTTATTTGTTAAGATACATCAGGGTAAGGGCTATGGAAAAGGGTTCAGAACTGTCGAAAAGATTAGTCATTGAAAACCTGATAGACAGTCAGCCTAGAGTTGATGAAAGCCTAATTGGTTCTCTAGATTTAGGTTTATATACCTTATGCTCTTAGGTGGGATGACTGGTCTTAATGCCTTTCCAGAAAGAAGAAAAGTATCTCATTTTGTGCTAAGAGTTATGAGTATGTTTTACTAATGAAATTGAATAGAGGATAAAATAATTATTTTTTTTATGCCTTAAAGTAGCACTTAGGATTCTCTTTTTTTCCCCTTTGCCCCAAAGGAATGAAGGCTTCCCAGGTGGCAAAGTATTAAAGAATCCGCTTGCCAATGCAGGAGACACAGGGTCGGGAAGATCTCTGGGTCAGGAAGATCCCCTTAAGTAGGAAATAGCAACACACTCCCAATATTCTTGCTTGAAAACTTCCTTGGGCAGAGGAGCCTACTGGGCTAGTCCATGGGGTCACAATGTCTGAGCATGCACACACATGCCAAAGGAATGATTTACATATTTAGTCAGTTATTACTAAGCTTTTCCTTTATGGTACTGACTGTATTTTATTTAAAAGTTCTTTCTCATAATAGGTTTATATGCCATTTACCTAATTTCTTCTAGGACCTCTGTGACTTTATTTCTTCTGTTTGAATCCATCGAGGATTTATTTGGAAATAGAAAGTAGCTCCTCTCCCTGTCCCCAAAATAGCCCACATGATTTATTGAAAAACTGTTTTCTCCCACTTACTTGAAATGCCATCCATATTGTATTTGAAATTATTACTTGTTTATGGGACTTTTTCTCAACTCTTTAATCTTTTATAAATTGTGTGTTAGTGTCTGAACTTAACATCAAGTAAGTGCTGAGTTAATTTAGCACCTTGTTTCAAATAAGGTAGATTTGTAGTATGTTTAGTATTCAATATTTGTTTTCTCTGGAATTGATACTGGCCACTTTCCCGCCATTTGCTTTGTTGTTTTCCTTAATGACTTTTTCATTAATTCCGCTTCAGACTCTTTGCCAGTTTATAAACCTCTTTTCAAAATTGATTTTTCTATCAGTTTTATCTTCCTCAAAAAATCTGGACTTGGACATAATATTATGCATTCCTTTATTATCTTACTTGGTAAAGCATATTCTTCAGTGGCTTTATAAGGTAGGGTGCTTTGAAGGTAAATTTTTTTCACATCTGAAATTCTGTATTTTACTTTCATACTTGAGTGATGGTATTGCTAGGCATGGTACTCTCATTTGAAAACTACTCCAGAATTTTGTTGTAGAAGTCAGAAGACTTTTTTTTTTTTTTTTTAATTCCTCATCTTTTATACCACAGAAGGCAATGGCAACCCACTCCAGTACTCTTGGCTGGAAAATCCCATGGACGGAGGAGCCTGGTGGTCTGCCGTCTATGGGGTTGCACAGGGTCAGACACGACTGAAGCGCCTTAGCAGCAACAACGTCTTTTGTACAGGTGTTTTGTTTTCCTCTCTAGCAATGGGGAGGAGGGAGGTTTTTTGGTGCCCGTTGTCTGAAATTTTACAGTGACAATGCCCTTGTGTAGGTCTGTTTTAATTTTTCATGTTTATTGTTGCTGTTAGTCACGAAGTTGTGTCCGACTCTTTGCAACCCTATGGACTGCAGCATGCCAGACTTCCCTCTCTTCCACTATCTCCTGGAGTTTGCTCAAGTTCATGTCCATTGAGTCAGTGATGCTTTCTAACCATCTTATCCTCTGCCACCCTCTTCACCTTTTTGCCTTCAATCTTTCCCAACATCAGGGTCTTTTCTAATGAGTTGGCTCTTGGCATCAGGTGGACAAAGTGTTGGAGCTTCAGCATCAGTCCTTCCAGTGAATATTCAGGTTGACTTCCTCTAGGATTGACTGGTTTTATTTCCTTTTAAGGAGATCAGTTCTTCATATTGGACTCTTTAAATTTAGAAGTTCATGGCCTCCAGGTCTGGGAATTTTTCTTGAATTACAATTATTTCTTTAACAGTTTCTTCTTTATGTTCACTGTTTATTCTTTCTGGAACTTCTGTTATTCAGGTATTAGACCTCCTGGATCAGACTTCCAATTTTCTTATCATTTCTCTATTTTCCATCATATTATCTTTGTTTTCTACAATCTGGGAGATTTTCTCCCAGAGAAATCTTCTGTGGTTTAAAAATAGTCTCTGATGTTATTTTTCAGTTTCCGAAAGAAAGACCTCTGTCACTCTTCTTTTTCTGAATATTTTGTATAGCATTCTGTTCTTATTTTATGAATGCAGTTCCACAGTTTTTAATTTTACTAAGGATATTAATGATACTTTTTGTTCTGCTACTGCTGCTAAGTCACTTCAGTCGTGTCCGACTCTGTGCGACCCCATAGACTGCAGCCCACCAGGCTCCCCGCGTCCCTGGGATTCTCCAGGCAAGAACACTGGAGTGAGTTGCCAAATTGAGATGTAATTAACATATAGCAGAACATTAGTTTTAGGTGTACAACATAATGATTTGATATTTGTATATATTGTGAAATGGTCACCTTAATAGGTGTACTTGACGTTCATTGCCACACATAGTTGCAGTTTTTTTCTCTTGTGATGAGATTTACTCTTAATTGTAGTCCCCATGCTATACATTATACTCCATGGCTTTATTTATTCTATAACTGGAAGTTTGTACCTTTTGACCCTTCATCCAGTCCCACCCACCCCATCTCTTCTTTGTATCCGTGAGCATTTTTTGTTTTGTTTTAGAGTCCACATATAAGTGAGATCATGTGGTATTTGTTTGTTTGTTTGTTTTTGGTCTGGCTTAATTCACTTGGCATACTGCCCTCAACATGCAGATAGTACAATTTCATTTTTTTAATGGTTAAATAACTCTGTGTGTGTGTAATCACATTTTCTTTATTCATTCATCCACTGATGGCCATTTAGGTTGCTTGGTATTATAAGTAATGCTGCAGTAAACATGGGTTTACCTATATTTTTTCAAGTTAGAATTTTCATTTCCTTCAGATAAATTTAAGTGGAATAGCTGGGTCATACTGGGTTCTATTTTTAATTGTTTGAAGAATCCACTTAGTGTCTTCCATAGTGATTGTACCAATTTACTTAACTACCAGCAATGCATCAAGAGTTTCCCTTTCTCCACATTCTTGCTAATACTTCTTACCTTTTTAATGATAACCATTCTAACAGGTATGAGATGATACCATTGTTTTGATTTGTGTATGTTTCTCTGATGATTAGTGATGTCAAGCATGTTTTCATGTACCTCTTAGCCCTATGTATGTCTTCCTTGGAAAAACATTTATTCAGGTCCTCTGCCCATTTTTAAATCAAATTGTTTGGTGGGGTTTTTTTTTTTTTGATACTGAGTTGATATGTGTTCTTTCTGTATTTTGGATATTAACCCCTTATATATGTGGTTTGCAATATTTTCTCCCACTTGGTAGGTTACTTTTCATCTTGTTGATAGTTTCCCTTACTGTGCAGGGGCTTTTTAGTTTGATGTTTATTTTTGCTTTTGTTACCTTTGTGTTTGAATTTATTTTGGTATCAGATGTAAAAAATCCTCACAACGACGTATGTCAAGAATTTACTGCTTGTGTGTGTGTCTGTTTTTTAAAGTTTTATATTTCCAGGTTTTAAAGTTCAAGTCTTTAATTCGTTTTGAGTTAATTTTTGTATCTGGGGTGAGGACTGGTCCAGTTTCATTTGTTTGCATGTAATTGTCCAGTTTTCCCAGCACCATTTGTTGGAAAGTGACTGTTCTTTTTCCATTGTATATTCTTGCCTCCTTTGTCATAAATTAATTTACCATATATGCTTCAGTTTGAGCTCTCTATTCTGTTCCATTAATCTGTGTGTCTATTTTTATGCCAGTAGCATACTGTTTTGATTACTATAGCTTTGTCATATAGTTTGAAATCAAGGAATGTGAAGCCTCCAGCTTTGTTCTTTTTTCTCAAGATTTGGGAAAGGATGTTTGGGGTTTTGGGCTTCCCTGGTGGCTTAGATGGTAAAGAATCCGCCTGCAGTGTGGGAGACCTGGGTTCGATCCCTGTGTTGGGAAGGTCTTCTGGATGAGGGCATAGCAACCCACTCCAGTATTCTTGCCTGGAAAATTCCATGGACAGAGGAGCCTGGTGGGCTGCAGTCCATGTGTTTGCAAAGAGTCAGACATGACTGAATGACTAAGCATGCACTTGGGGTTTTATGTGTTACTTACTTAACATATTCAAGGACTTCCCTGGCAGTCCAGGGGTTAAAACTTCACCTTTCAGTGCAGGGAGTGCAAGTTTGATCCCTAGTTGGGGAGCTAAAATCCCATATCCCTTGGGGCCAAAAAACCAAAACATAAAAAAGGAAGCAATATTGTAACAAATTCAAAACTTTAAAAAATGATCCACATTAAAAAAAATTTCAGTATCTTGTGTCACTTGAGCAGGAGAACTTTGCAACTAAAAGGTGTGAATAAGGGATTTACACAAAATATTTAATGTATCTATTTTATTGAAGTTTTATAATGTGTTAATTTCTGCTGTACAGTAAAGTGATTAATTTATATATGGACTTCCCTGATAGCTCAGTTGGTAAAGAATCCATCTCCGATGCAGGAGACCTGGGTTCAATTCCTGGGTGGGTAAGATCCCCTGGAGAAGGGAATGGCAACCCACTCCAATATTATTTTATTGAAGTATAGTTGATTTATAATGTGTTAATTTCTATACAGCAAAGTGATTCATTTATATATATATAAAATTATAACAAATTCAACAAATATATATATATATATATTCCTTTTCATATTCCTTTCCTTTATGGGTTATTATGGGATATTGAATATAGTTCCCTGTGCTGTTTTTTTCATAGGACCTTGTTGGTTATCCATTCTCTAGTTAATAGTTAGCATCTGCTAATCCTGTATTCCCAATCCATCCCTCCCCCAGCCCTCCTCCTTTTTGGCAGCCACAAGTCTGTTCTCTGTGACTTTGAGTCTGTTTCATAGATAAGTTCATTTGTGTCATATTTTAGATTCCACATGTAAGTTAAATCATACGGTATTTATGTTTCTCTTTCTGACTTAATTCACTTAGTATATCTCTAGGTCAATCCATGTTGCAGCAGATGGCTTTATTTCACAATCTTCTTTATGGCTGAGCAGTATTCTCTTGTGTATATATACCACATCTTTATCTGTTCATCTGTCATTGGACATTTAGGTTGTTTCCATGTCTTGGCTGTTGTGAATAGTGCTGCTGTGAACATAGGGGTGCGTGCATCTCTTTGAATTATTTGTCTGGCTATATCTCCAGGAGTGGGATTGCTGGGTCATATGGCAACTCTAGTTTTTTGAGCAACTTCTATACTGTTTTCTACAGTGGTCACACCAGTTTACATTCCCATCAACAGCGTAGGAGGGTTCCTTTTCTCCACACCATCTCCATTATTTGTTTGTAGACTTTTAATGGTGGCCATTCTGACTGGTGGTCATTGTAATTTTAACTAGCATTTCTCTAATAATTAGCAATTATTTGCTATCTGTATGTGTTCGGAGAAATGTCTGTTTAGGTTTTCTGCCCATTTTTTGGATTAGGTTTTTTGTTGTTCTTATTTAGTTGTATGAGCTGTTTGTATATTTTGGAAATTAAGTCTTTGTCAGTCACATCATATGCAAGTATTTTTCATTGTCAATAGACTGGCTTTTTGTTTAGTTTTTTTTACTATGCAAAAGCTTGTGTTTGATTACATTCCATTTGTTTACTTTAATATTTATTGCCTTGGGAGACTGACCTAAGAAAACAGTATGGTTTATGTTAGGAAATGTTTCACCTGTGTTCTCAGAGTTTTAAATCGTGTCATGTCTTAAATATAAGTTTTTAAACCTAAAATGTCTTCTTTAAGCTGCCTGCAGACAAGGTTGCGATTTTAATGTTATCTGAATAATCTGGAAGTTATTTTTGAGTTTGAAACTTAGATTGAATTAGGATTTTTTTCCCCCAGAAATCCTGCCTTTTGATATATTTTGTCTTTTAATTGATAAACTGAATTCTTTTAAATAACACAAAATAAGCATGGTGTAGGATAGCAAAAGACAAATTTTTGTTTCTTCAAGCTTTAATAAGATTTTTTTTTTTAATCTTTTACTTTTTTTTTTTCCATAAAATCAGCAAAATGTAAGAGAATTGTGGACTTAGAGAACTTCCCTCTGTCATTTAATTTCTTTTACTGTGGATATTTTCCTGTTACTTAAAATGGATTATTGCCACATTCTCTTATTCTTAAAGTATTTGGTAGCCTAGATAATCTGAGAAGGTATCAATAATTTACTAATACTTTTCAGACCTTATTTCAGATTTTTCTTTGACTTGATTTAATAAGTAGAGGTTCAGCAAGCACATTGCAAAACAGTAAATCCTCAAAATGGTGTCATGAGTCAGAGCAGGCACACGTTTGTGGGTCTTAATACATGTTATCAGATTGCTCCAGCCATGATGGAGTACAAGATTTAAAATATGTATGTAAAGAAAGAAGAAGAATAGAAAATTCTAAGTAGAGTTATACAGAATAAAATTGTCTTTCTTTTGTTTTATAACTTGACATTAAACATTTCCATACATAAATTATTCCCAAACCTCCAAACTAGAACTGGTTAAACCCTTTTACACTCACATAGCTTCTTCCTCCTTTTCCTTCTTACACTTAAAATAGTTTATATATTTGGAGGATTAGGTGCTTGTCCCCTACTCCCCAACCCTAGCTTTAAACTTTTATAAAAGTGGAAGACAGACTGTATGTTGTCACAAGCATCTAACACAATTCATATTTTGTTGAATAAGTGACAGGAAAGGAAAAGAATTGGTTTGGTTTGGATGGGCTGTGGTATTCATGAAGAAGAAGGCTGAAAAGTTCAATTGTAGCTAAATTGTAGAGAACCATGAAACTTGGAAGTTTGAATTTTATTGTTTTGGTAGAAGGGCTCATATTTTTGAAAGGAATTTAGGAATAAGCTGGTAGTTGGGCTTTAGGACTAAGCTGGCAACTATAAGGTGAGACTCAAGAGGCAGATTAGTTAGAATATTATGAAACAGTCACAAAGCCAGCACTGGGGTAGTAACTAGGGTAGGAATCAGACAGTAAGTTTTTATTAATTGCCTCCTCTCTACTGGGCATTGTGCTAATTGCTGGATATATAGAAATGAACGGGGAAGCTGTGGTGCATGCTCTTGGGTTACATGGACAGTCTATCATTAAACAAGATACTCAGTTACACAACTGCAGCTCTATGAAAGTGAAAGTGTTAGTTGCTCAATTGTGTACAACTCTTTGCAACCCCGTGGACTGTAGCCTGCCAGGCTCCTCTGACCATGGGATTCTCCAGGCAAGAATACTGAAGTATGTAGCCATTCCCTTCTTCAAGGGATCTTCCCCACCCAGGGATCAAACCCAGGTCTCCTGCATTGCACATGGATTCTTCACCATCTAAGTTACCAGAGACAATGAATGCTCTGCAAAAAACAGAGAATGGTGAAAACATCAAACAGATACATAATGGTTGGGAGAAGTGTCTTGGAAGGCCAGTGAGGGTACTGTTTTCTCTGATACCCATATAACACATCGCTAAGTGAAGAAAAAGGGATATTAGCCTTTGAAACAAAAGGCACAGCATTTGCAAAGACCCTGCGGTGGTTTAAAACATGTCATAGTTAATGAACAGTGAGGTTTAGTCTGGTTGGTGGGAGAGGAGAGTCTTTGAAGATGAAAGTAGTTTGGTAGGGAACTTCGATTAGAGTCAGTGGTTAAAGAGATAATTGGTAGGACTTCTCAATGGCTCAGATGGTAAAGAATCTGCCTGCAATGCAGGAGACCTGGGTTTGGTCCCTGGATCAGGAAGATCTCCTTGAGAAGGGAATGGCTACCCACTCCTGCCAGGCTACAGTCCATGGAGTCGAAAAGAATCAGACACAACTGAGTGACTAAGCACAGCAGACATTATGCAACTATAAGGCTTTGGTTACTCTGCTTGAGTTCTTAGTCACTTTATAGTATCCAATAAAGTAACCCTGAATGTTTCATTATAATTTTAATTATGTAAACAGCCTCCATAAAGAGCTTTTATTTATAGTTTTAAAAATCTTTTAAAAACTGACTATATCCAGTTAGTAGCTACTAGGAAGAACATATCTGTTTTTTAAAAACAGTATATGGAGATCTTGAAGATTGGAGTTTTAATATATTTAGTACAGATTGTTTCATTTGTGCTTTTCAGAGTAAAATGGTCTTGGCTTCACTTTAAAGAGTTGTATTTTGGGGGAATGGAGGAGACATACAAAAGAGAAATTGTTACAGGAGTTGATAAAATAATGTTTTGGAAAATATGTTCTTTACCTTTAGAGTAGCAGCTTCAGCTAAAAGTATTAGGCAATTGCTTACTTTAGCAGTGCAGAAGAAAATGAAATGTACACATTTCTAAAATAAGTCAAGTACCAGTAGGAAAAACACGGAGTTTATTGAGAAGCCATAGGAAACACCAGCTTCAGGAATTTTTCCTAGTCAAAAAAATGCCTTGTTGTTTCAGTAAAATGACATACTTCCCTATTTTTAGTAACATAAATAGGGTTTGCTTAGAGAACAATGATAAAGAGAATAAAATGAAACCTGATCATGAAATTGAAGTAGTAGTCATGGAGTAATTGTTCTTTGTTTGCTGAGAATGTGTACTTAAGGCAAAATTGATCATAAAAAGAGAACAGAATTTGACATGTAAATCCAAGGAGTTTTATGGTCGAGTTGGCTCATACTCATCGTCATGATGTTTTTTAACTTCAAGCTTATTTTAGGGATAAATTTTAAATGATTGCCTTCATTGATTTAGCAGTAACTTTAATGATAGCCTAACTTTTTACATTTGGAACGAAATTCTTCTCTTTGTCAGTAAACATGGAATAGAGATAGCTCAGATTATATTATTTCCATTAAGGTATTTTTGTTAACTTGATTGATTACTTTTGGATTAAGACTTCTGCAATTACATAGCTATATGATTTCCAGTGTATTACAAATTTATACTTTAAAATTGGGAGTGCTATTAGATTAGGAATTTTGATATTCTAGTTTTTTTCATCAAAGTAGTGATAATATTAGAAGACCTGGCAAGTGTATAATATCTTCATTGAAGACAAGTGAAAGAGGAGAGTTAATATTTGTGTATAAACACCTATATTTGGGGCTTCCCTGGTGGCTCAGAGGTTAAAGTGTCTGCCTGGAATCGGGAAGATCCCCTGGAGAAGGAAATGGTAACCCACTCCAGTACTCTTGCCTGGAGAATCCCATGGAGGGAGGAGCCTGGTAGGTTACAGTCCATGGGGTCGCAAAGAGTCAGGCACGACTGAGCAACTTCACTTCACTTCACCTGTATATGCATATATGTATACCATCCTTTTAAATATTATACATGCATACATAGATACTCTTTCATCGTTTGACTGACTGACTGACCTGCTACGAAGGCTTGTGTTTGTGTTAATCCTGATAAATTAAGGCCTGCAGTGGCCTCTTTTTCAAGAGGCCTCTGATCATTAATTAGAAAGTGCAAATTGGTTGATGACATCAAAGACTTTAAATCAGGGTCTTGGTGTCTGTCATCTTTCTCCTTCCCTTTCTCCTCTGTGTTTTCTCTGTATGTATGTATGTCTCTTTTTCCTTAAACTCAGTGGCCATTTAGGTATCTACAGTGTACAGTTCAAGGGAATGTCCTTAGTGCAGAAGAAAATGAAATTTAGCAGCCCTGAATTTTAGTTATGGGCTGCATTTTATTATTCTTAATTACTGATGCTCCTTGTAATGGGTTTAATGTCTATAATCATTACACATCGTACAACATTTTTCTCCCTTAGATCATTAGTAGTGGAGCACTACTAAGTAAGATACTTTTATGGAAGCTAGAAGGATTTGTATAAATACAGAATATGGGGCCCTCCCGTCAAGAACCTTAAATCTGTTAGGTGAAATGAGCTAGATTGTGAACAGCTCAAGAAAATAGCACAAACATGAACAATGCAATTTTAAGAGTCACAATATTTAAGAGAAGATGACCCATAAGTACTTAAAAGTTTCCATATAGAGTATAGGTTAGAAACTGTGTATATAAAGCTAAGTTTTTAACTCAGTTAATGTCATTTTATTTCTTTTTTCTTTTTCATTAGCATGTTGGCAGATAAACTGAACATGACTCCAGAAGAAGCTGAAAGGTGGATTGTAAATTTGATTAGAAATGCAAGGCTGGATGCCAAGATTGATTCTAAATTAGTGAGTGTTGTCTATGCTATGTACTAGATATCAGTTGCCAATTATTTTATACTTTGGGGGGGAGTTTTTGTTAGGACATTTATTCTAGAATTTTTGTTTTAATATATAATAGTTTTTTTGAAGGCAGCAGCATTCTCTTGTTTTTCTGTTGTTGGATGAATTTGTCATCTGTACTGTGCATACAAATATTTGCAACATACATGGAGGTTGTGATGTCATACTTATGACTTAAGAAACTCGGTTGTTAACATTATAGGACCAATTTTTCTGTCTCATTTTAGGGTCATGTGGTTATGGGTAACAATGCAGTCTCACCCTATCAGCAAGTGATTGAAAAGACCAAAAGCCTTTCATTTAGAAGCCAGATGTTGGCCATGAATATTGAGAAGAAACTTAATCAGAATAGTAGGTCAGAGGTAAGAACCACACATCTTCTGTTGTCTCAAATTTGGCAGTAAATAATATAATTGTTACATGGGCATCATTTGAGAACAAATTAATTTTGGTTGTGTCTGATTTTGTATTTGGGGGTAATTTTATTTAAGAATCACTAAACTGAAAAGATCTTTCTTAGATGTTTTATGCGTTAGTTAGGAAACAAAAAAATAAAATTATGTGTTCCTAGTTTTATTACAATTGGGTGTTTTTTTCTCTTACCCTTCCTGTGTGCCTTCATTATGTCATTTCCTTAGTGTTTTCAACACATCATTTTGATACTGGCAGTGATAAGTTACATGTGTTATCTCTCTCTCAAGTGCTTGAAATTTGTGTTCCTTTAAAGAACTACTTCTGCAAAAATGTTGATCTTATTATGTTAGTGTTGATTTTACAAAATTTGATTTTATCTGATATTCATATTTAAGTGTCAGAAAAATAGATTTCCACTTTGGGTAGAAATCCTGCCTATTAGATATTAAAGGAATTTGTATAGCCTTGAAATTTTGGGATTCCAAACTACCCCTAGTACTTTTCAGGCATTATGATTACTTATAGCTGGAGGGTAGAAAGTTTTTAGAAAACAGTCGAGCTGCATTCAAGGATCTCATCTGATTGAAGTTTTAGTAACAGATTTGTGTCCTTAGCATAGTCCTTCAGTTTTAAACATTATTGTCCTTGCCTGTTCCATCCAAGTGTAGAATTAACTGAGCCTGAAAAATAACTATCGTGTAGTTATTTCTGTATGCTTAAGGGTTAAGTTGTATTGTTTTGGGTATAATATTGTCATTGTTATACTTTATAATTGGTCAAAAACTATATCAGATGGTATTTTGTTGTGTTGTTCTGAAACACCTCACATTTAGTAATTGCAGAAGTTGTTAAAGTTGTAGAGAATAGATTGGCAGAAGTGTGGCTAAAAAAATGCTAGTGTCACTTTTTTTTGAAGTTGGCTTTTCTGAAATTATTTCTTTTCACCCTGTTGATTTCTCTCTGTGTATTTTAGGCTCCTAACTGGGCAGCTCAGGACTCTGGCTTCTACTGAAGAACTATACAGAAAAATTGAAAAACCTTTAAAAGAAAGGCGAAATAATAAAACCATTATATGAAGGTGAAACCTTTTAGAAACAATGTATTTAGTATAAATTTTGGAGAATTTGAATAAAATTGACCGTTTCATTTTATTTCTTTGTGTATGTAAGTGTGTGATTTTTTTTTTTTTTAACTTTTCATTTTGGAATAATTATATCAATAGTTTTCCAATAAGTTGCAAAAATAGCAGAGAGAGGCCTTATGCAACCTAAATATAGTTTTTCCCAATTTTTTCCTTGTATGTTACTATAATCCCAATATCAAAACTGGGGTATTGACATTGGTACAGTGGTATGAATAACTCTATGCCATTTTATCACTTTTGGTGTTACCATCTCTACAGTCAAGAATTAGAGCTTTCATTATCATCAGGAAGGTCTCCTCGTGCTACCCCTTTGGAGTCATGCCTACTCCAATAGCTGTAACACCAGACAGCCACTAATCTGTTCTCTTTATCTATAATTTTGTTATATGAAAGTGTTAGTCACTCAGTCGTGTCTGACTCTTTGTGACCCCATGGACTGTAGCCTCCCAGGCTCCTCTGTCCATGGAATTCTCCAGGAAAGATTTTCCTGACCTAGGGTTGGAACCCGGGTCTCCCACATTAAAGGCAGATTCTTTACAATCTGAGCCACAGTGGAGATATAATCTTGTCATTATTGAGAACGTTACAGCAACAGTATATGACTTTTTTTGAGGTTAGCTTTTTCTACTCATAATCCCCTTGAGATCTGTTCAAGTTATGTATGTCTGTGGTTTGTTTCTTTTTATTTCTAAGTTGTATTCCATGATACTAATGTACCACATTGTTTGACCTGTACCTCTTTTAGAATAGTTTGATTGTCTCCAGTTGGGGCTATTAATAAGGCTACCAGTTCTTAATGCCTTAGTTAAAGTGGCTCTTTAGTCACTCACTAGGCTTCTACAGAGACTTAAATAGGAGTGTAAGCTGAATTTTGTAAATACCTTATTGAATATGATGTGTGTGTGTGCACATACAAACACACAGAGTTAAACACACAGAATATTAAACAGAGTTAAATATTCAAGAAGTATATACAGTCCCCGTTAGTCTCCTTTACCTAGAAGTGGTTTGATTTTCCACTTTTTTGAACTAAAACCCAGTCACATGACAGAAATATCTGTTAACTGCTCTCAACAAATAGTATAAGGATAAAAGATATATGCATATTTTTCTTTTATTTGACACCTGATCAGGCCACCATTAACATACAGTTAAGTTTGGAGAATACAGGTCAAATCTGGTGCTTGTGTTGTGTTCAGGTCTCTGGTTTGTGGTATTGGTTCTTCTAAACTATAATGCAAAGGTGCTGAAACTAGAGGGGAGGATTCCCAAAGAGGGTAAGCCAAATGCTAATTTTTGACTCATCTATAACCAGTGTTGTGAGAATGCCAAGTTTAGAGGACCGCTTATAGTACAAAATGATCGAGGTTCATAGAGAAAGTACCAAAAGGTGGCATATCAGTAACTAGATAGAAGCAGACCCTCATTACCTCATGTAGGAGCTGATTCCTTGGATCAGAAGTACTGATCTATAATAAATGGAGCAATAGTTATATAAAACTGCATGTGTTAGTCAGGCTACATTGAAATGGGAAGGCTGTTAAGATGCCTTTGTTTCCATCTGCACCAGTGACCCGAGGGCAAAATGTTCTGAAAACATCATTAACACTCACTTTTTAAGTCAATTGTTCAACCAAGGTGTTAATAGCAAAGATTTCTAGGTGATTATATCACCAGCAATTAAAAGCAAGTCTGACAGTTACTTCATTTGTCATAGTGGACCCATAAAAACTGTAGGGAGGAAGAGAATTTGTCAGGCATTTTTAACACTTATTTATCTAAATAACCCAAAGGGGAAAAAAAGGATTCAAACATTTGACCGCCTGACTCATGCCTGGAAGCACTGAAAAATTGGTGTTAATATTTATATATTGTTGATGAGGAAACATACACAGATGGTTTACTCAGGGTCATACCTAGTAAATGTTAAAGCATGGAATTGAATACAGACTTTTTCAGTTACACTATCTCTCCTTACGTCATTATTGCTTTATAAATCCTTCCAGACTAAGTTTACATAGGGTTAGAGGATATATGTTTAGTACGTTGTAAACGAGGATCTTGATTCACAAAACCATCTCAGTATCTTCAAATGAGAGCAGAGGGTGTATTTTTTAACCAATATAATCATTTGATACTATTTGGTTCCCAAAAGGACCTATTGGAACATAATAAAACTTTAATGAGTATCTGTTTTTTTTTATATTTAAATGTTCTTTCAAGATTATACACTATATAAAGTTCAATTCAATTCAATTTAGTCGCTCAGTCTTGTCTGAGTCTTTGCGACCCTATGAACTCCAGCATGCCAGGCCTCCCTGTCCATCACCAACTCCTGGAGTCCACCCAAACCCATGTCCATCAAGTCAGTGATGCCATCCAACCATATCATCCTCTGTTGTCCCCTTCTCCTCCTGCCCTCAATCTTTCCCAGCATCAGGGTCTTTTCCAGTGAGTCAGCTCTTCGCATCAGGTGGCCAGAATATTGGAGTTTCAGCTTCAACATCAGTCCTTCCAATGAATACCCAGGACTGATCTCCTTTAGGATGGACTGGTTGGATCTCCTTGCACTCCAAGGGACTCTGAAGAGTCTTCTCCAACACCGCAGTGCAAAAGCATCAATTCTTTGGTGCTCAACTTTCTTTATAGTCCAAATCTCACATCCATACATGACCACTGGAAAAATGATAGCCTTGACTAGAAGGACTTTTGTGGACAAACTAATGTCTCTGCTTTTTTATATGCTGTCTAGGATGGTCATAACTTTCCTTCCAAGGAGTAAGTGTCTTTTAATTTCATGGCTGCAATCACCATCTGCAGTGATTTTGGAGCACAGAAAAATAAGAGTCAGCCACTGTTTCCCCATCTGTTTGCCATGAAGTGATGGGACCGGATGCCATGATCTTAGTTTTCTGAATGTTGAGCTTTAAGCCAACTTTTTCACTCCTCTCATTTTCATCAAGATGCTTTTTAGTTCCTCTTCACTTTCTGCCATAAGGGTGGTGTCATCTGCATATCTGAGGTTATTGATATTTCTCCCGGAAATCTTGATTCCAGCTTGTGTTTCTTCCAGACCAGCGTTTCTCATGATGTACTCTTCATATAAGTTAAATAAGCAGGGTGATAATATACAGCTTTGACCTACTCCTTTTCCTATTTGGAACCAGTCTGTTCCGTGTCCAGTTTTAACTGTTGCTTCCTGACCTGCATGTAGGGTTCTCAAGAGGCAGGTCAGGTGCTCTGGTATTGTGATCCACACAGTCAAAGGCTTTGGCATAGTCAATAAAGCAGAATTAGATGTGTTTTCTGGAACTCTTGCTTTTTTGATGACCCAGCAGATGTTGGCAATTTGATCTCTGATTCCTCTGCCCTTTCTAAATCCAGCTTGAACATCTGGACGTTCACAGTTCATGTATTGCTGAGGCCTGGCTTGGAGAATTTTAAGCATCACTTTACTAGCGTGAGAGATGAGTGCAATTGTGCAGTAGTTTGAGCATTCTTTGGCATTGCTATTCTTTGGGATCGGATTGAAAACCGACCTTTTCCAGTCCTGTGGCCACTGCTGAGTTTTCCAAATTTGCTCGCATATTGAGTGCATCACTTTCACAGCATCACCTTTTAGGATATGAAATAGCTCCACTGGAATTCCATCACCTCCACTAGCTTTGTTCATAGTGATGCTTCCTAAGGCCTACTTGACTTCACATTCCAGGAAGTCTGGCTTTAGGTGAGTGATCACACCATTGTGATTATCTGGGTCATGAAGATCTTTTTTGTACAGTTCTGTGTATTCTTACCACCTCTTAATATCTTCTGCTTCTGTTAGGTCCATACCATTTCTGTCCTTTATTGAGCTCATCTTTGCATGAAATGTTTCCTTGGTATCTCTAGTCTTTCCCATTCTGTTGTTTTCCTCACTTCTTTGCATTGATCCCTGAGGAAGGTTTTCTTATCTCTCCTTGCTATTCTTTGGAAGTCTGCATTCAAATGGGTATATCTTTCCTTTTCTCCTTTGCTTTTCGCTTCCCTTCTTTTCATGGCTATTTGTAGGGCCTCCTCAGACAGCCATTTTGCTTTTTTGCATTTCTTTTCCATGGGGATGGTCTTGATTCCTGTCTCCTGTACAATGTCATGAATCTCTGTCCATAGTTCATCAGGCACTCTTTCTTCAGATCTAGTCCCTTAAATCTATTTCTCACTTCCACTGTATAGTCATAAGGGATTTGATTTAGGTCACACCTGAATGGTCTAGTGGTTTTCCCTATTTTATTCAATTTAAGGCAATAAGGAGTTCATGATCTGAGCCACAGTCAGCTCCTGGTCTTGTTTTTGCTGACTGTATAGAGCTTTTCCATCTTTGGCTGCAAAGAATATAATCAATCTGATTTCAGTGTCGACCATCTGGTAATGTCCATGTGCACCGTCTTGTGTTGTTGGAAGAGGGTGTTTGCTATGACCAGTGCGTTCTCTTGGGAGAACTCTGTTAGCCTTTGCCCTGCTTCATTCTGTACTCCAAGGCCAAATTTGCCTGTTACTCCAGGTGTTTCTTGACTTCCTACTTTTGCATTCCAGTCCCCTATAAGGAAAAGGACATCTTTTTTGGGTGTTAGTTCTAAAAGGTCTTGTAGGTCTTCGTAGAACCGTTCAACTTGAGCTTCTTCAGCATTAGTGGTCAGGGCATAGACTTGGGATTACCGTGATTTTCAATGGTTTGCCTTGGAAATGAACAGAGATCATTCTGTCGTTTCTGAGATTGCATCCAAATACTGCATTTCGGACTCTTGTTGACTGTGTTGGCTACTCCATTTCTTCTAAGGGATTCCTGCCCACAGTAGTAGATATAATGGTATCTACTCTTGTCATCTCCTGTTTGACAACTTCCAGTTTGCCTTTGCCTAAAATTAATATTCATATTTTACTACTTTACTTTTCAAATACTACTGCCCTTTGAATTTGAAACATAATGTCACTATGGATTACCAGTATCAATCAGAAAAAAAATTTATATAACTAATGGTCATATTTGCACATTACCAAAATGTATTCATTGATGAAATGTATGTTTGAAGCATGTATAAAAACAAATTACTTGGTTCTGGATTTAACATTAGGTTTTGATAACAGGTAAACTGTCCTAGTAAGATGTTGACCACAAATGATGTACTAATTAATTATTTTGTGCTCTTTATTTTTTTGCATTCTATAATAGGCACTTCTTTGTGTCAGCAGCTTTTACAGGCACTAGAACACGTCAAAGAAACTTAAATAGTTGCGTGTGTGTCTTTTTAAAAACTTTTTTATGTTCATAAATGTGTATGCTTTTTAAAATATGAAATATACAAAAGACTGTATTTAACATCTCCAGTTTAAAGAAAAATAAAACCTATACCCATTAACTAATATCTCCTACCTACTACTAGGCTTAAGACATTAAGTGGTTCTCTTAACTTTGAAGAGCTTGTGAGCCCCTCACTAATTGTATTTTCCTCTTTGTCCCTAAGAAGTAACCATTACCATGACTTTGTGTTATTTCTTTGTATATCCCTACAAAAAGACCTGTTTCTTTTCTTCATATTTTTGATGTATATTTAATTGAAATGCTTTGTATTCTATGGCTGCATTGTCAACACTGAAACTAACCCATGTTAATTTGATAAATTCATCTATAGTCCGTTCTTTTTCACTGCTTTGTAGTATTCTCTGGTCTGATTATATGATAACTAATTCATTCAACTGTTGAACATGGGGTGTTTCCAGCTTGTTACCTGGAATTTATGAAACTAGGCTGACAGTCATGTGTCTAACTGAAATGTTAAATCCATTTCCTCTTATTATAATATATGAGTTTATTTCTGCCATCTTACTATAACACTTTCTGTATGTTCCACCTTGGCTTTTTTCACCTCCATTTCTTGCCTTCTTATGGTTCCATTTTTCTTTCATCCTCTATTAGTTGGGCGACTAAGCATTCTATTGTTACAGCAGTCACCCTAGAAATTTTAATGACCGTGTGGGGTCTTAGCTTGTGCTGCATACAGGCTTTTTGTAGTCGCGGTGGGTGGAAGTTTCTCTGTGGGGCATGGGCTCTAGGGCATGCAGGCTTTGGTAGTTACCGCTCAGGCTCTAGAATGTGGGCTCAGTAGATGCGGTGCACAGGCTTTGTTGCCTCAGGGCACGTGGACTCTTTCAGACCAGAGACAGAACCCATGTCCCCTGCGTTTGCAGGTGCGTTCTTCACCACTGGACCACTGCAAAGTCCTTAACAGGTAGTTTTGACCTTAGTGTCATGAAGAAAGCTGCTGCTGAAGTCATCTTGCTCTCCACTTGTTATTTGTGTCCATAGTCTCTCCTTTTCATTGTAACTTCATAAATTAAGACATTATTTTGTACAATAATATCCATTTCCTTGTTCATTCTTTTTTGCGATTAGACTTTTTTTCCTCGAATTGCTTTTAGCATTTCTTTTCCACTGGTGTACAACACTGTGGCTAAGTGAATTTTACTTATACTGACAGTATTTATTGGGCCTCCTGATTCTGAAAATGGACTTTGTCTTGCATTAGTCCTAGAAAAGTAACTCTTCGGATATTTCTCTTTTTTCAGTTCCTCAGGTTTTGAGTTCTCACACCAGATAAACCTCCCTACCTTCCAAATTTTTTACTTCTGTGTCTGTGCTGCATTAGATTTTGGGTAATTTCTTCAGATTTGTCTTCTGATTCATTAATGATCTCTTCAGCTGTTTCTGATTTGCCGTTAAACATCCATTCAGCTTTTTATTTCAATGATTTTCATTTATTTTGTATTTTGTGTTTTGAATCTACTTCCCTGCCACTACTCTTACCCATGCTGGCATCCATTGTTTGATGAGTACAGTAGCTTCTGAATTACTCTCCCTATAAGTATTCTTGACATTTCCCCTCCCACCATTTCCAGCTGTTTTCCATATAAGAGTACTCTTTTAGAATTTAAATCTGATTGTTTTTCTTCCCTGGTTAAAATTGTTCAGTGGCTCCAAACTGTTAGCCTAAAGACTGAATCCCTGACTGTCATTATCTAATATCTGCTTGCTGCATCCTCCTTGTATACCAGCCTCAAGCCACACTGACCTTCTCTGCCCTTCAGAGCAGTAACTTCCAGCTATTTTGGCTACTGAAGAATAAGAGAAACATTACATTATAACCCAATACTATAAAAACATATTTGATGCAAAAGTTTGTGAAACAATACCCACCCTTTCTATATGTGGTGATCTCTTTTTCTATTCTGTTGGTGTTCATAATCTAATTGGTATCAATTCACATTTGAAAAATACTTCTCTAAAGAGCAAGAGTCCTCCCTGTGCTTTAATATTTGTAATGCTGTTCCCTCTACCTGGGAATAAATTTTTTCTCCTGTCTCCCTCTTTCCAGAAGCACACATGTACTTTTAGCTTATTTTTTCTCCAGAACTCAACTCAGTTACCAAAGAAAACTTGACATTTCCTTACTAAAGGAAAACTTCTTTTACCCCTAAACTAGGCTAGATTCTTCTGTTACAGTTTTATCTCATTTGTATTACTTAACGCTCAAAATTCTCTAAGTTGGGCTTCAACCGTACATGAACCGAGAACTTTCAGATGTTCAAGCTGGATTTAGAAAAGGCAGAGGAACCAGATATCAAATTGCTAACATCCATTGAATCATAGAAAAAGCAAGAAAATTCCAGAAAAACATCTACTTTGCAAAAGCCTTTGACTCTCTGGATTACAACAAACTGTGGGAAATTCTTAGACATGGGAATACCAGACCACCTTACTTGCCTCCTGAGAAATCTGTGTGCAGGTCAAGAAACAATAGTTAGAACCAGACATGGAATGACAGACTGGTTCCAAATTGGAAAAGGAGTACATCAAGGCTGTGACTGTATATTGTCACCCTGTAGATTTAACATATGCAGAGGACATCATGTGAAATGCTGGGCTGGATGAAGCACAAGCTGGAATGAAGATTGCAAAGAGAAATATGAATAACCTCAGATATGCAGCTGACACCACCCTTGTGGCAGAAAGCAAAGGGGAACTGAAGAGCCTCTTGATGAAAGGGAAAGAGGAGAGTGAAAAAGCTGTATTAAAACTCTCAGAAAATTAAGATCATGACATCTGGTCCCATCACTTCATGGCAAATAGATGGGGAAACAATGGAAACAGTGACAGACTTTATTTTCTTGGGCTCGGGCTCCAAAATCATTGCAGATGGTGACTGCAGCCATGAAATTAAAAGACACTCCTTGGAAGAAAAGTTATGACCAACATGGACAGCATATTAAAAAGCAGAGGCATTACTTTGCCCACAAAGGTCTGTCTAGTCAAAGCTATGGTTTTTCCGGTAGTCATGTATGGATGTGAGTGTTTGATCATAAAGCTGAATGCCGAAGAATTGATGCTTTTGAACTATGGTGCTGGAGAAGATTCTTAAGTCCCTTGAACTGCAAGATCAAACCAGTCCATCCTAAAGGAAATCAATCCTGAATATTCATTGGAAGGACTGATGCTGAAATGGAAGCTTTACTACTTTGGCCACCCAATGAGAAGAACTGACTCACTAGAAAAGAACTGATGCTGGGAAAGATTGAAGGCAGGAGGAGAAGGGCACGACAGAGGACAAGATGGTTAGATGGCATCACCAACTCAATGAACATGGGTTTGAGCAAGCTCCGGAGTTGGTGATGGACAGGGAAGCCTGGCGTGCTATAGTCCACGGAGTCACAGAATCAGACGTGACTGAGCGACTGAACTGAACTGAACCCCACTTACATTAATAATTTTATAATTAATTGGTTAATATTTGCCCTAGACTATCAGTTTCATTTGTTTATGGATAACATTTGTCTTATTCTTTGCCAGATTCCTAATGCTTGGCTTGTATTAGGCCCTTAATTAACTATTGAATAGACTTTGCAGGTGGTGCTAGTGGTAAAGAACATGCCTGCCAATGCAGGAGATGTAAAAGAAGTGGGTTCAGTCTCTTGAGTTGGGAAGAGCCCATGGAGGAGCTCATGGCAGCCCACTCCAGTATTCTTGCCTTGAGAAGCCCATGGGCAGAGGAGCCTGGCGGGCTACAGTCCATAGGGTCGCAAAGAGTCAGACGTGACTGAAGCAACTTAACACATACAAACTATTGAATGAATGAATAAATGTTGTTCAGAATGGTACAGAGGAAAAATTGTGGACTTGGAGGGAGAGAGTTTGATAAACGTACCTTTTCAAAAGCTTACAAAGAGTTCCCCAGCACTTCTTTTCATGAGTTTACAGTTGATGTCTGATACACAGACACAAATGTAATACAGTTTGTTAGGTACTGTTGTATTTGAAAATTTGAAAATGGACTGATGAAGTGTTACAGTAGCCTTTTTTTTTTTTTTTCCAAGTCGTTAAGGTCACTGGAAAACTTGTTAAAATCTACACAGTACTGCAATTTATGAGAAGTTGCAAAACTTTCTCTTGGTCTTGGCTCTTTCTTGGTAGAAGCAAAAATAGAAGCAGATATTCTAATGATCTCAGATATTTTCCTTCCTTTGTACTTCACAGCTAAACAACGTATAAAACTATTGACTTCTAAAAAGACAATATTCTGAACTTGGAATTCTGTTTGTCAGCCTACTGTTGATCCCCATATCTAACCAATATTTTGTTTTCCAATTGGATGTGTGGACAAAGGAAGAGATACAGTTATCCTCAAAGATCCTCATGCATCTTGAAGAGGTCACTTGGAAAGTAAACTCTTGATTTTAGTACCACTGCTAATACAGGAGCAGTGGAAGCCCTAAATCAGATTTGCCTCAGCCTTAGACGTCAGTGGTAAAATACTGAGCAGTACAGACCATCAGTAAGAGAAGTAAACAAGGTCAGGGCTAGAGTGAAATGTTTAAAACTTCCAATGAGTCTTTAATTAGACTCTTAGAAGGAGCCTGCTGTTAAATTGTTTTATGTATTTTCCATGCAAATAATTTACTCCCACACATTTTAATTCTCTCAGAGATCAAACCATCCTCTGGAAAAGTGTTAACTTACTGGAGAGGTAGCACAAACACTGTTAAGTTTTGTTAATTTTTCATCTCCTGTATTTAATAAACTGTTTGACTATTAGAATCTGCAAGAAATAACATTAAGCATCTCCTATTTTGGTTCTAAAACTGTGACTCTCATGCTGACTTCCATTTAGCCTAATGAGACTGGGAGAAAAATGCCAGATTGATTCATTTTGTTTTTAAGTATTGTGAGGACAATGGAGAAGTTGACATTTTGAACTGGGAAGCAGCATGGGTGCTTAGGCACAATTCCAGGTAAATAAACGAAGTATATGTCTGTGTATGCGTAAGTCTGATGACAAAAGTATACTTCTAAGATTCCGTGTGCATCAGTGTCAGATAGCAGCTGTTTGAGGACCAGAGGATGACTTATGTGCAGAATAGCATGGAAAAAAACAAATGGATTGCAGAAAGACCGTCTTACTTGATCAGGGCTTGAAATGTGGTGCTCTTCTGAGGGAGTAAAGCAGTATTCTATTGCATTTATGTGTAGATATGTTGTTTTTCTTAACCTCTACATTCCCTTTTAAGCCTGGTAACCATAATTTGTTCATTTTGTACTCCCTAAACAGTAGATTTAATAGTAGATACTTAGTAGATATTTCCTCCACTACCTATTCGTTTATTCAGGTGATTCCCTCTGGTTTCCTCAACTTAGGGAGTATCTCTTTATTTTAAAGACAGATAGTCTGCATAGAGAGAATGCACTGATTAGTTATGTCTGTTCAGTTTGCCAATTAGAATGGAGCTGTTGGTCATCTGTGCAGAAGTCAATCAGTGTTTTTCTACTCCTAGCCAGAGACTTGCAACTTGAACCTTTGCCAGTGTTTCCTAAGTGTGTGCCATTGGATGCGAGAAGACCAGAAAAGGGTTCACGTAGATCTGCTTGAAATTATCACAACTTTTAAAAACAAAGCAAATCATGAATCTCCTAGTGGCAAGTCAGAAGTTTATCTTTGTATATCAAAAGGTCAGTACATTGGTACCATATATGCTGCCGTAAGTGTAAATACTGCATTAATAGGGACAGAACTTTAAAAGCTGTGACAAGTATTGAAACTTGTTATCATTCTTACTTAAAAATTAAATTTTCTGCTGGTGAGTTAGTATAATCAGGCCTACAAAATACTGGGCAGAATGTGTGAATAGCCCTCCAGAATTCTAAGTGATCTGTATGTTTCAATAGATGTTTTAATGTGCTGTGCTAAGTCACTTCAGTCGAGTCTGACTTTTTGCAGTCCTATGGACTAGCCCACCAGGCTCCTCTGTCCATGGGATTCTGTAGGCAAGAATACTGGAGTGGGTTGCCACACCCTCCTCCTGGGGATCTTCCCAACCCAGGGATCAAACTTACGTCTCTTACATCTCCTGTATTGGCAGGTGACTTCTTTACCACTAGTGCCACATGGGAAGCCCATCATTTTTTTATTTTTTAAAAATTTATTTATTTTAATTGGAGGCTAATTACTTTACAATATTGTAGTGGTTTTTGCCATGCATTGACATGACTCAGCCATGGGTGTACATGTGTTCCCCATCCTGAACCCCCCTCCCACCTCCCTCCCCATCCCATCCCTCAGGGTCATCCCAGTGCACCAGCCCGGAGCACCCTGTCTCATGCATCGAATAGATGACATAATTAGAGATCATTCTTGGTTGTCTAGACATAACTCCCTTGTCTTGGGACTTGGGCTTTGTTCTCTGAAGATCTGTAGGACTCAAATGAGGTTTAACTGACAGTCAATAATAATGCCTCATATTTGCTTCATTTTCCACTTTTAGTTAACATTCACTTGTAATGATTTACACCATTTCAAGTGAGCCTCACATCAGCCTTGTATTGTAACTTGGCCATTAGTTTCCAGGTTTACCATTTGATCGCCTGGCAGGCATTTCTTACCTAACCATAGTGACTTAAGGAACTCTGGGAAGAACAGTTGACTATATAGTTTATTATTTGTTTTCTTTTTAAGTAAGTCCCATACTGATAGAATTTCTTTTGTGAGATGCTACATTCTTTTACTAAGTTAACAGAATGAAATTTAAGTTCATCATTCATCAAAGTTTAAAAAATGCTGAAATGATTTTTTTCCTTTTGGAGCATTTAAAGAAAAAAATGAGAGAATTCCCTTTGGCATCTCTGGATGTTTGAATAGACAACAAGGAAGAACTGTAGCTTTTTTCCTCTTTTTTAAGCTAAATTATCCTAAGAACACTCTGCTCTGACATAGGAATGCCAGTGGAATAAGAGATGGTAACCTAAGATGTACCAGGAGACTCGAGGTTTTGTGTGTTTGAAACTTATATTCTACTATAATGACTAAATTGTAGAGAAGCAGAACTAATGTGTGTGTGTGTGTGTTTTAATTTACCCAATGTTTTTTGGGTTCTGTCTTCTAGGAGTAGACAAACTTCTTTTGTTTTTTGTTTGTTTGCTTATTTTTAAAAGTTCACTCTCAAATTATATAAAACAATGAAAGAAAAAAACTTTAAAGTTGTACTACATTAGAACAATATATTTGCTCAAAATAAAAATGCCAAAGGTATAAAGTTTTATGCAGTGTTTTCTCTCATAGAACTTATTTACTGTTTTTTTGTCTTTCAACTTTTAATTTCACTATAAACAAAAATGAAATAAATACAACTCACTGAATTTCTGAATGCTAGATGGAGCTTCAGTATTTAAAAGAGCATAACTCTTATGAACTTGCTTTTGGTTTTAATTCACAAATAATTATGCTAGGTTCTTATGTATGAGTGGACAAAAAAACATGCAGTTGTGTTTTGGTATGTGTTCTTCCAGATACTTCAGTGATAATCATGGTAACCAAGAAAGGAAATTTAGATCAGAAGGCCTTTTTCTGTACAAGATTCTAACCATCACCCTAAGAATAATTCCAACATGTATAGGTTACTTGTACTTGAAAGTCCTTCAATGTATGTACATGACAGAAACTCACTGACATTAAGTAGTGGAGAACACAGATGTGGAATTAAGGATAAACTTTCGGAACAAATACATACAATACCATGCTCTTTTCCAGCTTCACTGCTGTTATCAGAAAAATATTTGGGTAAGTAATAAATAATAAATTAGTAAAAATATAATGGTTTCTATAACAGGATATTTTCTATCAGACTTTCCCCTCCATCCTTCATGTTTAAAGCTTTCCTCAGTGGAATAAAAATTGTAGATCTTAGCTTTAACATATATTATTACCATAAAGTAAAGGAATCTACACACACACACACACACACACACTTCTAGAACAGAGACATGGGTGTTGTGCAATCAACAAAACACAGTTGTGCAATAATTAAAGAATTTTTAAACTGAAGATTAAATTGGAATGTTGTTATAAACATAAGGGAAATGGCCAACATTTTTCTTTGTATCAAAAGAAAATGCATTTCTAAAAATAAGCACCCTCTTTGTGATGACCCTTTAAAATAGTTTTAAGTGATTCCATTCACAGATGAGCTTTTGGGTCTGCAGCACTTTGCTGTAAGTGGTTTGCTCTTTGATCCTATAGCCTTTAATCAGGTGTGTATCGAGAAGAAGAAAGCACTGGCTTGGCAGTATCACCCTCCAAATTCTGCATCTCCCTGAAAGGGAACATGCCGTGACTAAAACAGGCTGCTGGGTGGGTCCTGAAAGGTTTCCTTTGGCGTATGAATTTAAGAAAACACTGGTTCAAGTTAATTCCCATTGGTAAGCTTTATTTCATCAAATTGAGGCAAACATGGATCTTTCTAAAATTACCAAATTTAAAAATCACCTTGACTGAAAAGAAAAAGTGTTTTTATCTTCCATGTTTCATTTTACATTCCCAGAAATTAGAATTAAGTAAAAGAAAGGATTGAGAATGTTACCTAGTCTTTTAAGTGTTGCTCTTGACCTTTACCAGTCAATTCCTTTGTAATGCAAAATTGATTTAGTGTAATCTAAAGGTCTTTGTGTATATATATACATATATATATACTTAGAGTGTCTTGGATAATGCCTTCAGAAATGCAAAAAGCAAAGAATTATTTTTATTCCCCGCCCACTCCACTCAAATTCACACTTACCTCTACTCTGTCATTTAGATTCCAGACCTTCATCCTTACCTAACCAGTTTTTCCCCCTAATAATAACTTAATCTAAGTTGTTATTAAGACTAAGAACTAGGTTTCATTTCTTTTTGACCAATTAAAAATTGTTACAACATAGTCCTGGATAAGTTTCTTAACTTCTCTAAGGACTTTTTCCAATACCTGTTTCATAGGGTTGTGAGGTTAAATGAAGCGATTTGTGCACAGTGCCTGCACTCAGTCCATGTTAGCGAGCACTCAAATTTCCTTTTTGCCCTCCCCCTCCCTTCCTCCCTTACCTGCTCTCTCCTCCTCCCTTCTGTCCCTGCCCTTCCTCCTCCTCCACTCGGAGTGAGTAGTTGGCACAGGGTTAACTACTCAGTAAAGTGGTAGTTTTCATTGTTGTGAAACTGTTCTCTCTTAAGAATCAAACCCTCATCATTTCTCTCCGGGAACACTGAACTTTGTTAATTGATCCACATGCCTTATTAATATTTGCCTTATTAATATTTTTCACAATGAAGTTCTGTATCCACTGATTCAAATTTCTAAAATTCAGTGTTTAAAGTCATGCACTGAGGACAATGAAATATTGCAAAAACCACTGTTAATAACTTATGCTTTCCATCTTTGTGTAGATGCTCCATATAATCGCTGTCTTCATATAGACTTATTCTGGCGATTTTTAAATGACTTTGAGAATATTTTATATAAAGTTTTACTTGAAAAGACTACCATGTGCCAGGCACTGTGACTTAAGTGCTTTACATACATTATCCTGTTTAGTTCTCAGCAACCCATGAGATGTTTAGTATTATTGCCATCCATTTTACAGAGAAGGAAATAAACACAGTCATGCTCAAGGTCATACGGCTATAAATGGTATAGAAGTATTGGAACCCAGATGCTCTGTCTGATTCCAGATCCTATGCTCCTAAACACTAGCCTATACTGCCCCTCTGCTTCCAGAAGTAATTTTATAATTTAATAAAATGCATCCTTAACCTAGTATTTTATGAATACTTGAGTTACAATTAAGAAAACTTCCTGGAAATTAACTTATAAAAGGAAAACATTTTTTTTTTCTAATAGCACTGAAAAATATAACTAAAACCTTACCATTGACTTTTCATTTTTTTGATGGCTGTCAATAAGGTTTTCTCATTTGCTGTGTCTAAATAAGGAATATGTCTGAAGGATGGCATCAGTGTTGTAGAGACAAAATCATGACCTATGAGAAACAGTTTAATCTGGAGACTTTCAGACTTGAGAAAACCCAGGGGGGATAAAAAGTTTTCAAATATTTGAAGGGCTTGCATGTGAAGGAAGGATTAGACATATGGTGAGAGACCCAAGAGAACAGAATTAGAACCACTTGGTGGAAGCAATTAGATGAGAGCTGTCTAACAATTAGAGCTATAGCACCACTGAAAAATCCCATTCTGAAACACAGTGATAAAACCTTTCCAGTCACAGTTAATATCTCCTCACTTTCTAGCTCACACTTTCAGGAAAAGGAAAGGCAGCTCATGTTTGGCAAGAACCCTCAGACACCTTAAAGTGTGCTCAGTTGGTCTCTGAGATGAGGCTATAATGTAAAAAAGATGATTTTCATAAAAAGTCAAATTATAAACTTCAGTTCAGTTCAGTCGCTCAGTCATGTATGACTCTTTGTAACCACATGAACCGCAGAATGCCAAGCCTCCCTGTCCATCACCAACTCCCGGAGTTCACCCAAACCCACGTCCATCAGGTCAGTGATGCCATCCAACCATCTCATCCTCTGTTGTCCTCTTCTCCTCCTGCCCTCAATCTTTCCCAGCATCAGGGTCTTTTCACGTGGGTCAGCTCTTCACATCAGGTGGCCAAAGTATTGGAGTTTCGGCTTCAACATCAGTCCTTCCAGTGAACACCCAGGACTGATCTTTAGGATGGACTGGCTAGATCTCCTTGCAGTCCAAGTTACTCTCAACAGTCTTCTTCAACAGCACAGTTCAAAAGCATCAATTCTTCAGCGCTCAGCTTTCTTTATAGTCCAACTCTCACATCCATACTTGACCACTGGAAAAACCATAGCCTGGACTAAAAGGACCTTTGTTGGCAAAGTAATGTCTCTGCTTTTGAATACGCTGTCTAGGTTGGTCATAACTTTCCTTCCAAGGAGTAAGCGTCTTTTAATTTCATGGCTGCACTCACCATCTGCAGTGATTTTGAAGCCCCCCCAAAAATAAAGTCAGCCACTGTTTCCCCATCTATTTGCATGAAGTGATGGACCGGATGCCATGATCTTCATTTTCTGAATGTTGAGCTTTAAGCCAGCTTTTTCACTCTCCTCTTTCACTTTCATCAAGAGGCTCTTTAGTTCTTCTTCACTTTCTGCCATAAGGGTGGTGTCATCTGCATATCTGAGGTTATTGATATTTCTCCCGGCAATCTTGATTCCAGCTTGTGCTTCCACCAGTCCAGCGTTTCTCATGATGTACTCTGCATATAAGTTAAATAAACAGGGTGACAATATACAGCCTTGATGTACTCCTTTTCCTATTTGGAACCAGTCTGTTGTTCCATGTCCAGTTCTAACTGTTGCTTCCTGACCTGCATACAGGTTTCTCAAGAGACAGGTCAGGTGGTCTGGTATTCCCATCTCTTTCAGAATTTTCCACAGTTTATTGTGATCCACATAGTCAAAGGCTTTGGCATAGCCAATAAAGCAGAAATAGATGTTTTTCTGGAACTCTTTTGTTTTTTCCATGATCCAGAGGATGTTGGCAATTTGATCTCTGGTTCCTCTGCCTTTTCTAAAACCAGCTTGAACATCTGGAAGTTCACAGTTCACATATTGCTGAAGCCTGGCTTGGAGAATTTTAAGCATCACTTTACTAGCGTGTGAGATGAGTGCAATTGTGCGGTAGTTTGAGCATTCTTTGGCATTGCCTTTCTTTGGGGTTGAAATGATAGCTAATTTTTCCAGTCCTGTCCTGTGGCCACTGCTGAGTTTTCTAAATTTGCTGGCATATTGAGTGCAACACTTTCACAGCATCACCTTTTAGGATTTGAAATAGCTCCACTGGAATTCCATCACCTCCACTAGCTTTGTTTGTAGTGATGCTTCCTAAGGCCCACTTGACTTCACATTCCAGGATGTCTGGCTTTAGGTGTGTGTATTATAAACTTAATACATTTAAAAAGTTAAAGTTTCATCAAACCAGAAACCTGCCCCAGATCCCACCATCTAGGGGCAATAATTTGAAATATTATTAATAGCATCTATATTTGTGTGATTATAAAATGAATATCATAGAAAATGTAAATACAGAAAAGCATAAAAAACAAATATAAGGAAAGGAAAAGAGGGGACTTCTTTAGTGGTCCAGCAGCTAAGACTCCATGCTCCCAATGCAGGAGACTCGGGTTCGACCACCCTTTTTGGGGAGCTGGATCCCACATTCTGCGACTAAAAATATCTCATGAGCCACACTAAAAGATCCTGTATGCCACAACTAAGACCCAGCGCAGCCAATAAATAAATAAAAATAAACATTAAACAAAGAGAAAAGAAGTAAAAATAATCACAATCCTTTATATAATCACCACTTAATTTTGACATATTTGTCTTCTAGTCCTTTATTTTACTATTTTTATATGTTTTAATGAAGCAGTACAAAGTTTTGCAGGCCATTCTTTTCATATAGCTTTATATTATAGACATTGCCTCATTATTTTAATAATTCAAGTATGTAATTGTTAATGGAGACCTACGTGTCTATCTTATGAATGTACTGTGATATATTAAACCAATTTCCTATCACAAAAATTACGTTATGCCACAGTTTGTTAGCTTAGTGACATTGCAGTGCACATCTTGGTTTATTACTAATTATCTAAATGCTAATTGTGCTCATAAGTTAGATTTCTAGGAGACAAATTATTAATTCCTCCAATGATTTTGATATGCCTGACCAAACTGACCTCTGAAACGTATGAAAACCATGTATCATTCTAATTATTTCTTTTAGCTTATTGAAAAGAATGCTATTACTTTTTAGCATATTTATCTTCTATTCTGCTATTTTGCTGAAAACCCATTAATTTTAGAGCTTTGATTTTCACTAGTTTTCTAAGCATATAGTTATATGATCTACAAACAATAGCCTTTAATCCTTTCTGGGTTGTTTTTTTTTTTTTTCTGTTTTTTATTTTTTTGCTTTTTTTTTATTTTTTAACTTTACAATATGGTATTGGTTTTGCTGTTTTTGTTTTATCTTGTTGTTCTGGAATTACTAGTTGGTGCAATGTTACCCGATAGTGATGATAGTGGGTGTCCACTCAGCTTCCTGGCTTTATGAGATATTTTAAAACCTTGAACAGCTACTTATGGTTTTGCTTGTTTGTTCATTTCCAAAATCAGGAATCTATGTGGAATGCCATTTGACATCTACTGGCATAGGTGGTATAATACATTAATAAACTCAGCAGTGGACTATCTGCATTCCTGGAATTAATCCTGCATTATCCTGGTGAAAGATTTATCTGTTAATTCACCTTTGAGATGTGTTGTTAATAATTGACTTTTTAAAATCAGTATTTCTAAGTGACATTGGTTCAGTTATTTATCTGGTCTCAGTTTCAGAGTTATGCTAATTTCATAAAATTAATTCATTAGCTTTATTTCCAGATTCTGTGGCAGTTTGCATAGCTTGAGAAATATCTAGTTTTTGAAAATATAAAAGACCTTGCCAGTAAAGCTGGTATCTGGCATTTTTGTAGTAGTTTTTAAAAATTAACTTTTTATTTAAAAGTAAAATATATGTATAGTAATGTGCACAAGCCTAATAAAATTTTAAATACAAACACACACACACACACTTACACTCCTCTGTAACCACCACCTAAATCCAGATAGAAATCATTTCCAACATCCTAGTCAAAATTTCTACTAAGCTAATTACTATTCTGGCTTGAAAATTATTTTTAGTCCCATATTTTTTCTCTTGTGAGTAGTTTCAGTGAACACATGCCCTACCCCCTTTTAACCACTGTATTAGTTTGTAAAAGCTGCTGTAACAAAATACTGCAAACTAGGTTGCTTAAACAACAGAAATTAATTTTCTCACAATTCTGGAAGCCAGGCATCCAAAATCAAGGTATTAGCATGTTTGATTTCTGTTGAGGTTTCTATCCTTGACTTACAGATGTTCTCCTTCTTGCTGTGTCTTCACATGGCCTTTCTTCTGTGAATGCACATCCCTGACGACTTTTTGTATGTCCAAATTTCCTCTTTTGAAGACATAGGTCAGATTGGATTATGGTCATCACAGCAGATGGTGATTGCAGCCATGAAATTAAAAGACGCTTACTCTTTGGAAGAAAAGTTATGACCAACCTAAGCAGCATATTAAACAGCAGAGACATTACTTTGCCAACATAGGTTCGTCTAGTCAAGGCTATGGTTTTTCCAGTGGTCATGTATGGATGTGAGAGTTGGACTGTGAAGAAAGCTGAGCGCCAAAGAATTGATACTTTTGAACTGTGGTGTTGGAGAAGACTCTTGAGAGTCCCTTGGACTGCAAGGAGATCCAACCAGTCCATTCTAAAGGAGATCAGTCCTGAGTGTTCTTTGGAAGGAATGATGCTAAAGCTGAAACTCCAGTACTTTGGCCACCTCATGTGAAGAGTTGACTCATGGGAAAAGAGTCTGATGCTGGGAGGGATTGGGGGCAGGAGGAGAAGGGGACGACAAAGGATGAGATGGTTGGATGGCATTACCGACTCGATGGACATGAGTTTGAGTGAACTCCGGGAGTTGGTGATGGACAGGGAGGCCTGGCGTGCTACGGTTCATAGGGTCACAAAGAGTCAGACACGACTGAATGACTGAACTGAACTGCACTGAAAGGGACAAAGGCTTCAACATACGAATTTTGTAGGGAGCATAATTCAGTCCATAAGAGCCACCTAACATTTCTAACACCTTCCCTGAATCTGGGGAGTTTCTCACTTCAGTAGGCCGTATGTTTAGAAGTTAGAATCCAGAAACTCTTTTGTTCAAGCATGTGCCATGTGCCAAGGCGTCTGCAAACACCTATGATTGTACTGCACAGCTTAGGGAGATGGTATTCACATAAACTCCACGAGAATGATGTTTTACAGTTCTGCTGTGTTCAACTTCTCTATCATATGACTTAGGCCCATTATTCTCCATTATTTTGAAACTAGTTCACAAAGAAGGAAGTATTTCAGAAATCAATTCCAATGCTGAAGAGAACAGGGCCATGAAACTTCCAGAGACAGAAAATCTAGTGACACTGTCCATTGCCCAGTGTGTGCAGAAATAATATCTACCCTGTGGTTGCTGAAAAGGCAGTTGCTCAGGGACAATCAAGCATAGTAACCTGGGCATCATTCTGCCATCATGGTTTCCATGTTGGACTAGCTGATTCTAATAGAAATTCAGCATAATATCCTTTACAAAATAGATTTTTTTCTTGAGTTCTTTGTAGTGCATTCTTTTGCTTACAACTAAGAGCCCTACTAGATACATTAGTTTTTGCAGGAATTTTGTTTCTTAGAAAAAAGAAGGATTTCTTGGTGTCTGTTTGTGAAATATAGCAGGTACCTAAACAAGATGAAAGTGTATATGTGAAACTTGAAAATAGTTAGATTTCTATGTACTCATTACTTAAATCAAGAAATTGCCAATGTCTTTTCGTGTTCTTGCCATTTGTACCTCTTCCCTTTCTGATGTTTGTGTCAACCAACCCCTTGCTTTTCTTTAAAGTGTTTACCACCAGCATATGTACAACTAAAGAATATGTTGTGAGGTTGTGAGTGTGTATGAAATTTATATAAGTGGAATGATATTGTATGTATTTTTCTATGGCTGGTTTTCTTTTGCTTAGCACAGTATTTTTGAAATTTGTCCACATGGATGCACATAGTTGTAGCTTACTCATATCACTGTGTAGAGATTCTTTGTGTGATCCCATAACTTATTTATCCATTCCATCAGTGATAGACTTTTAATTCTTTAATAAATAATAAAAGAGGTATTATTTCAAGAATTTTCCTAGAGATTTTAACATGCATTAGTTAATTAATTTTACATTATTAAGATCTCAACTTCATAAAAAATATTTATTCCCCCTGGACAGTATACAAAACTTAGCACAGCTTATTTCAGTCACCTGTCCCCCATTTATATCCCATTGTTGTCATGTATTTGAATTCTAACTTATATTGTTTTTATTTTAATCCAGAAAGATATTAGTGTTGATATTTTATACCATCAATATTTTATTAAACTTATCTATAAAACCCTCTCCTTCTTGAAGTTTAAACTTTTCATCAGATAGAGATCCTATTCCATGTATCTGAAACACATATTTTAGAATTTTCTTTAGTAATATTTTATTGATAACAAGCTCGCTGTTTATCCATCTCTGAAGACATTTTTTATTTCTTTTAGTTGTAATGACTTTTTGGTTACAGTCATTCTAGGTATAGAATTCTGATTGTTCCCTTCTTTTAACAAAATTGAGCCCCTCATTTCATAGACCTCTGGGTTCCATTGTTGCTACTGAAAATCTGTTATCAGTTTAATTTTTCATCCTTTGAAGATTGTTTATCTTTTTCTCTTAGGCTTCCCTGAAGATCTCCCTGCCTTTGAAGTTCTGTAGTTTCATTATGATATCCAGGTGTTATCTTTTTTTTTTTTAACTTTAATTAGAATTCATGAATTATTTGAGTGAGTTGACGATGATAGAAGATGATTTTCATCAGTCTTGGAAAAATTTTCAGTCAATATCTCTGTTTTTCTCTATACTTCATGTGATTTTTTCCCAAAGTGTTTCTATGTATGTCTCTTTCATGTGCCTATCAAAATACTGCATTAGTAACCTAATGAATACATCAGTCTAAAACAACAATAAATGATTTATTATCTCTCATAGTCTGTGTTGGTCACATTCAGTATATACTCTGAATTGGTCATTATTTGGGGTCATGAGATTTCAGTGCTTTGTTGGCTGGGGCTGTAGTTATCTGAAGGCTTAGGGGACCCTGGAGTACCCATTATCAAGGTGGCAGAGGCCATATTTCCTCTGTTTGGGACTGCTGGAATAGACCTCATGGCACAGCAGTCATACTTGGTCAGCCTTTTTATAAAGATTGGATAGATGACTTCCAACCTCTTTTCATGTCACAGCAGAAACTGGAAGTGCTGATTTTGTCTGTTGAACTTCAGTTTGAAATTTTTATTCTATTTCTATTCTGTTTTAGATTTTAAAATCTTTCTTTAATTATATCACTTGCCACATAAATGGCAAATGAAACAGTGGGAATGGATGAAATTGCCTCATAACAGAATGGGAAAAGAATCTAGGGCTGGGAAACTCGAACATTTAAAAGGCAAAAGAAGGCAACTCCCCCTTGCCTGCTCACCTGCATCCCTTACACGCATCCTATATTAATAAATCCACTTCTTGCCTATCCAAAAAAATAAAAGATATAGAAGGAAGCACATTATTTTTATAGCTTCTTGAATGTTAGTTTTAAAATTTCCATTTGTTATTTTTTAAAAGCAATAATAAAGATTACGCATTTTTGCCTTTTGACAACTTTGACTATATTCCGTAACACGTGATCCAATAGAAGAAACATTTCATTTTGAAGTTGTTTAGGTTTTTTGGTTTAAATTTCCATTATAAATTTATCTTTTTATTGCTTTGCAATCTATAAACTAACCTGCTATATTTTAACTTTGCAGAACTTATGTTTCTTTTTTGGTCTTGTGAAGGTTAGCATGTTAATTTTACTTCTATGTTTTAAAAATTATGTGAAGTGTTTTCAGAGTGAATCATTAATTTTTCAAATCTCTGACAATTTTTTTCTATCTGATATGACAGAATTTATAGTGGAATGTTAAAATTTTCTCTCTCAAGTATATTTCTAAATATTTCACATATATTTTAGTGATTCTACGTTTTAGTGCTGAATAATTTGATATACAGACTTTTATACAGTTATTAATTTTTATAATGTATTATTATACACATATATATAACTGTGTGTGTATCTTTTTCCTCACATAATGTTTTCTTCCTTTATCTCTCCTTTTTATGAAATTCAATCTTTTGACATCTGTTTTAATTGTGTTTACCTAATAGGTTTTACGGTATCTGTTAATTTTAAACTGGTCTGTTATTTTTATATTTGCTTCTCTTTTCTGAACATTTGCCTTTATTTTTATCTACTTTGTTGTTACTACCTTTAAACTGAGGCAGTTCCAGTGCTAGTTCTATGTATATTTTTATATAGTTGAATGCATAGTAAATACACAATTTTTATTATACGTTTTTAATTTTGCAGTGTGACAAAGCAGTTTTCCTTGTCAAAAATCTTCTCACAATTATAGTGAATGATGTTGGTGTTTTATAATTTTACCATGCACTTTCTTTTATTGGGTATTAGGTTGATTTTTTTGTTTCTTTAATTGTTTCAAGTAATATTTCAATAAACTTCTCTGTATTTTAATTTAGAATAGTTTCTCCGAAGTGGAATTAATGAGTCAAAGTGGAAAAACATTTATAATAAGGCTTTTGTTTATAGTTCCATTTTAAAAATGAATTTATTCTTTTCATCAGTGACTGAGATGGAATCCAAACAAATATGCTAGAGCTTATATATCCCAAGGTATCATCCTCCTTAAAGTGGACATTCTGTACAGATAACACGCTGCAAATACTAAAACTCCCCTTTATGAGTTGCTCTCAGAGCCTAACACACAACTTTTTAGTGATTTTCATGTGGTAATCTTAATTTTTGAGAATACATTTGATTTTTAGAAATGAAAATCTTTCAAATTCATATCTTATGACTCAGAAGGAAGAACAAACCCTCCAACGGAAGTTTTAGTATATAGATACCTGAATAAAACAGAATTTTGACCCAAGTATTTCTGACTTCCAAGCCCATGTACTTAACTAAACTTACATCCAGCAGACAAGTATTTATTAAGTTTTATTGTTGAGTTTTTTTATTCTAAGCATTTGCTAGGTGTCAAGATAGAGTAGGGACCATAATGGATATTTTTTTTGTTCTTATGCTGCCAAGACTTTATTTTATACTCAATGTTCTTCTTTCAGTTATACTCTTTTAAGCATTTAAGTAATGGTACTTTAAAAAACTCTATCTTGTTAATTGATAAGTAGTGCTTATATACACCACCTTATGATAATATCATTTCTTTAAAAGCAGAAGACATTAAGTCCTTTTATTGCTTGACTGCTATGCAGTTAGTGTTGGTCGGTTAGTATTTGCTCTAATGAATGTCTGATTGTATACTGATAGTTTGACTCAAACTCATTTTATGTAGGGTGACATTATAATTTATCATCTAAACTGACCAATATGATTGCCCTAACTTTATGTAGTGTGTTAGAGAAAGGGTTTTATGGGCCGCAGACAGGTGCTTTGGAGATTTTTAAAATATGCTAAGAGGATAGGAAAATGAATCTGATTTTGGAGGATTTCAAGGTAAATTTCTGTTGTGAAAAATATTTTCATCAAAATGAAAAGTGGAAGTTTGATAAATATTTCTTAGGATGTCTTTTATTCCAACATCTTTATTTTATCAAGTCAGATTTTAAAATCAGCCATAGCTTAAAATATAGATTACTCTTTTTTTAATCCAGTACAATGGTATAATTGCTTTAAGCATTATGGGAACAGAAGCAATTGGTCCTAGACTTACAGAAAATAACTTAGTCATAAATTTTGTAACCTCCAAAAAGAAGATAAGCATTGGGTATTTTCCAGCTCATTTATCTTGGCATTTAGCATGTAGGGTCAAAAGCATCTGAATTTTAATAGCTTAGATACTTAGATCATTTCTTGATCCCTATTTTGTTTTCTTCAAGTCAGCAAGAGTATATGAAGAAATAATCAATTTTAAATGACATCTGAAAAACATTTGATATCATCTCCTGCAATTCCCATAGTTTTATTTTTTAACTCAGGGTAACATGAACTATAGTAATTCTTTGACTAAGAAAAATTAGTAATTAAGATATTTAATATTTTACTCTGAAAAATGTCCATAGCTGTTTAAAGTATAAATAGAGATTAAGTAATGTGTATTTTGGAAAGATGAAAACCCATCCCATTTACTCATTTGAAGTGTTTGGTGAGTTTCCTAGATAAAGTTGGTCCTAACAATTAGCTGACTTTTAAATTAACATAGCAAAATGATGCCATAGGTGATGAGACAGGTTAGAGTTAAGTAAATCATATGAACTCTAATTTAAACATAAATCTTATTTTGGATTTGCTTCTTATTAATAGTGAGTACTTTGTATGCCATAGATTGGAGTCTCCTAAAGACACATTAGAGTGATTAGTATCAGAATCTTTGGAGATTCTTGTTTAAAATGCATCCAGTTTGAAACCATCATTCTAGTTGATCAAGTTTCAGCAAGCCTGACCAAGAGAAAGAGAGAAAACCCAATTTACCAGTATCAGCAATGAGAAAAGGGGATATTTCTACAGACCCTGAAGAAATTAAAAGGATAAAAATACTATTATCTTCTCTATGCTCATAAATCCTGTAACAGATTGAATTGACAAAATCCTCAAAAGACACAAATTATCAAAACTCACTCAGAAATAGATAACCTGAATTGTTCTATAACTATTAAAAGAAATTTAATTTATATGTTAAATGCCTTCCCACAAAGAAAACTGGTTCCACTGACAAATTATACAAAACATTTAAGAAAGAAGTAAATGAATTCTATACAAACTGTTTTAGAAGATAGAAGAGGCAGAAACACTTCCCAACTCTTTTTAAGAAGTCAGCCTGATGGCTCAGAAGGTAAAGAATCTGCGATGCTGGAGACCCAGTTTCTATCCCTGGGTCAGGAAGATCCCCTGGAGCAGGGACTGGCAATTCACTCCAGTATTCTTTCCTGGAGAATTCCATGGACAGAGAAGCCTAGCAGGCTACCATCCATGGGGTCTCAAAGAATCCAACACTACTGAGCGACTTAACACTTTCACTTTTCATTATTCTGATACCAACACTAGACAAAGACGTTACAAGAAAAGAACACAACAGACTGAAAAACCTCATGAACACAATGACAAAAATCCTCAACACTATATTATCAAATGTAGCAACATATAAAAGAGTAATAAATTACAAAAAGTGAAGTTTATCCCAGAAATGGAAGACCAGTTCAACATAGAATAATCAATCAATATATTTCACAATATTAACAGGTTAAAGAAAATCACATGATACTTTAAATAGATTTAGAAAAAGTACTTGAAAAAATTCAACAACCATTCATGATAAAAGTTCATAATAAACTAGGAATGAAAGGAAATTCCTTAATCTGACATAAGGCATAAAAAAAAAAAAAACTACAGCTTGCATCACTACTGAACATCTATATGTAGAAACAAAACACCTTGATCTATACCCCATATCTTATACCAAATTTACCTTTAACTGTACCATAGATATAAATATAAGTGGTAAAACTATAAAAATTTTGGAAGAAAACATAAGGGAAAATCTTTGTGATCTTAAGTTAGAGAAAGAGTTCTTAGATACATCAAAACCATAATCTATAAAAGAAAAATATTGACTAACTGAAATTCATAAAAACATTTTTATTCTCAAAATGACACTGTTAATAAAGTGAAAACGCAAATCATAGACTTGGAGAAAATATTTGAAAAGGACTTGGATCCAGATATAAAATGAAAACTCAAAAATAAGAAAACAACCTAATTTTAAAATGGACAAAAGATTTGAAGAGACAGTTCACCAAAGAAGGTATACTAATGGCAAATATGCACAACATCATTGGCCTTAGGAATATGCAAATTAAAACTGCAATGTGCTACCACAACTTACAGACCAAAATGGTTGAAATCAAAGACTGACCATTCCGCATGCACAGGAAGGTGTGTAGCCACCGGAACTCTTATCCTTTGCTGGTGAGAATACAATGTGGAATTTTGGAAAACAATCTTACAGTTATTTATAAATTTAAGCATACAATTAAAATGCAATTCTGCATTTCCACTCATAGGCATTTACTAAGTGGAAATAAGCACAGAATTAGGCAAAATGAGGAGACAGAGGACTATGTTCCTAACAAAGGAACAAGACAAAACCCTAGAAAAACTAAGTGAAATGGAGATAGGCAATCTAACTGATAAAGAGTTCAAGATAATATCATAAAGATGCTTAATGAACTTGGGAGAAGAATCCATGAACACAGTGATAAGTTTAAACAAAGAGAAAATATAAAGGAACCCCCCCCAAAAAAAAAGAATGTTGAAATTATATCAAACATCTCTTGACCACAATGCTATAAGACTGGAAATCAACTATGAGGGAAAAAACTGCCAAAACACAAATATATGGAGACTAAACAATATGTGCTAAACAATCAATGGGTCACTGAAGAAAACAAAGAGAAAATAAAAAATTATCTGGAGACAAATGAAAATGAAAACACAGTGGTCCAAAACATATGGCACTTACAAAAGCAGTTCTAAGAGAGAAGTTTATGCTGATACAAGCTTACCTCAGAAAATAAGAAAAAACTCAAATACATTAGCAAACTAAAGAATAAAAATCATATTATCATCTCAATAGATGCAAAAAAGTTTTTGACAAAATTCAACACTCGTTTATGATAAAATCTCTCAATAAGAGAGGAAACATACCTCACATATTAAAGACCTTATATGAGAGACTGACAACCAATATAATATTGAGTGGTGAAAAACTAAAAGCATTTCATCTAAGATCAGGGACAAGACAAGGATGCCCACTCTCACTCATTTTTATTCAATACAGTATTGGAAGTCCTAACCATAGCAATCAAACAAGAAAATGAAATAAGAGGAATCCAAGTTAGAAAGAGAAAAACTCACTGTTTGCAGATGAAATGATGCTCTATATAAAAAATCTTAAACATGACACCAAAAACCCATCAGACTAGTATATAAATTTAGTAAAGTTGTAAGATACAAATTAATATACAGAAATCCGTTGCATTTCTATACACTAACAATGAGCTATCAGTAAAAGAAATTAAGAATACAATCATATTTACAGTTGCATCAAAAAGAATAAAATACCTATGAATAAACCTAACCAGGGAGGTAAAAGACTTATACTAAAAACACTGTAAGCCACTAATTAAAGAAATTGCAGGTAAAGAGATGTACTGTGTTAATGGATTGCAAGAATTAATATTGTTAAAATGACTATACTACTCAAAGCAATCTACAAATTCAATGCAATCCTTATCAAAACACCCATGATATTTTTCACAGCTACAGAACAAGTATTTCTAATTTTTTTATGGAAAAGCAAAACACTGACCCCAAATAGTCAAAACAATCTTTAGAAAGGAGAACAGGGCTGGAGATATCACACACCTTGATTTCAAACCATACTACAAAGCTATGTAATTAAAATAGTATGATACTGGCACAAAAACAGACATGCATAGATCAATGGAACAGAGTGGATTGCTCGGAAATAAACCCATACTTACATGGTCAATTAATCTATGACAAATAAGACAAGAATATACAATGGGGAAAACTGGACTACTCTGTCAGAACATATACAAAAATAAACTCAGAATGGATTAAAGACTTAAATGTTAAGATTTGAAACTATAAAACTCCTAGAAAAAATGTAGTCAGTACAATAGTTGACATCAGTTTTAGCAGTGTTTTTTTGGATATGTCTCCTGATAGAAGTAAAAGCAAAAATAAACAAATTGGACTTCGTCAAACTACAAAGTTTTTCACATTGAAAGTAATTGTCAACAAAATGAAATGCACTTAGTGAGAGAAGATATTTGCAAACATATCCAATAAGGGGTTAATATCCAGAATATACAAAAATTCATAAAACTTAAAATCCACCAAACAACTGAATTAAAAATTGGGCAGAGGATCTGAATAGACATTTTCCCAAAGACATACTGATGGCCAACAGACACATGAAAAGATGTTCAGCATCACTAACCATCAGGGAAATGCAAGTCAAAGCCGCAGTGAGATACCACCTCACACGTGACAGAATGGCTCTCACCGAAAGGACAAGAGATAGCAGGTGTTAGCAGGATATGACAGAGAAGGCAATGGCAGCCCACTCCAGTACTCTTGCCTGGAAAATCCCATGGACGGAGGAGCCTGGTAGGCTGTAGTCCATGGGGTCGCTAGAGTCGGACACGACTGAGCGACTTCACTTTCACTTTTCACTTTCATGCATTGGAGAAGGAAATGGCAACCCACTCCAGTGTTCTTGCCTGGAGAATCCCAGGGACGGGAAGCCTGGTGGGCTGCCATCTATGGGTTGCACAGAGTCGGACACGACTGAAGCGACTTAGCAGCAGTAGCAGCAGGATATGAGGAAAAGGGAAACTTGTACACTGTTGATGGGAATGTAAACTGGTGCAACTACTATGGAAAACAACACGGAGGTTCCTCAAAGAATTAGAACTGCCATATGATCCAACAGTTTCACTTCTGGGTATCTACTTAAAGAAAACAATAGCACCAATTCAATAAGATATATGGAGTCCAAAGTTCATGCAGCATTATTTACAATAGTCAACATGTGGATGCAATCTAAATGTCTCAGTTCAGTTCAGTCGCTCAGTCGTATCTGATTCCTTGCGACCCCATGGGCTGCAGCACGCCAGGCTTCCCTGTCCATCACCAACTCCTGGAGCTTACTCAAACTCATGTCCATTGAGTCAGTGATGCCACCCAGCCATCTCATCCTCTGTCGTCCCCTTCTCCTCCCGCCTTCAATGTTTCCCAGAATTAGGGTCTTTTCAAATGAGTCAGTTCTTTGTATCAGGTGGCCAAAGTATTGGAGTGTCAGCTTCAGCGTCAGTCCTTCCAGTGCATATTCAGGACTGATTTTCTTTAGGATTGACTAGTTGGATCTCCTTGCAGCCAAGGGACTCTCAAGAGTCTTCTCTAACACCACAGTTCAAAAGCATCTAAATGTCTATTGATAGACAAATGGATAAAGAATATGTCGTGTATATATACTACATATGTATATGTACATACTCACAGGGGAATGTTACTCAGCCATTTTTAAAAATGAAATTTTTTCCACTTGCAACAACATGGGTGGATCTAGAGGGTATGATATTAAGTGAAATAAATCAGATAAAGACAAATATCACATGATCTCACTTATATGTGGAATGTAGAAAACAAAACAAAAACAGACTCATAGATATACAGAAAAAACTTGTGGTTGCCAGAAGGGAGGGAGGTTGGGGGTCAAAAATAGGTGAAGAGGAGTAAGGGGTACAAACCTGCAGTTATATAGTGAGTCAGAAGGATATAATATCCAGTTTAAGGAGTATGATCAATAATATTGTAATAACTTTGGATGAGGACAGATGATTACTAGGCTTATCATGGTGATCATTTCATAATTATGCAAATATCAATGCATTATGTAGTACACCTGAAACTAGCAATATTTTATATCAATAATATTTCAATTAATAAAAACTTTTGAAGTTTTAAATTAGGTATTAAAAATTATTCTCTTAATTTACTGAGTGCTAAAATACAAGATGCTGTTTGACATAAGTCCAAGTAGTCATCTGTTTTCTTTTTCTATTATAAAACTGAGTATCTTAAAATCAGAAAATTTTAAGAAGTCACGATTTGCATATAAAAAAGGACTTAAGTTTCAGAGTTGGACTATATTCAGCTGAATATCTGTGATGGTGACTTATGTATAAAAAAGAAAAAAATAGACTATTTCCAATGTGATTTCATTTATATGATGCTCTCAGAAAGGTAAAACTATAGAGATAGAATATGTATCAATGGTAGCCAGGCACTGAGGGTAGGGGGAAAGACTAATTCCCAAAGTGCAGACCAGGAGATCTGGGGGAGGCTGATGGAACTGTTATATATTTTGTTTGTGGTAATGGTTGTACAACTATGTGCATTTGTCAAAACTCATAGAACTGTATACCGAAAAGTTTTACCATTTGTAAGCTGATATAAAAACCCATCTACAGCTCTTATTTTTTTCACTTTATCATCTCTCAGTCATTTCTGTACATACTAGTTTTTTAAATTCCTCCTCCTCAGTTAATTAAAACAGGAGTTTTGCAAGGCGCATCTCTACACTTATCAGTTTAAAAATTGCTTTGCAGTTATATAAACAAAAAGTTAAGCAAATGTCATTTTGGGGCCCAAGATTTAACTACATGTGGTTATTCATATGAAAAGTATAAAGTTTTAGCTATTATTTAAATGACATGATTAACTATAAAGTAATACTTATCTATTGTCATAACTGTACTTTTTCCATGATGGTTCTAAAGGCACTGTGTGGTGTTTTCACTGGTTAGAGCAATAGATGCAGCAGAGAATTCAGAGAGGGATCCAACTGGTAACTTCTACTCTGAGGAAACAAGGAAGTGAATAATCTGAGGGACTGATGGGAGAAAAGAAAATGTCTTGATATTCCCCAAAGTCCTACTGAGCAGGGTTGATGGTCACACTCACTTTTTCTTCCTGTGCAACACCCAATCACTTATGGTGATGTACATAGAGAGCAGTACGATAAGACATTTCTTTGGAGCATATACAATACTGTCAGTCCAACCAGTGATGACCTCTCTTAATTCGGTATCATTGCACATTGGAAGGTTGAAGTTGATAGATTTTATTTCTCATTACATTCTGTTGAAAGGCAGTGAAAAGAAGAAGGAGGAGTAGGAAGACAGGGAGCAGAGTGAGAGAAAAAAAAGTAGAATAAGGAAAAGCATCAAAGCCAAAGGGCTGGTGAAATCTACAGGGAGGTAACAGAGTGTTATAGCAGAGTATAGATGTTGGGGTCAGACATATTTAGGTTCAAACCTCAGCCTGTCACTTATAGCTTACTTAGGGAAGTTACTTAATCTCTATGAGCCTCAGTTTCCCTGATTTTAAAGCAGAAATTTAACAAAATATTAAAAATTATTGTGAGAATTAACAAGATCTTGTAAGGAGGCTGAATTTAATGTTTGGTACAATGAGGAGACTTAAGTAATAATTGTTACTGTTAATGTTATAATTATACCTTTGTAAATCAGCATGGAATAACTAAATTGTATGTGAGTTGCTATTATTCCTTCTATTCTAACACTCACTTTGGGCACAGTGATATAATTTCTCTGATCTTAGTTTTCTCATCTATAAAATGAGTCTAAGAATAATAGTACTGATTTCATAGTATCATTGTGAGGACCAAATAAGTTATACTTTTAACGCTCTTAGAACAGTGGTTTGCACATAGTAACTACACAATAAGTGTTAGCTACACTATTACTATGACTATTATTGTTATTTTTGTTATTATTCTCAACCAAGGATTCAGGTCAGATCAGATCAGTCTCTCAGTCGTGTCTGACTCTTTGCGACCCCATGAATCGCAGCACGCCAGGCCTCCCTGTCCATCACCAACTCCCAGAGTTCACTCAGACTCACTTCCATCGAGTCAGTGATGCCATCCAGCCATCTCATCCTCTGTCGTCCCCTTCTCCTCCTGCCCCCAATCCCTCCCAGCATCAGAGTCTTTGCCAATGAGTCAACTCTTTGCATGAGGTGGCCAAAGTACTGGAGTTTCAGCTTTAACATCATTCCTTCCAAAGAAATCCCAGGGCTGATCTCCTTCAGAATGGACTGGTTGGATCTCCTTGCAGTCCAAGGGACTCTCAAGAGTCTTCTCCGACACCACAGGTCAAAAGCATCAATTCTTCGGTGCTCAGCCTTCTTCACAGTCCAACTCTCACATCCATACATGACCAGAGGAAAAACCATAGCCTTGACTAGACAGACCTTTGTTGGCAAAGTAATGTCTCTGCTTTTGAATATGCTATCTAGGTTGGTCATGACTTTCCTTCCAAGGAGTAAGCATCTTTTAATTTCATGGCTGCAGTCACCATCTGCAGTGATTTTGGAGCGCCAAAAAATAAAGTCTGACACTGTTTCCACTGTTTCCCCATCTATTTCCCATGAAGTGATGGGCCTGGATGCCATGATCTTCGTTTTCTGAATGTTGAGCTTTAAGCCAACTTTTTCACTGTCCACTTTCACTTTCATCAAGAGGCTTTTTAGTTCCTCTTCACTTTCTGCCATAAGGGTGGTGTCATCTGCATATCTGAGGTTATTGATATTTCTCCCGGCAATCTTGATTCCAGCTTGTGTTTCTTCCAGTCCAGCATTTCTCATGATGTACTCTGCATAGAAGTTAAATAAACAAGGTGACAATATACAGCCTTGACGTATTCCTTTTCCTATTTGGAACCAGTCTGTTGTTCCATGTCCAGTTCTAACTGTTGCTTCCTGACCTGCATACAAATTTCTCAAGAGGCAGATCAGGTGGTCTGGTATCCCCATCTCTTTCAGAATTAACATGTACTAATTAAGCACTGTTATGAGTCCAACTGTGTTGGTAAAAGATTTGTGAGATATACTGAGTATTAAACCGTGAAGTATTGAGTCTAAGTTCTTAGCACTAAGAACTAATTAGTATTTGGTTAATTAATGAAGGTATGCATTAGTAACCCAGAGAACAGTCAGTGAATTGGTGAGGAAGAATGAGGAAAAACAATATTCATATTCTGAGAGAAGTGAATACATGAGAAGGAAAAAGGGAGAGTCTGTTAGGCTGGGATAAAGGCATTAAGGCATAAGTGGAGCAAAGTATAGATGGAGAAGCAAATGTCCACTGGCATGGATACAGGAAACTGCAATATAGTAAAGTAATGCAATGAATTGCTATACAGCAGGGAAATTTAACTAATTATAACTATATACCAATGTGGACAAATATTACAAACAGAATATGGAGTAAAACAAGCAGTCACAAAATAAAAGCTATTATTATCTATTTATATAAAATTCTAAGACAGGCAAAACTAAATCACATTGTTACAGGATAACAAATGTAAATGATAAACTTATAACAGTGATTATTGCAAAAGTTAAAATAGTTATTACATCTGGGGAAAGGAAGAAAAGGTCTCATGAAAAATTAATGTTCTATCATTTCATAATGAAGGTATGTATGAGAACGTGGGTATTTTCTTTACAATTTTTTAAAAAAATATACATGTATGCTTTATATATTCTTTTTTATGGATGATGTATTTCATAATAAAAAATAAAATAGATTAAAAGTAAGAGTGAGTGGAGTCCAGGAAGTTAGCATGCTCAACTAGAGGATATTGTATACTGTGGATATTGTATGCAGGAATTAAAACAAATAAGGTGATATTCAATCCATTTCTTTCAAAGTGCTAAATGGAGTCCAATTGGTTGCTTTCCTCCCCCTGTAAGCTTAAAAACCTCACCTTCCTCAATATATAAAAACAAATAATGGAAGTCATCAAGCAGAGTCAAGGGGTCATGATGGAGGGTATTGAAACCTCAGAGAGGAATGTTACCTCTGACACCTAGCTAGCTGGGCTAGGGTATCAGACGCAAGGCAAGAGTTAGGCGTTGATAGCCAGCAGTTGTCTGTCAATATTCAGGGCTTCCTCATTACAATTGAGGCCCTTATTCCAGTTGATAAATGACACCCCACCATAAGAGACAATGAAACTCATTCTGCTATCGAGGGTATGGTTAAAGCAGAATCTGGTCAGTCCTCAGTGGGAAAATGGAAGAGATCAAGCAGTGATAAACCAAAGGAATGTACTTCTACCAGGAAGATCAGAAAGAGATATAGGCTGATACAAGTGCAAGTTTAGATACTTGGAGTTTATCTCTCGTGTCTGAAATCTGCCCCAGACATTCCATTACTCATTGCTCTTTTTCTTTTAATTCTGCTGTCGAGGAAATAAGATGCAAGCTGAGCAGGTGGGAACTAAATTCAATAAGTTTCACATTCTATTTGAATGCTTCTAGAATTTAGCCAGCAATGAAAAGGTTTATTCTGAGCTCCTTATTATTATTTTTTTTAATATCCAGCCAGCTAAGAGATAGATAGCTGGATATTTGAAAGTATTATTTGGGCTATTTGTTATTATTTGTTATTGGGTTATTTGTTATTATTATCTGTGTTATTTGGGTTCAATTAAAATTGCTCTGTCTCTATCCCTCTCTCTCAGAAAGTATTCTGGGAACAAGGTAAATGTCCAAGGGTAAATAAGAACACTAGAATACAGAAGAAGCTTGCCTTTTTATGACCTTTATTTTATTGTTGTTATTGTATGTAAAGTAGTAGACACTTTACATAATCCCTCAACAACCTTGCAAAATTGCTCTTTTTCTCAATAAGAAAACAGAGATGCTGAGAGGTTAATTTGACCAGAAACGTATAGTGCAGCTCGGATGCCAACTTGGTTCTGTCTGAAAACAACTCAAAGGCAGTAGTCAGGTAATCACTAGTTTCTCAAAAAGCAGGCTGCTGCTGCTGCTAAATCACTTCAGTTGTGTCCGACTCTGTGCGACCCCAGAGGTGGCAGCCCACCAGGCTCCTATGTCCCTGGGGTTCTCCAGGCAAGAGTACTGGAGTGGGTTGCCATTTCGTTCTCCAATGCATGCATACATGCTAAATCGCTTCCGTCGTGTCTGACTCTTTGTGACCTCATAAACAGCAGCCCACCAGGCTCCTCTGTCCACAGGATTCTCTAGGCAAGAATACTGGAGTGGGTTGCCATTTCCTTCTCCAAAAAGCAAGAATACTGGAGTGGGTTGCCATTTCCTTCTCCAAAAAGCAAAAAGAAGGAGAAGACTTGAAAAGGCATCTTATCAGAGCTGGTCACAGAGGTGGGAAGATCGTTCCCTGAAAGACTGGTGTATCTAGGGGAAGTCTTTCTGAACTAATGAAAGACTGGGAGGTGAGGGGACCATGTGAACTGGAAAAGGTGTAAGTCATCTAAAGTGGGCAGTGGCTCCTCATGCACCATTGTTGTAATGTGGGATTTAGGCCTAATTTTCTTACTTTTCAAGAGGCCAGAAATCCAGACATTAGGTTAAAAAAAAAAATCTCCTGATTAAAAAAACAAAAAAGGATTGTATTGTGTCTGAGTTTTTACAAAACACACTATAATGACCAAACAAAGTCTGCCATCAGTCTGAATTTGCCCTGTAGGCAAGTAGTTTGCAACTATGAACTTATTCCAATGCTGCCAACTTGGGCTTGTAGATGGTTTTCTTCTTAGCCTCCAGAGAATTAACTAGCTGTCCCTTCCTCAGGGAAGGCCAGATTGGTTCTTCCAGTTGGACTTTCTCTAGTTCTCTACGGATCCCTATCCTGTCTCTCCCTCCACAGACCTATTTTTTTTTTTAATTAACATGTTTGATGTTTTTCTTTCCTGCTAGGCTGTAAGTTCATGAAGGAAGGAGACATTTCTCTGTTGGTCATTGTCATTGGGCTCCCCAGAATCAGATTGGCTGATGGGGAGTTATGTGAAGAACATTTACCGAAGAGTGCGCTCAGGAGCATCAGGTGGGTGAGGTGAATGACTTAGTAGAGCTCCTACCTGGGAGACAGCTATCTATAGTATATAATTTGTGTGTTATTACTTTAAAATAAAGATATGAAAAAATGGGTTTTATTTGAAATTATATTAAATTCTGTATTATTTACTTTTCTGTTATGTAAATGCTATTTTTTTTCCAACCAAGGCAATGAAACTAGTTAACAGTAGCAATTAGTAGTAATTAATAGTAGGACTAATGAATTATATGTGTGAGGAAGATTTAATAATATTTTGATAATATTTCTTTTCTCTGATGTAATGATTTAACTTTTTCTTAATGGGGTACTAAATAATTGCAGGCTGTACTTGTATTTATTTTTAAGATTCATATTATTTAAACAGATATGCCCATATCTGTTTAATCAAAAAAGTAACAATGAGATGTTTCTTATTGTCTTATGATAGCAGTAGAATATTTGTACTCTTTCAGTTTGCTTTTTCTTTTTGTTGAAGATTTATTTCTTTCTTTATTTTTGGCTGTGCCGAGTCTTCGTTCCTGCATGTGGGCTTTCTCTAGTTGCGGCACGTGGGGGCCACTCGGTTGCAGTGTGCGGGGTTCTCATTGTGGCGGCCTCTTTTGTAGAGCAAGGGCTCCAGGACGTGGGCTCAGCAGCTGTGGTGCAGGGGCTTAGTTGCCACATGGCATGTGGGGTCTTCCCAGACCAAGGATTGAACCCGTGTCCACTCCATTGGCAGGCAGATTCTTTATCACTGGACCATGAAGGAAGCCCCTCAGTTTCCTTTTTCAGTGACACTTCTCTGAATGCCTGAAGCCTTTGCCTTAGGACATATTTTTTTTCCTTTTATGTAGTGGTGGAAGTAAACATAGTTAGTTGAATGTAAAATTCATTTTGACTTGCAGGTCTCCTCTTTTTTCTTCCAATTTTATTGAGATATAATTGATATACAGCACTGTATAAGTTTAAGGTGTACAGCACAGTGGTTCAGCTTACATATGTTGTAAAATGATTACCACGTTTAGTGAGCATCCATTTTATCATGCAAATACAAAATTAAGGAAATAGAAACTTTTTTACTTGTGGTGAGAACTCATGAGGATTTACTGTCTTAAAAACTTTCACTTATACAGAAGTGGTAATTATGTTTATCATGTTGTACATTATGTCTTTTGTAAGTAAGTTATAAGTGCTTACTTATAACTGGAAGTTTGACCTTTTGACTGCCTTCATTGAATCCCCCCTTTCACAATCTCAATAAGTACAAATCTGACCTCTTTTTCTATGAGTTTATTTGTTGGTTTATCTGTTTCTGAAGTATAATTAATCTACAACACTGTGTTAGAGCCTGTTATGCACCACAGTGATTTGATATTTCTATATATTTCAAAATGATCCCCATGATAAGTCTAGTTACCAAAGATAGTATATAGGTATAATCCCACTTATTTCTGATGTCAACCCAATCTGATATTGATCCAGATATCATCTCAACAATTTGGGCATTGAATATTTGGGATTTTACTTGGTAATAACAGCATGTTTTTAGATGTATAAGAATTAATTTCAAGGTCTTCCCAAAAGTCCATTCATTTTTTACCTACACACCAGCTGTTATCAATCAGAACCTGTGCATGTAGAAGTTAATCAGGTATGTTGCTGCTGCTGCTAAGTTGCTTCAGTCATGTCCTACTCTGTGCGACCCCATAGACGGCAGCCCACCAGGCTCCCCCGTCCCTGGGATTCTCCAGGCAAGAACACTGGAGTGGGTTGCCATTTCCTCCTCCAATGCATGAAAATGAAAAGTGAAAGTGAAGTCTCTCAGTCATGTCCGACTTTTAGCGACCCCATGGACTTCAGCCTACCAGGCTCCTCCATCCATGGGATTTTCCAGGCAAGAGTACTGGAGTGGGGTGCCATTGCCTTCTCTGTCAGGTGGGTTATCCATATCTAAATCATTCATCATTTTTAAACATTCTTAAGCACATAGGACATCACCATATTAAATACTCTTTCTCAGCGTCAAAGGCAGAGGTAATCTGAACTTGTGAAATTGAAAAGTTGGATTTCAAATAGGGTAATTTAGTAAAGGAATGAGAAAGTCCTGTTTAACTTGGCTGCCATTTTCTGAGTTTTAAATCAGTCTTATTTCTCAAAATAAAAAAAAGAGTCATTTTTTTTCACTGTATGAATTTTGTTGAAATCTACACATAACATCAAACAATTCACGTACAGTCAATCCACCCTTTTCCAGGTTCCTTATGGCCTCTTTAAAGATCATTGAAGTTTCAGAGAAACAGCATATACATTTCTGTTTTACTGTAATCTTTTTTCCATTCTCCTTCTGGATGCATTTTCATATTAGAGAAGGACATTCTTGTCTCACACTTAAAAATATGATTTTACAGTAAGCTAATGTTTTAACATCTTTTCTGTGCCAGTAACAATGGCCAGACCCATCCTGTGGTCACACAGCTAAGGACACAATCTCCTTCCATTTCTATAAAGCCAATAATCTTATCAAGTGCTTCTGTACATTTTACAGAAACTGAAAAGTGACCAATATTTTTATTATAAAAACCTCAATATTATGGGCAAGCAATTAAGTCTTTTTCCCCAAAAAAACTGTTGTGTACAGGTGTGTAGAACATAGCAGGTAAGATCTTTTTATTTTCTTCAGTAAGAAGTTTCTAGATAAGAATTTTACAAAATTTAAATTTGAATAGTACATCTGTTGAATATAGAGATAGATGAGCAAAATCTACTTCTGTTTGAACAAGATAGTAACCATATTTTGTATTTTCTGTAGTTTGATTAAAATCTTTATAGAAATCAACAAGATGATTTAAAACTCCATTTGTTTTTTCAAATCAAAATACCTACGAACCAGGGGGAACCTTTTTTTTTTGCCATGATTAAATTTATCACTTATACTATAGAAGGTATGGTCATTGGTAATACCTGACTTAATTCTAAGGGATCGATACATCTGTTATCAAAATTCTCCTTTTTGGGAGGGGGCACAAATAATTTTTATTGGACCACAATATTTTAGTTGGGACCTGTGAATCAGAAGATACAGCTTTACCCAGCATCATGGAGCAATTAAGGGACTGATAGATAATGTGCTTTATATGATATATCTAGATTAATTTGTGGCCACTATTTTCAATTGGTATCTTTTGGATAAGATGGGAGAAAAAACCGTTGATTGCTTTAAAGTACTTGTGTGTTTCATTCCTAACTTGTGAGATTTAATCTTCTTAGGTGATTTTACCTCTCTTTCTCCACCATGCCCGACCAGTTCTTTTTTGCATATCACACCCATATGGTACCAACAGTAGTCCCTCTTTTAGTTTGGTCACGTGTCCAGAATTTAATAAAGTGCTTCTAATAGTATGAAAGACCAAGCCTTGAGCTATATATTTTATGGGGGCACCCTGACTCAACACTTCATCTTCAACTCTTTACTGGAGTTAATCCTAATTTTTAGAAAATTGTTTAATTTTCCTACATGCTACAGGCATAGGAAGCTGTACTAAAAGGAAGAGGCTCTGATAGGAAACCACAGTGAGTCCTGATGTCACTTAGTTCAGCACAATGGAAATAAAAGCCACCTCCCTTCTGTTGTTCCATTTCCCCTTTTGGATGAGCAAGAGAGAATCATCTTTAGGGCATTATGTATTCATCAAGGGGCAGTGACCTTAATCCATAAAGCCCTATAGAGTTTATGCTTTGATTACCTTAAAGCCCGCCTCCCCTCATACAGTGTCCCAGACAATCAAAATTGCCCCACAATGTGCCTGCTAATGTTCCCAATTTCAGTAGACCCAAGACTGAGCCATCTGGTAAATAAGGCTTGGCACAGAGATTCCCCTTAAAGTGATCTGACCATGCCACATAGTTTGCCTAGAAATCTCTTCCTGAATTGCCATGAGGCTAGGCCAGTTTTTAGAACTCTCTTTGGATCATTGGAGAATAGAGTAACTAAAATAAGCTATAATTGTAGATTTACTACAACAACGCTTCTTTTTTTCTAAATAACAGTATTTAGAGATTTCTTGTGATTAAAAGGGGATGAATGAAGGTTAAATTCAATATGGGGAAAAATTTTTTTGGAGGGCCTACAGATTGGCAGGAAATTGGTATGTTTTCTCATTTGACTCTCACAACTCTATGACATAGATGTTATTATTCTTATTTTACAAATGAGGAAACTGGCTTAGAAATGTTAAGTAACATTTCCAAAAGTGATGGGTTTGTCATTCAAATTCAAGTGCTTGGGCTCCAGATTCCAGGTCTTTACACTCTGTTACCCAAACAATAACTCTTTCTGAATTCCTTATTTCTCACTCTGGCTCTAATTAATTTTTTCTTTATCCTCTTTACTTTTATTATATTGTCCACCAGCCTGTATATATTTCCCTCATTTCTCCTTTTGGTAGTCTCTTAATATCTTCTTTTAATGACTATATTTTTAGTTTCATTTCTCATCTCCTACAGCTTTAGCCATTGTTATCTTTCCTGGACCAATGTATTAATTTACTAACTGATCTCATATTTATTCTTTCTCCTCTGGATCTCTTCTTCATACATGATTATCTTAAAAGAAATAACTAAATTATGCTACTGCTTTGTTCAAAATCCTGAGATGGGTTCACATCACAGTTTAGAGTAAAATCCTCGCTTCTGATGACCAAGACAGCTCTGTGGAATCTGGCCTCCACCTTTCTCTCTCATTGTGTCTCCTGCTACTGCTCCCCAGGCTCCCATAACTCCAGCCACACTGGTTTATCTACAGGAGCTTGCATCCAAGTTCATTCCTGCTTTTGTCCCTGGTGTTCCTTTGCCTTCCTCTGACCTTTCTTGGCTCATTCTCTTACTTCATTTAGGTCTCTGATCAAACTTATATCCTTGAAAACTTCAGAGAGGTCTTCCTTGACAATTCTAAAATAACTACCAACTAGTAGGCAATGGCACCCCACTCCAGTACTCTTGCCTGGAAAATCCCGTGGATGGATGAGCCTGGTGGGCTGCAGTCCATGGGGTCGCTAAGAGTCGGGCATGACTGAGTGACTTCACTTTCACTTTTCACTTTCATGCCCAGGAGAAGGAAATGGCAACCCACTCCAGTGTTCTTGCCTGGAGAATCCCAGGGACGGGGGAGCCTTGTGGGCTGCCGTCCATTGGGTCGCACAGAGTCGGACACGACTGAAGTGACTTAGCAGCAGCAGCAGCAGTCCTACTTTGGGGTTTCCCTGGTGGCTCAGATGGTAAAGAATCTGCCTGCAATGCAGGAGACTCAGGTTCAATCCCTGGGTCTGGAAGATTCTCTGGAGAAGGGAAAGGCAACCCACTTCAATATTCTTGCCTGAAGAGTTCCATGGACAGAGGAGCCTGGTGGGTACAGTCCATAGGGTCGCAAAGAGTTGGACACAACTGAGTGACTAATGCACACAGTCCTACGTTAATGCATTACCCTAGAATTTACCACTCACTACCTGGAATTATATTAGTCATGAACACAAAGTTATTCTCTTTGTCTTTCTCCTGCTGTGAGAATATAGGCTCCATGGTAACAGGAACCTTTTCTGTCTTGTTTATCACTGCATCCCAGAGCCTAGTAGAGTCCCTGCTTATACTCAGGGACTCAGGAAATATTTGTTGAGTGAATAAAGATATACTTTTACAAGTGCCTCAGGAATTTTCAGGGTGATCTTAGCAAACTGCTTTTCTGAACTCTAAATTATTTCTTCATTTCCCTTATTTATTTATTTTTAAATTAAACTCTTACTTTGGCATTTGATCTCATACTGCCTTATGATATATATTGTATTATTACTTAAATAATGTCTGTACAATATTATTATAGTTTGTTTTTCAATAGTAGCTTAAGGTACTACTCTTAGTATTGTCCAGAGTAGCACAGTTATTAATACCACATAGTAGGAAATCATAAATGCCTTATTATTTATTGACTGAATTAATGACATGTTATTAAATCCCAAAACAATATTCTAATGCTTTAGAATACTATTTCTTTTATCCTTATAAAGATTTATAGAAATATATTTCTTTTCTCCTTTATATCCTTCATTACTAAAAGTAGAAAATTCTTATTCTCTTGCAAATAAAACCATGGTTCAGAAAGGAGAAATGAAATGCTTCATTAAGGTTGTACATCTAAGAAAAGATGAAGTGGGTCTTAAACATAGATACTGACTTGAAAACAAATGATCCTTCCACTAGAGGCTATAACTTTGCAGTAAATCTCTATTAATGTAATTTCATTCATATGGCATAATGACTCCCAAATCCTACTGAGCTGCCTTGTCTATTGTGGGTGAAAAGGAAGAGGAGGATGTATTGCTCTTGATTACCAACTTTATGCCATGTACTTATGGTGTAGTGTGAAGAAAGACTAGAAAGGCAACTGAGTCTACTCAAAAGAAAGGTGTTTAAAAACGTAAAACAAATGGGCACAAAGGCTAAAGTACAATCTTGACCCAATCATACTGTGTTGCTTCCCCTTTTCCCTCCCATGACCATTATTCCTAACCAGGCCTGAGACACACAAGATAGTATTCAGTTCAGTTCAGTTCAGTCGCTCAGTCGTGTCCGACTCTTTGCAACCCCATGAATCGCAGCACGCCAGGCCTCCCTGTCCATCACCAACTCCCAGAGTTCACTCAGACTCACATCCATCGAGTCAGTGATGCCATCCAGCCATCTCATCCTCTGTTGTCCCCTTCTCCTCCTGCCCTCAATCCCTCCCAGCATCAGAGTCTTTGCCAATGAGTCAACTCTTCGCATGAGGTGGCCAAAGTACTAGAGTTTCAGCTTTAGCATCATTCCTTCCAAAGAAATCCCAGGGCTGATCTCCTTCAGAATGGACTGGTTGGATCTCCTTGCAGTCCAAGGGACTCTCAAGAGTCTTCTCCAACACCACAGGTCAAAAGCATCAATTATTAGGCGTTCAGCCTTCTTCACAGTCCAACTCTCACATCCATACATGACCACAGGAAAAACCATAGCCTTGACTAGACAGACCTTTGTTGGCAAAGTAATGTCTCTGCTTTTGAATATGCTATCTAGGTTGGTCATAACTGTCCTTCCAAGGAGTAAGTGTCTTTTAATTTCATGGCTTCAGTCACCATCTGCAGTGATTTTGGAGCCCCCAAAAATAAAGTCTGACACTGTTTCCCCATCTATTTCCCATGAAGTGAAGGGACCGGATGCCATGATCTTCGTTTTCTGAATGTTGAGCTTCAAGCCAACTTTTTCACTCTCCACTTTCACTTTCATCAAGAGGCTTTTTAGTTCCTCTTCACTTTCTGCCATAAGGGTGGTGTCATCTGCATATCTGAGGTTATTGATATTTCTCCCAGCAATCTTGATTCCAGCTTGTGTTTCTTCCAGTACAGCGTTTCTCATGATGTACTCTGCATATAAGTTAAATAAACAGGGTGACAATATACAGCCTTGATGTACTCCTTTTCCTATTTGGAACCAGTCTTTTGTTCCATGTCCAGTTCTAACTGTTGCTTCCTAACCTGCATACAAATTTCTCAAGAGGCAGATCAGGTGGTCTGGTATTCCCATCTCTTTCAGAATTTCCCACAGTTTATTGTGATCCACACAGTCAAAGGCTTTGGCATAGTCAATAAAGCAGAAATAGATGCTTTTCTGGAACTCTCTTGCTTTTTCCATGACCCAGAGGATGGATGTTGGCAATTTGATCTCTGGTTCCTCTGCCTTTTCTAAAACCAGCTTGAACATCAGGAAGTTCACGTTTCACATTTGCTGAAGCCTGGCTTGGAGAATTTTGAGCATTACTTTACTAGCATGTGAGATGAGTGCAATTGAGCGGTAGTTTGAGCATTCTTTGGCATTGCCTTTCTTTGGGATTGGAATGAAAACTGACCTTTTCCAGTCCTGTGGCCACTGCTGAGTTTTCCAAATTTGCTGGCATATTGAGTGCAGCCCTTTCACAGCATCATCTTTCAGGATTTGAAAGAGCGCAACTGAAATTCCATCACCTCCACTAGCTTTGTTTGTAGTGATGCTTTCTAAGGCCCACTTGATTTCACATTCCAGGATGTCTGGCTCTAGGTGAGTAATCACACCATCGTGATTACGTGGGTCATGAAGATCTTTTTTGTACAGTTCTTCTGTGTATTCCTGCCACCTCTTCTTAATATCTTCTGCTTCTGTTAGGTCCATACCATTTCTGTCCTTTATCGAGCTCATCTTTGCATGAAATGTTCCTTTGGTATCTCTGATTTTCTTGAAGAGATCTCTAGTCTTTCCCATTCTGTTGTTTTCCTCTATTTCTTTGCATTGATCGCTGAAGAAGGCTTTCTATCTCTCCTTGCTATTCTTTGGAACTCTGCATTCAGATGTTTATATCTTTCCTTTTCTCCTTTGCTTTTCGCTTCACTTCTTTTCACAGCTATTTGTAAGGCCTCCCCAGACAGCCATTTGCTTTTTTGCATTTCTTTCCCATGGGGATGGTCTTGATCCCTGTCTCCTGTACAATGTCACAAACCTCATTCCATAGTTCATCAGGCACTCTATCTATCAGATCTAGGCCCTTAAATCTATTTCTCACTTCCACTGTATAATGATAAGGGATTTGATTTAGGTCATACCTGAATGGTCTAGTGGTTTTCCCTACTCTCTTCAATTTCAGTCTGAATTTGGCAATAAGGAGTTCATGATCTGTGCCACAGTCAGCTCCTGGTCTTGTTTTTGCTGACTGTATAGAGCTTCTCCATCTTTGGCTGCAAAGAATATAATCAATCTGATTTCGGTGTTGACCATCTGGTGATGTCCATGTATAGAGTCTTCTCTTGTGTTGTTGGAAGAGGGTGTTTGTTATGACCAGTGCATTTTCTTGGCAAAACTCTATTAGTCTTTGCCCTGCTTCATTCTGTACTCCAAGGCCAAATTTGCCTGTTACTCCAGGTGTTTCTTGAGTTCCTACTTTTGCATTCCAGTCCCCACTAATGAAAAGGACATCTTTTTGGGGTGTTAGTTCTAAAAGGTCTTGTAGGTCTACTTAAAACTGGGACACTTAAAGTATCAGTTCAGTTCAGTTCAGTCGCTCAGTCATGTCCGACTCTTTGCAACCCCATGAATCTCAGTACGCCAGGCCTCCCTGTCCATCACCATCTCCCAGAGTTCCCTCAAACTCACGTCCATTGAATCGGTGATGCCATCCAGCCATGTATAGCCTAAGGGAAAAATTTCAGTCACTGCTGCTGCTGCTGCTAAGTCGCTTCAGTCGTGTCCAACTCTGTGTGACCCCAGAGATGGCAGCCCACCAGGCTCCCCTGTCCCTGGGATTCTCCAGGCAAGAACACTGGAGTGGGTTGCCATTTCCTTCTCCATTCAGTCACTAGCTGACCATATTTCAGTTCTCCATAGTTGTCCAAAGCTATATCCTTGGCAATTTTGCAAGCATGACATTGTGCAAGATACCTGGCAAAACCCAAAATTCCTGCCTGAAGAGCACATGAGAGGGAAGCAGCACACCTTAGGGGTTTGGTGATTTGAGAAGCTTGACATTTTATGTCATGATCTTTACATTTACTGCACTTTCTCATTCAAGCTGAATTTCATGAATATTATCATGAATCACTGGCAAGGTTTCAAACACAAGAACCACCACGGCATCCTATATGACAAAGCAGATTCCAGGGTCCTTGCTGCTAGAGATTCTCATTTAATTGACCTTGAGTGAACTTGAGAACCCATCTTAAACAAGCAGTTCCAGGTGATTCTGATAACACATTATCTGCAGAGATATATCCGTGTAGGAAAACCTTTCTCCCACTCAGATATTTTAACTCTGGAATTGTATTTTATGTCTCTGAATAATTTATTATTCTCCATATGAACATGAAGGACAAGTGAATATTGTTAAATATATTAATATTAGAGACTAAAATCCAAAATGATAATCAGCCAAGAGATTGTTCTTATAATGATTTATTCAAGCCTTTTTTTTTTTTTTTTTGGTCTTGTAGGGCTTTTAATGCACAATCTTTTAAATTAGACATTGGCCAAGTGTTAGCTCACAATCTATATTACTAAGTCCTGAAAGCTGGCCCAGAATTCTGGCAAGAAGGATGAACTGTGAACAGTGAGGCCTGACAACCAAAATGGTGTGAAGTGCTTAGATCACCTTGTGGGGAAATCTTGGCACTAATACTAATCCGTATTTCCCAGAAGATTCCTCTAAGTGTCACACAGTGGGGAAACCATTAGCAGACACACTGTGAGAGGATTTTGATTGCTTTGATACGTACGTGCTGCATCTTCTGGGTATTTTTGTACTGCTTTCATTATATTAACTTCTCTAAATAGTTATTGAAAACTTATATTAGACTCTATAAAGTTATATAGTCACATTCCTTGCTCAATTTACCCCATAAGATATGGATAGAAGCAGACCTGGACGTTATTAATTGCGTTAGACTATGAAAAGCACTACACAAAGGGTATGAACAAAGTGCTCAGAGTTTGGAGGCTATGAAGAAGTGGAGAGATGATATCTGAGCTAGACCATCGAGTGTAAGTAGCCTTTCAGTTGGAAGAGAAGGGAACAAAACCCTTTCCAAAGAGAAGGGCTGCTTTAGGACAGAATAATAGCAACTAATATTTATGGAGAACTTATTATTTGCTAGACACTGTTATGAGCATTTGCGTTTTATCTCATTTAATTCTCAAAAAACTATGCAATGGGTGCTGTTAGTATCTTCCATGTGTAAATAAGGAGACCCATCTGTGTGCACAGATTTGCAATATTCTTGGGTGGCAAATGGCATGGTGTGACCTGAGCCAACAGAGGAGGACTCAAGGTAGGTTGGGGCCAGGCAATGAAGTGCGTCTGTTAGATGCTTTCATTACACAGAGGATTTTGTTTTTACTTTTTTAAATTAGTGTTTCTAATTACAAAGGTGATGTCTGCATATGATTTTAAAATGTACAAAGAGCACACAATAAAAAGAATCTTTGGCACCCTTGATCTTCAGTTCCACTGCCTTCCTCCTGGGAAGCAACCATGATCACTGACGACGTGTGTATCTTTGTGGACACAGTGTGTGTAACGTCTCTTGTCTTTGCCCTTTGTTGCACACTCTAGTACACACTATACAGACCTTGCTTTGTATCTTGAGATTGTTCTGTATCAGCACATTTGGCACATTTGGCTCTCTCTCATTCTTTTCCACAGCTCCGTGTTTCCCAATTATGTGGTTGGACCATGGTTTATTTAACCAGTCCACTAATGATAGACATTAAATATGTTGCTAGTCAATACACAATGCTGATTTGAATATTCTTGTCTTTGAAAACATTCACGTTTTACTTATAGGAGATGCTCCTCAAGGTGAAATTTCTGTGCCCCAGGAATAACTGTAAACAGGGGAGTGGCATGAACAAGTTGGGCTTTTAGAGCAGTCCATCTGGCCCTTGTGTGGTGGATACAGTGGTGGGAGGAGCAACTGGAAGCAAGGAGGTTGCGAGGCTTGCTTTTCTTCAGGAGTGAGGCAGTGAGAGCTGTGGAAAGCACTGACAAGGAGTCCTGGGAGTGGAGGACAGATTGGAGTAATAGTTTCTGGATACAGTCATTGAGAGAGTTTGAACTGACCATCTGACTTTTCCTCTCCTTTACTCCTTTCTGTTTTCCACTGAATTCTTTACAGCAGATATCCGGAGCCCGTGATCAGAAAGTATTTGTACCAACATCACCACCTCTATCTTTGGGGGTAAAGCATTTTGAAATTAGTAACCACAGATAATTTAAGGATCCAACAAGCAGTGGGAGGAAACTGTTCTTAAAAATGAATTCCCAAAGGGACCGTCCAGTTACCTTCCTGGGCAGTGCATGCTCCCAACTCTGCCAAAGGATTGCAGATGGAGCTGTGTATCTGTGTATCTTTTATTGCCATCTTTCCTTTCAGTTCAGTTCAGTTCAGTCGTTCAGTTGTGTCTGACTCTTTGTGACCCCATGGATTGCAGCATGCCAGGTTTCCCTGTTCATCTTTCCTTTAAAAAATTTTTTTTCTCCTACACATAAAAGCAAACTTGTTATCTTTTTCATTTGCGTACCATACCCTACCATACCCTCATTAAGCCCCATGATTTCTTCATTTGTTGTCTAGTCATAATCTTAATTACCCCCGCTTAAAAAAGCTTAACCTACTTAAAGGAGAAATAACAAACTAATCCTAGTTTGACAACACATGTACCTTGCATCTGGCATTGGAAGCAACAAGGTTTACCCAGCATCTATCACTGTGCAGCTTCCAAGGGGAAAATGCAAAGAAGCGAAGGCTCACAGTTATCATCTTTTCTCTCTGTCTCTTGCACAGAGTCAGCTTTGGAAATGGACTCACTCACTCCAAGCCTGAGCACCAGAGAACTCCACAGCCCTTGTGCCCTAGGGCTATCCAGCTTTATGTAACAGAGAAATGGACAGAACTCCTCCTGGTGTGGTTGCAAATCAATTAGAATTTGAGAAACATGACACTGAAAGCCAGAGAGGACTGGCTGCCAGTCACACAGCATGCCTTTCTGCCAGGGCATTCCTGCGCCCAGTGACTTGGTGTGGCTCACCGTTTTGGCTAGGAAGGAACCCAGCACCCTCACAGGCCCATGCTGCTCGTCCGGCAGGCAGGTTTGATGATGGACATTGCAGGACAGTAGTTGTTGTTCATGGGGTGGGGGGCAGTGGAATCTGCAGCTCGTTGTCTTCCAGGCAAATGGCATTCACAGTGAGCTCAGGGCTTCCTAACGCTTCCGTTTTAATTACTATTGTTCGGTTTCCCTGGAGGAAGAAGAAAGGAAAAGGAAAGTTGTAACTGGGATTTTTCAGGTGGTGGGGCCTTTTTATTTGGTTTTAGTGGTGAACCTGACTTTATTCAGCACATTTCTCTCTCTATATACATATTTTTGGCTGTTCGTTGCTGTATGTGGGCTTTCTCTAGCTGCGGTGCGTGGGCTTCTCATTGCAGTGGCCTCTCATTGCAGAGCAGGGCTCTAGGGCAGGAGGGCTCGGTAGTTGTGGAGCATGGGCTTAGTTGCTCTGAGGCATGTGGTATCTTCGAGGACCAGGGATCGAACCTGTGTTCCCTATACTGGCAGGTGGATTCTTAACCACTGTACCACCAGGGAAGTCCAGCACATTTCTTTTTATTCCTGAAGACACTGAAGTTCAGAGTAGGTGGAGAAACGGAAACAGTAGAGATGAGAAGGAGGGAACATGGGGTAAGTTTTCAATTCATTTCCTGCTTATGTGCCTGGAACAACTTCTCAAATAGAACCTCTCAAACTTCTCAAAATTTAAGGATTCCAAAATATTGATCCGTTCAGCTCACAGGTGGCAGAACAAGGCCTTAAAAGGGACTTCAGCAGCCTTCTCTATGTATCTCAAGTCATTTTCAAATATAGTCCTTTTGTGCACATGTGACATATTTAGAGGTACTAAGAAAAGCTGTCTTGGAACCTAACAGTCCTAAATTCTTGGAGAGAAACACAAGATGGCTATTTGACCCCATCAAAGCTCTGGTTTGCTAGGCTGTGTGGATGTGGATGTGTGTTTACATATATATGCATCATGTACATATGTGTGTCTGTACATATATCTATATCAATAGAGAGAATTAGAGAGTTAAACATGATATATCCATATCTATAGAGAGAATTAGAGAGTTAATCAATCAAGTTAATCAAGAATTAGAGAATTAATCAAGCATATGTTCCAACAGCATATGCTTTGGAGTCCAGAAGATTTGGTTTAAAATTTCACTTCACCATTTTCTCATTGTATGTGAACTTGAGCAGGTTACTAAACCCTTTTGAACCTTGGTTTCCTGGGAAATAAATACCTACCTTTCAGGGTCATGATCTTGAGCAAGTCAAATTCTTTGTTCTTCAGTTTCCTCATGTGTAAAATGGGATAATAATAGTATCTATCTCAAACTTCTGTTCTAAGGATTAATATGTGAACTCATGTCTTAGTATATGAGTTAATATGTATATAAATTGGTTAGAACATTGCCTGGTATGTGATTCACTCTGAAGTTGTGAGTCTTCATTATCACCAACCACCATGATCAAGTAAAATGATGGGTCTCATAGACAGGATGGCTATCATTGTCATTACTGTAGGTAGCTTTGGGGAAGAAAATGGTTTTTGTTTCCATCATAGAAAACCAAAATGTGTGGAGCTCTGACAATGTGGAAAAAGCTGCTGAGAATATAGGAGATAAGGCTCTTTCTGAGTGAGTGTAACGTAGACATCATCTTTGCAGCCTAGAAGATGAGCTCAACACTGGCCTCTTATCTTGTCAAAGGTCTCTTATCTTTATTCATTCCTTCCCAGCTTCCCTCTGTCCTATTCCCATCTTTGTTAAAGCACTTATCCATTAATCCTGCCAAAAAGAAAAATGGGAATATTTGTGTTCTTTGGAATCCCTGCCTGTCCTTGCCAAATCAAAAACCCGGCTGCCAAGGAAGCCTTGCCCGGGGGCTCCCTGGCTTCCCTTTGGCGTTCCCATTCTGCTGATCTCCACATTGGCAGCTGAAGGAAACAATGCTCATGGGAAGGAGTGTGAAGAGTCAGCAAAAGCTGAGCTGAGCTAAAGTATTATTAGAAACAAAAGAATAATCAACAAACTGAGCTTTCAAACAGGAAAATGGAGACAACGGAGAACAAGTCCAGGTGGGTACCTCACAGGGCCAGGAGTCGTGGGTCACATATATTGTGGAGGGGTGTGGCATGGCAAAATGAGCCCCATGTGTAGACTTCTTGTTGCTCCCTGTCATTCCATCTTAATCCACCCCATCTCTAAGAATCTGAGCAGAGAGCAGCCCCTAGGAGAGGGAGAAAGCAGTAGTCGCCTCCCTGGTTCATTCTGCACACCCCCGCCTTTTCTCTGTGCATGCTGGATTGTCAGGGAGCTGGAAGAAGGAGGGCATGAGTCAGAACTGGAATACTCCAACTATAGTTCAGTCCAAAGCTCCCAGGATGGCAGTCCCGCCCAGGGGTTCGGACAGCCACATGGAAGTCACACGGACCTGAGTTCAAATCATAGCTCTTCTCTGTAACTGAATGAGCATGCTCAAGTTATTCATTTCTCTAAGCCTTGGGACCCACATCTGAGAGAATTAAAGGCAGTTGCACATATTACATTGTGACTGAACAAGCTAAAGTATGGAAAGAATTGCCACAGTGGGCATCACAGGTGCTTAAGAAATGCTGCTGCTGCTGCTAAGTCACGTCAGTCGTGTCTGACTCTGTGCGACTCCATAGACGGCAGCCCACCAGGCTCCCCCATAAGAAATGCTAGCTATCATTATTATCATTAACATTAAAGTCACATATTAACTGCTCTTCAATGAGTCTGTCCACTGCCACCCCTGAGACAAAATCTTTTTCCTTTTTTTGCTCACATCTGCTGACAGCTTCCTGTTTCCCTTCTTGACTCCATTTCCTCTTTGAATACTGCAACTGATGTTGCTTTAATCTGGTTTTACTTGCATGTACGCGTTCAGTCTTTGAGATAGTCCCAGGACTCTGAGCTCTCCTTGAGCCACCCTGATCGGGGAGTTAAGGTCGGAGAGGGCTCAAGTCTCAGATCTCATCTCCTGCTCTGATCCCACCGAAATCTTTCCCTGACACATCCAATCTGACTGAGGAGTCTTACAAACTGCAGATGCATTCATGTGGCACTTGCTAGGAGCAGGAGAAGGGAAACGATCCCTCCCAGTGGAATGATCTTTGGGAGGGAAGGTGGAACGGAGACTGGGTTACACAAAAGGGAAATATCTTGCTGTCAGTAGGTTCTTGCTGGCAGTTATTTTGGTTTCTGGGTTTCAAACTGCTGTGCAAAGTCAGCTACTGACAGTTTGGGTCGCCACTTGTTGATGCAAGAAGATCATAAGCCAATCCAAGGTTCCCCCAAGCCTCCTCCATGGGATTGTTTCAAGGAAAAATAAAGAGAAAAAGTGCCATTGGTATCTTGTCTCTCTGAAGCTTTGATAGTCTCTCCAGTTATCATTCTGAAAAGCACTCTGATCCAGTATTTCACAAGAAAACCTAAAGAAGCATGTAAAAATAATCTTCTGTGGACTCCCAGGGGGGATGGCATTAGATGCTACAGATGGAAATGTTGGCTCAAAGGAACTGAGCTTCAGAACGAACAGGGCCTGTTGGATGCTTGTAGACATGGGGTGTCCCCACATGTTGGAATGGGGGGAAGGTGGTTCATCCCCTTAATTGGCATGCAAAGAGGGCATCAAGATACTTACAGAGTGACCCTTCAGTCCCAGGGTTCTAAGCCTTACAAATCTAACTGATGTCTTTGGTAGAGAATTTGGTCGGCTTTGAAAAGCAGCAGAGGAAGAGTTTTCACTCAGTGTGAGGACTCAGTATTTGAAGGCTTATGAAACGAATACCTGGGTGATACTGGGTGTTTGAGACACTTTCCTTTCTTTGTTTCTGAATCCATTTTCAAGCAATGCTATCTGAGAACTTATTGAAATGGCTCAGGATATAATTATTTCTGTCTTCTTGGCCTGACCTGAGGGATTTGTTCTTTTCCATCTCCTATGTCTAATGAATTCTTGTCACTAAGTTCAATTTCTGGAGTAATCTAGTTGACAATCATCTATAAAGTTTAGTGTGTCCTGGACATATCTAGTTAAAGAATCATACCTGAATTCTTATTTGCTGTGTTGCACAGCAGAGCTGAGATCTGTATGCCCACACTAGAGGGGGTAAAACAATGCAGTGCAATGAAATAAGGTATTCTATCCTTTTAAAGACAATTTCTTGTCCAACTTAGGCACCTTAACTTTGGTGAGCTAAGGACCATCTACTTTTTTCTTGTCCCTCCCCTAACAAGGGGGACCAATTCATCCATCCAGTCACTCAACAAATATTTATTGAACATCTGCTGTGTGATAGGAACTCTTCTGGATACTGGGGATGGAGTAGAGAATAAAACCAAGTTAATGCTCTCATGGAATTATACTTTACTAGAAGATTAAAGACCAATAACCCAATGACTATGTTATTAATGCTGGTGGAGATAAGTGCTACGATGAAAAACAAATCAGGCTATCTAGCAGAAGACGTGTTTGGAAAGCAAACTACTTGACTAGAGAGAAAGTAAAGCTTTAACACTTTAGATATCATCCATTCTGTACAGTTTACCCACTTGAAAGCCTCAGGACTCTCAAATGATGTCAGTGACACTCAGCAAAAAATATACATCTTTGTGCAGACATAGAGATATGTGTACTTGCCATAAAGAGGGAACCATGTATCAAGGTCAGGTTTCACTGCCCCATGAACACCAGCACTTACCTCAGAAATGAACTGGGCATAAATAGGCCTGTGGTGCTGAACTTGACACATTCACTTTATTTCCTCTTCTTTTTTTGGCTTTAATTCTGCATTTTAAAAATCATTAACTATATGCACATTATCTACAGCAGCTCTCTAGAATTATTTCATCTTGCATCACTAAAACTCTATATCCATCAACAGCAATTCCCTGTTTCCCCCTCCCAACAGTCCTTGGCAACTAACCACCATTCTACTTTCTGTTCCTATGAGTTTATGTTGGATACTTCATAGAAGTAGAATTATACAACATTTGTCCTTTTGTGACTTATTTCACTTAGCATAATGTTCTCAAATTTCACCCATGTTGTAGCATGTGGCAGGATTTCCTTTTCTAAGGCTGAATAACATTCAGCAAATTCACATACACATACAAATATACTTTATTTTCACTGTACATATAATATACATATTTTTACTGTATATATATCTATATAATATATATACACCACATTTTCTTCATCCATTCATTCATCAGTGGACATTTAGGTTATTTCTATATTCGCATGGTGGATCCAAATTTGGATTTGTGGACTGTGCTGCAGTGACCACGAGTAACCAAATATCTCTTTGGCATCTTTTTGCAACTTTTTTGGGGACCAATTTAGCCATTCTTGAGCCTCTATGTGATGTGTTGTCCCTGAATAAAATGCATGGATCACTTTCCTCCAGCCCGCGTGCATCAAGCACCAGCTATCTCCCAGGCTCTGGAGTCACAGAGGAGAACAGTAATACAAGATGGCACTTCTGTGATGCTGTGCGCCCTTTTAAGAACCTTGGGAGGCAGGTAATATTATTGTCACTCAGAGAGAATACAGAGGCACACAGTTAACTAGCAGAAAGAGAAACAGGTTTAGTCTCAGGCAGTTTGGCCCCAGAGACTGTGCTTGTAACCCTCACACTGAAAAATCTCCTCTTTGCCTCTCAAGTGTTCAGAGTACTGCAGGACTGGGCTGACAGACAAGGAAATGACTATATTGAACCATGCAGGAACTGCAGTTGTGTAGATGCTCAAACAATTTGCTTTGGAAATAAGGAGCAAAAAGCACTGAACTCTTTGAAGTTGGGCAGGACTTTTCTCGGGGCAGAGAGGTTTAGGTTAAATCCTGACAGGTGAGCAGGAGGAACAAATCAACACAGGCACACTTAAGGCCCCTTCCAGGTAAAATAAAATCTAGGTGTTTTTTCACATCTGTTTTGTGCATACACCTGTATTCAATCCCTGCTGTTCAAGTTGTGTGTTAGACTTGACTGTAAGTATTCTATGTATTATCTTATTAATCCCAAACCCTTGTCACTGAAGGGCAAGTATAATAATCTTCATTTTACAGGTGAGGAAACAAGTTCAGAGAGGTGACGTATGGTGCCCAAGAATATCCAGCCAAAGTCAAGTTCACTGTGTTGGACTCAAGCTGGTTCTCCTGACACTGCAAAATAAAAAGGACAGATGAGGTGGAAGTCAAGCTCTTCACCCTGGGAGACCCCTGAGGGTGCAATTGCCCAAGCAAAGGTGTGGTGTGAGCTGATCCAACTTGGTCCACTGACTGATACACCTGCCTGGAGTACACAGCAGAAAAGGAAAGGCTAAGAACAAGGGCAAGATAGCGAGCTCTTTCTTTAGAGAGAAGAAAGGACGGCCGGCCCCTCCCCCAGCCTGGCACTTGGGCCGGTGGTTGCAGCGGGTGTTTGGTTGCCTCGCAGCCTCTGTTCTCCCGGGTCTAAGGTTGCAGCGCAAGGCTCCGTTCACCTGACACTATTGAAAAGTGGGGCGAGAGAAACAGTGGCTTATCACGAGGAGCAGAGGCCTCTGTCCTGCTGCGTTCTGTCGTGCACTTGGCATTCTGAAAGCACTTGTAGACGGACTGCCAAAATGCCAGCTTTTTTTTTTTTTTTTTTTAAATCCAAGGTAGGGTCAGATTTTCTCTCCATCCACCCCCCTCCCCCTCTTCCAAGGTGGTAATCGCATCACAGGGAAACCTGAGCTCTTTTTTTTTTTTTTTTGCCGCTTGTTCCTATTTGCCTGGAAAATACATTTGCTGGAGAAGAGTATGGGAGGAGCTGCCTCCTGATTTATTGCTCTTTCCCTGTGAAGTTTTCTCTTCTGAGAATCCTATTTTGTCAGAACTGGGGTGGGATTTAGGTCTTGTTCCGAAGGGATTGAGTCTTGGTAATGAGATTAATAAAGGGTATATTCTGGTCTTTTAAGTGCTGTGATGTGGCAACTTACTAAGGAGAACAGAGAAGGGACGGTTTGTTAAATTGCTTTGCTGTTCCTGTAGAACTTTAAATACTGCCCCAATGGGCAGACCCAGGTTGGAGGCTGTCTCACAGGTCCTCCTTGGAACTCTGTAGCACAGTCTCTTAATTTCCTCATTTCCTCCCACACATCAAGGCAAAATGCCTTTGACAAGGGGATGGGAAGAGGAATGAGTGTGGTTTGCCTTCAGTTCAAAGCATCCTTAGTGATACAGGTTCTCCATGAATGTGTGTTAAATGAGTGAGTTGGGATTTAGAAAAGAGTGGGTCATGGCGGAAATAGGGGCAATGGTTGCAGAGAGTGAGGAAGAGAATGGTGGTCCACAGTGGGGACACAGAGCTGGTGTTCTAACCTCCTATGCTTTCTCTACCATCAGAATGCTTCACAGTCCTGGCATGAGAAATCCAAATATGCTCAATGTGTTCACATAGAAGAGAAATTTTCTCTGTGAAAACAATAGTTGGGGAGTATTTTTAATAGAACTTATATCTGGTTTTACCTTGGGTTCGAAGAGCGACTCACACCCAGTGACATTTCCTCTTTTGTGAAACAATCATGTAGTTGAGCACTAGTCACCAGGGGCCCCGGGATGGGTTCTTTTTTGTAATTACCCCAAAGGGTTTGAAGGGAAAGGGTTTTCTTGTTTCTTTTTAAAAATCATTTCTCAAGTCCAGAAACCATATTTTGGTAGACATGGAAGAAAGGATATTTTTGATAAATACACAGGAAGATGAAACAAAGATTACCTTGATTTTAATTATTAAAATAATCCAACTGCTTTGTGTGTGATTTTTAAAACCACTTTATTGATACATAATTTACAGTCCATAAACTTCACTATGTAAACAATTCAGTGGACTTTAGTTTACTTACAGGTCGCTACTATCACCATAATCTAAGTTCTTAACATCTTCATTCCCTAAATAGAAACTCTGTACCCAGCAGCGCTCTTCATTCCTTTCAGCCCCCAGCCCTAGGCAACCACTATCCTATCGATTTGTCTCTCTGGTTTTGTCACCTTTGGACTTTTCATAAAAGTGGAATTATCTAATATGTGGTCTTTCATGTGACTTCTTCCACTTTGCATAAGGTTTTCAAGGTTCATCTGAACCATGTTGTGGCTGGTATCAGTACTTCATTCCTTTTTATGGCTGAATAATGTTATGTTGTGTGGCTATACCACATTAATTAATGTGTTTTTACTTTTAAAAATGATTTATTAAAAAAATTTTATTTATATTGGAATGTAGTTGATTTACAATATTGTATGAGTTTCAAGTGTATAGCAAAGTGATTTAGTTATACATACACAGGTATCTGGGCTTCCCAGGTATCTCAGTGGTAAAAGAATCTGCCTGCCAATGCAGGAGACACAGGAGACATGGGTTTGATCCCTGGGTCAGAAAGATCCATTGGAGGAGGAAATGGTAACTGAGTCCAGTATTCTTGCCTGGGAAATCTGATAGACAGAGGAGCTTGGCTGGCTACAGTGCATGGGGTAGCAAAAAGTCAGACACGACTAAGCATGCTTGCACATACAGGTATCTATTCTTTTTCAGATTCTTTTCCCATATAGGTTATTACAGAGTACTGAGTACAGTTCCCTGTGCTACGTAGGTCCTTGTTGATTGTCTGAAAATAATCCAATTTCTTTTAAATGACAAAATACAAAGTTATAAGCAGTTGGGATCATAATTTCTGAATGTGTGAGGTAATTATGTACATTTTAAGTGGAGTTGGACTTAACTCCTGAATTCTAATTTACTTGTGATAGAGTGTTATTTTGCAACCTTTTACTAAATTGGGGATGAGAATAAGTTGAAACACAGTAGTACCTAAATAGTTCCATGGGGGGAGGAGGGAAGAGATTAAAATGCTGCCAATTCACTGTGTGACATCACTTATATGTGGAATCTGCAAAATACAACAAACTAGTGAATATAACAAAAAGAAACAGATCACAGGTGCAGAGAACAATCTAGTGGTTGCCAGTGGGGAGGGACTATAAGGGCAGGGGATTAAGAGGTACACACTACTATGAATAAATAAGCTACAAGGATATATTATACAGCACAGGGAATGTAACCAGTATTTTATAATAACTATAAGAGGAGTATGACCTTTTAAAATTGTGAATCACTATATTCTACACTTGTAACTTCTATAATATTGTATATCAACGATAATATCAAAAAAAAACAAAGAGAGAGAAGAGTCTGAAAAAGACAAAATCAATGGTGAGACCTTGTTCCACATTGCTTATAATGACTCTTGAGGCTAAAGAAGATGGGTTCTACTTGAATAGGTTGAGGCCTAGAGGAGCAAAAATTGGATTCAGAATCCTAGTGACTTCACTGGATAGCAACGCATGCTTAGAAGATTTCCTGGTGAGACCCTGGGACCCTAAAAGAGCTCCAGTGGTCAAGGGCAATGTCTCTCCTGTTCATAGCTCTATTCAGAACCCCTAATAAAGACTTGTTCTCCAAACCAGGCTTCAGCAATACATGAACTGTGAACTTCAGATGTTCAAGCTGGTTTTAGAAAAGGCAGAGGAACCAGAGATCAAATTGCCAACATCTGCTGGATCATGGAAAAAGCAAGAGAGTTCCAGAAAAACATCTTTTTCTGCTTTATTGACTATGCCAAAGCCTTTGTGTGGATCACAATAAACTGTGGAAAATTCTGAAAGAGATGGGAATACCAGACCACCTGACCTGCTCCTTGAGAAACCTGTATGCAGGTCAGGAAGCAACGGTTAGAACTGGACACGGAACAACAGACTGGTTCCAAATAGGAAAAGGAGTACGTCAAGGTATTGTAAAGTATCGTCACCCAGCTTATTTAACTTATATGCAGAGTACATCATGAGAAATGCTGGGTTGGAGGAAGCACAAGTTGGAATCAAGATTGCCAGGAGAAATGTCAATAACCTCAGATATGCAGATGACACCACCCTTATGGCAGAAAGTGAAGAACTAAAGAGAAGAAGAACTCTTGATGAAAGTGAAAGAGGAGAGTGAAAAAGTTGGCTTAAAGCTCAACATTCAGAGAACTAAGATCATGGCATCCGGTCCCATCACCTCATTGCAAATAGATGGGGAAACAGTGGAAACAGTGGCTGATTTTATTTTTCTGGGCTCCAAAATCATGGCAGATGGTGGTTGCAGCCATGAAATTAAAAGACACGTACTCCTTGGAAGGACAGTTATGACCAACCTAGACAGCATATTAAAAAGCAGAGACATTACTTTGCCAACAAAGGTCTGTCTAGTCAAGGCTATGGTTTTTCCAGTGGTCATGTATGGATGCGAGAGTTGGACTGTGAAGAAAGCTAAGCGCTGAAGAATTGATGCTTTTGAACTGTGGTGTTGGAGAAGACTCTTGAGAGTCCCTTGGACTGCAAGGAGATCCAACCAGTCCATTCTGAAGGAGATCAGTCCTGAGTGTTCATTGGAAGGACTGATGCTGAAGCTGAAACTGAAATACTTTGGCCACCTGATGCAAAGAGCTGACTCATTTGAAAAGACCCTGATGCTGGGAAAGATTAAGGGCAGGAGGAGAGGGGGACAATGTAATTTGAGATGGTTGGATGGCATCACCGACTTGATGGACATGGGTTTGGGTGGACTCTGGGAGTTGGTGATGGACAGGGAGACCTGGCGTGCTGCGATTCATGGGGTCGCAAAGAGTTAGACACGACTGAGTGACCGAACTGAACTGAACTGAAATAATTACCGAGTTGGCTGAATGAAATAAAATGGAAATGGAAATCTGAGACTTTATTGGGTTAAGTGCTGATGATTCAGCAGTGGATAAGACTAAGTTCCTACACCAAAGGTGCTTCTGTTCTCACACAACAGTGTCGGTTGTCATCACAATCATTCCACAGGAAATATATATTTTTATTGAGAAACTATTTTTCCAGAGTAACTTGTACCAAGTCAGTTTCATTCCTTGTTGATTCCTATAGCATACAGTTAAACATTTCTAATATTTCCATTTTCATTCTTATTTAATTAACTTATTTTATTATTTTTACTGAGACTTTTTTTTTCCTGTGAGAACTTTGCAGTGAAATTTGATTCCTTGGTTAGTTTTTTTGCCCATATAGAGTATACCAGTTATGACTTAGTCTATTTGTAATTTTTGGACTTCCTTTTGATTCCTGTTTTTTAATAAGTCTAACTGTCCCAGGTCAAACTGAAGTCCTCACAATGTGGTTGTTGCCAATCTTACTTTATGTTGATTGGTTCTACCATTTGTTATAAATGAGATAAGAGATCACTAGTTTGTGTTTATGTTCCTACTAACTCTTGACATACTGCAGGATGACTCTACTGTCTGGAATTAGTCTCCCGCATTGTAAACACATTTCCTCTGATCACTTTGCATATTCTGTTCTCTCTGTCAGCAGAACAGAGTGTCACCATGTCCTGTTTCATCTCTAACTTTATCTCCTCCAGTGACACTTGAGGCATTGTGAGTTTCAGCCAAATGGATTTCCCACTGAATGTTGCTTTAACTTCTTTGTTCTTTCCAACTTGAGAGGTTTTGCTTATGTCAATTTTACCAAACTCTTTAGGTCTGTGAAAGATGTTTCCGAATCTTCCAATCAAAGGTAAAATTTTTTACTTCTTTGATGGCACAGATATTATGTTATTAGGCTATGTTACATTATATATTAAGATATGTATAGTACATATACACCATGACATATAACGACCTTGTCTTATTTTCCATAGTTATCTTGAAATTCCTTGAAGGCAGTGTTTGTGCCTTATTTATAGCTATGTTATCTAGGATTACTTAGAAAACCAAACTGAATCCCTCTTTGAACCCCTATCACAGTAGGCTGGAGGGATAATCAGTATCATTCTTGTTGCTTCCCCTCCCGTTGTAGGTCCACACTGCTACTATTGAGACAGCTTCATCCAAGCTGGAAGGGTCCTTCCATTTTTTGTAGCTGTGTACCTTCTGTACCGTATGTGGGGGTGGGAAACAGGCATGGAGGTTCCTGGGCCTGGGTTCCTTGGTAACTCATACAGACAAATCTCTGAAGCCTTGTCAGCCCCAGGGTACTCCCCTGAGATGGTCCTGTGTCCTCATCCTTTTTTTTCTGTAGAATACACATTTCTTTGTTCTACCCATTTAATATAAGCTCTTCAGTAAGTTTTTCCCAAAGGTCTTCCCTGGTGGCTCACTGGTAAAGAATCCGCTTGCCAATTTAGGAGATGCAGGTTCGCTCCCTGGCTGGTAAGATCCCCTGGAGAAGGAAATGCCACCCACTTTAGTATTCTTGCCTGGGAAATCCCATGGAGAGAAGAGCCTGGAGGGCTACAGTCCATGGGGTTGCACGAAGCAGACATGACCTAGCTAGCAACTCAACAACAACAAGTTTTTTCCAAAAGACAAAAAAAAAAAAAAAAAAAAAAAAGCCATCTTCTTTAAGTGGCTTCTGCCTTCTTAGCACAATTCTCTGCATCTCAGAATTACTAAGAGCCTGGTTACTTGCTTGGAATGGAAGGGGAAGGGAAAAACATAAAGAATAAAAATGTATTAATATTTTAGGGAAAAATCCTTCCACATTAAAAAGCTGAAAGACCGGCTCAGAGATGTGAACCTGAATAAAAATAAAGGACTAATCTGAATCAGGGTCTTAGTCAGTTGTTCAACAAACTTGACTCAGGAGACCAGTCAAATCTCAGCCATAGGAAACAGGAGAAAATAAGTATTGGCAGGTGAGCTGATGGGGATTTGGTTACGAGAAAGAGTTAGAAATGTCAACAAGAAGAGAAGAAGCATCAGAAAGGTTTAGCAAAGAGAGAGGAGGGCATTGAGACTCAAGGTTAGGACACTGGCCTTAAGGAGGACCCACGGGAGCCAGCAGAACCTTAGCTCTGGAGAGGTGGGCATTGGGTCAGGCAGTCACAACAGGGTGTTCAATAAGGAAAAACAAAACTAGAACCCAGTCACCAGAAAGGGATTCAAAGGTTAACCAGAAACAAGGCTGACTTCATGCTGGGTTGCTGAGTCATTGAGCTAGGTGATTATGGTTCCAGAATTTACCCTCTAAAAGGAGAGAGGAAGATAGAGGGTGGGCTAAGTTTCAGCCTGCTGTAGAAATATGAGTTGCCCAAGGGATGGAGAATGAGGGATGGGAAAGGAATGGAGAGTGAGTCAGGCAGGCCATTAAACCAGGGTTTCCTGCACAGCATTTGAAAAAGACACTGGCATAAAAATTAGTCTTCACACACTTCTCCACACATGGATGCTGTCAACACGTCTAAACATGTTGACCAAAATAAAAATGGCCTTCTTTTAAAAGATTACCACTTGCATTTCCTTCTCAAAAATTTCCAATTGCCACAATTCCAAGGTAGAGAATGTCTCATATGTTGAAAAATATAGTGACAATATTGTTCTGATAGTGACTGTTTAGTGAAGACTCCAGTACGAATAGCACATTTTCTGGGAGGATCAGAGAACATGTAATGGATGATTGCCAGTTTGTGAACTATTAGTCAGGAAACACTTGTGTCAAGGAAACTCCAAGACCTTCAGTTGGGCAACCACTCTAATTGATGCAGTGAAGGCCGTTGAATGTTATTCAGTGACTTCATAAGCAAATATGTCCAATCTCTTTCCACTTTTATCTGTACCACATTCTGCAACCACAAAAAGTTTTCTCAAACTATTAGTTAAACACATTCTTTCTCTTGCTTCAAAACTTTCCATAGATCCTTAATACATGTGCACACTAAGTTACTTCAGTGATGTCCAACTCTTTGCGACCCCATGGCCTATAGCCCACAAGGCTCCTCTGTCCATGGGATTCTCCAGACAAGAAAACTGGAGTGGGTTGCTGTGTCCCCCTCCAAGGGATCTTCCCAAACCAGGGATCAAACCCATGTCTCCTGCGGCTCCTGCATTGCAGGTAGATTCTTTACCACTGAGTCACCAGGGGATGCCCAAACCTTAATAGGTTCCATGTCAATTCCAAAGCCTTCACAAAGATCTCCACAACTTGAATCTCCACATCAATGTTCTCTCATTGTTCCCAGGCATAGTCTTTCCTCAATCTCTTCTCTGAATATGTCAGGCTAATCAGGCAAATCTGCCCTCCACTTCTGGTCATGTTGTTCCTGCCACTGGAGCAAACTTCTGTCTTCTTTGGGATAACCAGATCCTGACATCTTTCAAGATCAAGGACTTGTTTCACTTCCTCCATGAAGCCATTTCAAGAATTTCCTCTGTTCTTTCAATTCTCAATATTGCAGAAACAAATAGTCATCTACTTACATCAACCCTGCTTTTCCTTTTCTTTTATAGAATCCCAGTTTTGTTCTGTGGAGAAGGGAGTGGCAGCCCACTCCAGTACTCTTGCCTGGAAAATCCCATGGCCAGATAAGCATGGGGGGGCTACAGTCTATAGCGTCACAGTCAGACATGACTGAATGACAGCGTGCAAGCAGTTTTGTTCTGGACAGCTCTTTTGTGGCAAGGAGTGATAATATTCTGCCTAGTGAGACAGAAATGAATTTCCAGGAATTGCTTTCCCAGTTTAGACATGGTATCACCTTTTCCTCCTGGTGCTTCTTTCATGTTTTTTCCAGCTTTATTGGGAAAAAATTGACATATAACATTTTGTAAGTAAGAGATACATATACACATAAGTGATTCTACCATTGAAAGTGAAAGTGAAGTCACTCAGTCGTGTCCGACTCTTTGTGACCCCATAGACTGTAAGCCTACCAGGCTCCTCCCTCCATGGGATTCTCCAGGCAAGAATACTGGAGTGGATTGCCATTTCCTTCTCCAGGGGATCTTCCCAACCCAGGGATTGAACCCAGGTCTCCCGCATTCCAGGCAAACGCTTTAACCTCTGAGCCACTAGGGAAGCCCTTAATGTTACTTATATCTTTTACCTCATATAGTTACCTTTTGTGTGTCTTTTTGTGTGGTAAGAACAATTAAGATCTACTCTCTTAGCAATTTTCAAGTATACAATTATATAACATAGTCAACTATAATCATCATGCTGAATATAATTTCTATAACCAATTCATTTTATATTTGGAAATTTATTCCTTTGACCAGCATCTCTTTTCCTCAACCTTCCAGGCCCTGGAACCACCAATCAACTCTCAGTTACTCTAAGTTCAGCATCTTTAGATTCCGTACATGTGATACCAGTATATGTCCTTCTCTGACTTACCTGACTTAGCATAATGCCCTCAAGTTTTATCTATGTTGTTGCAAATGGCAAGACTTCCTTCTTTCTCATGGCTGAATAATATTCCATTGTTTATATACATCACATTTTCTTTATGCATTCACATGAAGGTTGTTGTTATCTCTTGGATATTGTGAATAAGACTGCAATGTGCATGGGAGTGCAGTATCTCTTCCAGATGGTGATTTCATCTCCTTTAACTTATACCTATAGCCAATCTTACTTTTATACTTAGGAATAGGATTGCTGTATCAAATGGTAGTTCTAGTTTTAATTGTTTTCCCTAGTGGCCATACCAATTTACGATTCTTTCAATAATGCACCAGACTTCCCTTTTTTCCACACCCTTGCCAACACTTGTCATTTCTTGTCTTTTGATACTAACCATTCTGACAGGTATGAGGTTTATCATTTATCACAAATATCATCATGATTTGCATTATCCTGATGATTAGTGATGTTGAGCACCTTTCTATGGCCATTTTTATGTCTTGGGAAAATGTCTATTCAGGTTCTTTGCCCACTTTTTAATCAAATTATGGTTTTTTTTTTTTGAGTTGTATGTGTTTCCCTCTCTGTTTTAAATATTAACCCCTTAGCTATTTGGTTTGCAATATTTTCTCTCATTCTATATGTTGCCTTTTCATTTTGTTGATTGTTTCTTTTGCTGTGCAGACATTTTTTAGTTTAGTATAGTCCTACTTGTTTATTTTTGCCTTTGTTGCTTGTGTTTTTGGTGGCATATAAAAAGAATCATTACCAAGACTGATGTCAAAGAGGTTTTCCCTACGTTTTATTCTAGGAGTTTTGTGGCTTCACATCTTCCATTTAGGCCTTTAATCTATTTTGAGTTAATTTCTGTGATTGGTATTAGATAGGGGTCCATTTTCATTATTTTGTATGGTGACTATCCAGTTTCCCTAGCACCATTTATTGAAGAGGCTATTCTGTTCTGAAAATATTCTTGGCTCCTTTGTCAAATACTAGTTCCCTGTATATGCATAGGTCTATTTGGGGCTCTTCATTCTGTTTCATTGATCTATGTTTGTTTTTATGACAATACCATACTGTTTTGGTTACCAAAGCTTTGTAGCACAGTATAGTTTGAAATCAGGAAGTGCAATGCTCACAGCTTTGCTCTGTTTTCTCAAGATTGTTTAGACTATCGAGTGTCTTTTGTAGTTCCACACAAATTATAGGAAAATGACATTGAATTTTGATAGAGGATACATTGAATCTACAGATGGTTTGGGGTAGCATGGACATTTTAACAGTTAATGTCCATTATGGATTAATGCTTTTAATCCATAAGCAAAAAATCTTTGTGTCTTTTTCAACTTCTTTCATCAGTGTTTTATAGTTTTCAGTATATAAATCTTTCACCTCCTTGGTTAAATTTATTCTTAAGTATTTTATTGATTTTGATGCTATTGTAAATGGGGGTTTTTTAAAAATTTCTTTTTCAGATAGTTCAATGTCAGTGTATAGAAACATGATTGATTTTTTTATCCAGCAGCTTTACTGAATTTATTTATTAGTTCTGACAGTTTTTCAGCTTTATTGAAATATAATTGACAAATAATAAGATATTTAAAGTGTACCTTGTGGTGATGTGATACGTGTATATATTGTGAAAAGATTCCTCCAATCTAGTTAAACACATCATCACCTCACATATTATTAACGAGAACATTTAAATTCTACTCTCTTAGCAAATTTCAATTATATAATACAGTTTTATCAACTAGAGTTGTCATGGTATACAGTATACATGTGTGTGTACTTAGTCATTCACTTGTGTCTTACTCTTTGCTACCCCATGGACTGTGGCCTGCCAGGCTCCTCTGTTCATGGGATTCTCCAGGCAAGAACACTGGAATGGGTAGCCATTCCCTATTCCAGGGGATCTTCCTGACCCAGGAATTGAATCTCCTGCATTGCAGGTGGACTCTTTACTGTCTGAACCTTATAAGGGGGAAACCCTTATTCTTCTTATAATTGAAAGTTTGTAGTCTTTTGCCAATCCTTCCCTATTTTCCTTATGTCCAAGCCCCTGGGACCATTTTTCTATTCTCTCCAAGAGGTTTTTTTTTTTTTTTGGAGAGGGATAAAGTCTTCAGGATTTTCCCTATCACCTGCAAACAGAGGTGATATGATCTTATCATCTTATCTTTCTCGCTGGTTTGGAGGTTTTCTATTTATTTTTCTTACCTACTTGCTCTGGCTGAAACTTCCAGTACCATGTTGAATAGCAATGATGGGGGGGGCACCCTTGTCTTGTTTCTGATCTTAGGGAGAAAGCCTTCAGCCTTTCAACTGTTGGGTATGGTGTTAGCTGTGCTTGTCATAAATGACCTTTATTACATTCCTCTTATACCTAAATGTTGAGAATTCTTATCATGAAAGAATGTTGAATTTTGTCAAATGCTTTTTCTGTATCTACTGATAAATGGTGTGATTTTTTTCTCTTTCATCTTCTCTCTAGAACTTGAATTATAAGTTGCAAGTGTAGCAGTCATCTCCTGGTTACAAAATAACCAAAGTAATAAAAAAAAAATGCTAAAGATGGCACAGCATGAAAAGGGAAGTAGACTGGGATGTTGGTAATATCATGGGGCTGTTGCGGCAGCAGCTCTACACTGCCTCTCTATAGCCATAGTTTTCTCTTGCACGACAATGTAATCCCCCATTCGGATAATTCAGAATAGGTTAGTGGATGATATGTATAAAATCAATTATTTATTCCCTTTATCTCTTTATCTTTTCTAATTTTCTCTCTTCAATTAGATAATGATTTCCTTGTGGATGGGTATGGTTTTATATTATTTATCAGTAGTTTATTACTATGCTTAGATACTATTAGCAGCATCTAGTAAATAAGTGCAAATAACATGCCATGTTGATTGTATAAATCAGCCAATAACTATATAATAATATAAACTATGCATCCAGCATAATAGAGATCATGTGAGCTGGGGGAGTTTGCATTCTGAAGTAGTTTTATTGTGATACTAGAAGTCAGATGTTTGCATATGGGTTTTTAATGTGCCTGCTTAAAAAGGGTCATTAAGAGTCTTTCACATATTAGATTATTATATTTCAGTATTTAATTTCATTATATTTCATTATTAAAGGAATGCTTATAATTTCAGTAAGCAGTGTTAAAAATAGAATAATTAGATGACAGAGTCAGGCAACCTTATATAACCTATTTAAACTATATCTTAATGTAGTACTTATTATGCGATGAATGATATAATACTATGAGAATATTCTTGCATTTCCATGCAAATTAGAAATTCTTACATTTCCAATGTTAATAGGATAGAAATATTCTTTCATTAGCTGTGTAACAAGCCATCCCTGCAATTCAAGAAGTCAAGAAACTGAAAGACCTAGGCGTTGATGAATTATCTATTTAAAGTTAAGTTCACCAAGATGATTAGAAGAGTGGGATGGGAGATGGGAGGGAGGCTTAAGAGAGAGGGGATATATGTATCCATATAGCTGACTTACTTTATTGTACAGCAGAAACCAACACAATATTATAAAGCAATTGTGAAAGTTTTGGTCACTCAGTCATGTGCGAATCTGTGACCCTAAGGACTGTAGCCCACCAAGCTACTCTGTCCATGGAATTCTCCAGGCAAGAATACTGGAGTGGGTTGCCATTTCCTTCTCCAGTGGATCTTCCCAACCCAGGGATTGAACCTGGCTCTCCCTCATTGCAGGCAGACTCTTTATCAACTGAGACTCCAAAAATAAAATTTTAAAAAAGATGATAGGAATAAGTGATGGAGAGAGAAACAGTGAGTCAGGTACTAAAGTGATGATGAATAAAGAAGATTGATCAAGAAGTAAATGACAGCATAAAGGAAAGTCAGTAAGGGATATTCTCAAATGATTATGTGTTGGTATCAAGTATTATTAAAATAATTGGCCCTGGAATGCTTCAGGGGACTCTTTCATTTAGAGTCTCTGTTACCACACAGATGAACAGAGTTCATCTTCTGGAAATGTGGTAACATTAATGAGTAATAGTAAGAATTAAATTATTAAATTAGCAAAAATTCTCTAACATAGTACCTGAAACATAAAAGATGCTCAATAAACACCAGTTATTCCAGGGAATGTCAATAACTTGTCTTGACTTGTTGATTTTCATCTGTGTAGAGACCCCCAAAATCCAGCTATAAATTACACAGAAAAAAAATAATCCCCAAACATCAGAAAACCCTTCTATTCTAATGCCATTCCTCAGTCCTGGGTATTTGGATGTCTATTTACATTTTAGGGTGAGATGTCTCTAAGAGCAAATGATGTACTTTTTAAAGAGAGATTAAGCTTTATTACTTTATTTTCTAGTGGCTGAAACTCTTGCCAGGCGTTTTGCTATATTCTTTTTTTTTATTATATTCTATCTTTATATGTGAAATGAATATTAGAGTAAAGGGATTGGGGGTGTAAAAGTAAGAGAGAAGTCAGGAGGAGAAAAGAACAAGAAATACCCTTTCTCTCTTAAGTTATATTAGCCCATTTGCATATGCAGGGTATCTAAGAGGGTGGTTGGTAACTGATTTCTTGATATGCACAATTTGGTAGAGTTATGGAGTTTAATGAGTGTGAAGCAGCCAGCAAACACACCCAACTCCTTCAGCATATACAGTAATTAGTATATATGAGAGAAGAGTGGGTGAAGTGGGATGAGCTCGGTGTGGAAGATTGGGGGAAGACAGAGTGGCACTGTATTTTAAGAACTGATTTAAAAAAACACTGTGGTAGTTTATCTCTTTGCATTCAACAAATTCCTATTATAGGATGTTAATAGTCGTACTACTTTAGTTTATATGTCAGACCTCCTAGGTAGTTTGTAAGCTCCTTGAAGGCAGGTACTATGTCTTATTTCTCTATACAGCCACGCCCTAGCATAGGTATTCCATAAATGCTTGATGGGTAAATGAATAAATAAATGAATGATCACAAAGTTAAATAGACTGAAGTTATTGAGGTGAATGTCCTAAGGAGGACACTGTCCTGCTGTCTGAAAAGCTGAGACTGGAACTTCAGTGAATTATTTTAAGAGGCTAACTCTGTCCATTTACTCGTCTAGAGAAATACTGTCACTCACTATCACAAACTGGAGGCCCACAGACTTAATTTGGTAAGTTATGCATGTATGCATGTATGTATATTTAAAATTTAAGTTTGTTAGCTATAGGTAGAAGTTGGGATATAACATAGCATAAAAAATTGGATTTGTGTGGTTTTCTTCATTGGCTGTACAGAGTCCATCAAGACTTGTATATTGTCACCCTGCTTATTTAACTTATATGCAGAGTACATCATGAGAAATGCTGGGCTGGATGAAGCACTAGCTGGAATCAAGATTGCTGGGAGAAATATCAATAATGTTAGATATGCAGATGACACCATCCTTATGGCAGAAAGTGAAGAGGAACTAAAGAACCTCTTAGAAATAAAGAAAGATAGCACTAAGTCATATCTGACTCTTGTGATCCCATGAACTGTAGCCTGCCAGACTCCTCTGTCCATGGGATTCTCAAGGCAAGAATACTGGAGTGGGTAGCCATTCCTTCTCCAGCGTATCTTCCCAGCCTAGGATATAAACCCAGGTCTCCTGCATTGCAGGCAGATTCTTTACCAATTGAGCCACAAGGGAAGCCCTTAATGGAAACAGTGTCAGACTTTATTTTCTTGGGCCCCCAAATCACTGCAAATGGTGACTGCAGCCACAAAATTAAAAGATGGTTGCTCCTTGGAAGAAATGCTATGACAAACCTAGACAGCATATTAAAAAGCAAAGACATTACTTCACCCATGAAGGTCCTTACAGTCAAAGCTATGGTTTTTCCAGTAGTCATGTATGGATGTGAGAGTTGGACCATGAAGAGAGCTGAACACTAAAGAATTGATGCTTTTGAACTTTGGTGTTGGAAAAGACTCTTGAGAGTCCCTTGTGCTGAAAGGACTGGGACCTTGTAAATCCTAATTGGGAAATCAATCCTGAATATTCACTGAAGGACTGATGCTGAAGCACCAATACTTTGTCCACCTGATGCGAAGAGCCGACTCATTAGAAAAGACCCTGATGCTGGGAAAGATTGAAGGCGGGAGGAGAAGGGGACAGCAGAAGATGAGATGGTTGGATGGCATCACTGACTCAATGGACATGAGTTTGAGCAAGCTCTGGGAGTTGATGAAGGACAGGGAAGCCTGGCGTGCTCTAGTCCATGGTGTCCCAAAGAGTTGGACATGACTGAGTGACTGAACAACAACAAAAAAATTCGATTTGTGTGGTTTTCTTGATTGGCTGTAGACTGATAAACCATTTCTCTTGGAAAAAGGAAAGACTTGGCTTTGATAAATCAAATGCTTATGTGAAAAAATTTGGCCAGAACTAAGTAGTGACTCTGGATGGGACATGGAACCTGTAATTCACCATAGTCCCTGTCCACTCACTTTATTCATTTATGTTACCTATTTGATCCAGAATAACTGGTTGAGTTTGTGATTTTGGCAACATGTGATTGCCTGGTTAAAAGGCAGGGGGCATCCAAGGAAGAAGGGGTTGCCTCATTGTTTTCCAAAAATACCGTGAGAAGTGTGATTGGACCTGATGAAGAGGTGTCTGGTTAGGGTTGGAAGGAATCAACACCTGCAGAGCAGTTGCATGTGGGGGCAAAGCTGATACAGCTATTTGTACACTGAGAAATGGAGGGGAAAGAAAAGAAAGATTCCAAATTCCATTTCACTAGGCTGCATAAAGATCTTTCATGATCAACAAGACCAGCCTTTCAGCAGGCAGGGGATTGCAGTTAAAGAACTTGGTTTCTGAAGGGGGAGGAGCAGAGGTGGGCTGAGATTGTGCTCAGTCTAAAGCACTACATACAACTCTCTGGTTCTTAGAAGTCAGCCAATTCAATTTACTTGCATTTGGCTTCCCCTTTCAAAAACCCATACATTGGATGACACAATCTGTTATATTAGATTTACTAATATTTTACAGTGATGCAGCAAAGAGCAGGCCAAGTCCCTTAAACACATGAGATTTATGGCCAGTGATTAATCTTGTAAAAATAATGAATTGCCACCAAAAAGGGGGAAAGAACAGATTCTTCCCCAAACAGGAAAGGAAATCTAACCCCTTTGTTTGATGGATGAGTATTTCTTAAAAAAAAAACAAAAAACTAACAAATAGGAAACGTTTAGAATCTAAAAAATCTCTTTCTGAACACCCAACCATCAGCATCTTCCAAAACCAACTTGGTGTACAGTTGGCAGACTGAATTTGCCCTCTCACCTTAAGAATATTAGCAAATTGCAATGGGTCCCCACCAGAAGAAATATAATATTCTCGTGCTAGGACTTTCCAGCAGGAATACAGCTTCTACAGTTGGCAGGCTCTAACTGACACTCACAAATAGGTCCAGTTTGAAAGATGAGGATTCAGATGCAGTGAACAGCATATTTTTCTTATTATTTTTTATGCATATCTAGCTTTTCAGAAAAAAAAATTTAAAAAGTCCCTGAAACTGAAACTCAAAAGGCTTATAAAAGCCATTCCTTTAGTTTTTTTTCTCTAATTGTTACTTTCTTTTTTCCTGTGACTTGGAAAGAAACTGGGTGTGGGGTGGGGGATAAAATTTAATATGTTTTATATTTAAAGGAAAAGGAATTTTGATTTTTTTGAAGAGGAGGACTGTGTAAGCAGGTTGGCTAAATCTATACATACTCACATATATACTGTATTCCTGGTAGTACTCTTGCTCATTATTATCACATTTTTAAATGAAAAGCTCACCTTTTCTGAAGTGGTATTACACAGTTCATTACCCTTTTTTTGAGCTTTATATAAAAATTCAGGGTAGTCTTGCTTCACTGGTTTTTCACGAAAGAAAACATTTCCTTTGCAGCTTGGAATTTTAAAATGCAACTATTGGAGTTGTTTTCCTTTTCCTTCCTCTAAAACCAAGAAACATATTTTTCTTTCTGCACTGAGATGATTACTGAACTATCAGATGACCAGTGGGTCCTGAAACCAAGATATTTATAGTCTGTAAATATTTTTATGGTGGTAGTGGTGAAGAAAGAGGTGGTCTTCTCTATACACACAGACTGCCTTATAATTTTTTTTTCTAACATTTATAAGTAACCTATTTTTCCTGCAATGAGCAAAGAAACCTAGGAAAATATATGATTATTCTCTTTTATTGCTTTCTCAGACATTGTAGATCTGTGAATTTTACAGATTATGGATTGATTTTTGTGGTTCTCTTTCATGTACAATATAGATATTGAGAAATAAAAAAGGTTTATAAACATATACACATTTATATTTCAAACATTGCCTTTTTTTTCCTGAATCAGTTTTGTCTCAGAGCATATGTACCTCTGGAAACAAAGTAACTCAGGCATTTGTTTTTAAAAAAAAAAAACAAAAAACTTTAGTTTGCACATCAAAGACAATGATGTATAAGTCAGCTCTGCTTTGGTAACAAACTGTCCCTCAATCCCAGTTGATTAGAACAACAGAGGTATCTGAAGATCAGCTATGGCTCTGCTGCCCCTGTCCTCTTATTCTAGGATTCAGGATAAGGGAGCAGCTCTTATTTGAAACATAATTTTCTTTCTTTTCTTTTTAAACTTTTTGTTTTGGATTGTGGTATAGCCGATTAACGATGTTGTGATAGTTTCAGGTGGACGGCAAAGGGACTCCGCCATATTCACGTGTATTCATTCTCCCCCAGGAAATGTCTCCCAGGTGGCGCTAGTGCTTTAAGAACCCGCCTGCTAATTTAGGAGGCAAAAGAGACACAGGTCCGTTCCCTGGGTCGGGAAGATCCCCTGGAGTGGGCATGACAACCCACTCCAGTATTCATCCCTGGAGAATTCCATGGACAGAGGAGTAGAGTCAGACACGACTGAAGCAACTCAGCACGCATGAAATGTCATTTTCACATCTAAAGAAAAAGAACAAGACAAACCATGGCTCTTAAAGCTTCTGCTTGGATGTGGCATGGGTCATACATCATGTTGACAAAATCAAATTCTATGGCCAAGACGAATATCAGTGGGCCAGGGAGGTGTGTTTCTCCCACAAGAAGTCACTGCAGACTCCATGGCAATGGGTGAGATAACTGTCCTAAAGGAAAGGGGAAGCAAATCATTGAAAACCACAGTCTCATCTAACAGGATAATCCAGAGGAGCTTACATACACTCATCATCAGTCAGGCCAGGGTGCTTCCACTTTCCATGCTACTTCCACGATTTAAATGAGGGCTCCCCCTGCCATGAAGAGTGCATCCACAGTTCATTCCTCTTGTCATTTAATGTGCACTCGGGATATTCAGAAATAAATTTTATTATTTGTGAAAGCAGAGAAAACTCAGAAGGGTCAAGATTCTAAAAGAAAGCATCATAACGTAGCTCACAACTGGCGATGCCCAGAAGTATTGCTTAATGTTTCTAATTTCTTGTATCTTCTCTTATTCTTTTTCTCTTTATTCTGTGTCTTCCAAACTCTTCTTCTCCTTTTTCCAAAGTACAGAGGTAGGTTTAGTTGCCAAGTCATGTCTGACTCTTGTGACCCCATGGACTGTGTAGCCCGCCAGGCTCCTCTGTCCATGGAATCATTCTCCAGGGGATCTTCCTGATCCAGGGATTGAACGTGGATCTTCTTCACTGCAGGCAAACTCTTTACCGACTGAGCCACCAAGGAAGACCTCCAAAGTACATAAATTTCATTCAGTATGTCTCTTTTTTCCCCCTTAATTTCTCTTCTTTATTATTGCCTTCCCTTTTTTCATTTCAACTCATTCTTTCAATTATTATTACTTCCTAAATCTATCTAAGATACCGAGATAAAATATAGTTCCTACCTCAAGTTTTATTTATTTATTTTTGGCTGCATGTTACTGCCCACCAGCTTTCTCTAGCTGTGGCAGCTGGGGGCTACTCTTTATTACTGTGTGTGAGCTTCTTATGGCAGTGGCTTTGCTTGTTGCTGAACACAAGCTCTAGGTGTTCAGGCTTCAGGAGTTACAGCACTGGGGCTCAGTAATTGCAGCTCACAGGCTCTAGAGCAGCTGGCTAAGGAGTCATGGCTCATGGACTTAGATGTCCTGCGGCATGTTGAATCTTCCTGGACCAGGGATGGAACTTGTGTTCCCTGCACTGGCAGGAGGATTCTTATCCACTGCACCACCTGGGAAGTCCTCCTTACTTCAATTTATGAAACAAGAAGTTTCTTCTAAAGCTGTCCAAGGTACTTTCTTTCTCTGAAATTCTATATGATTGTTTCCTCCACAGGTATGCAGATTTATAGAAGAGATCAGATCAGATCAGATCAGTTGCTCAGTCGTGTCCGACTCTTTGCGACCCCATGAATCCCAGCACACCAGGCCTCCCTGTCCATCACCAACTCCCGGAGTTCACTGAGACTCACGTCCAACGAGTCAGTGATGCCATCCAGCCATCTCATCCTTTGTCGTCCCCTTCTCCTCTTGCCCCCAATCCCTCCCAGCATCAGAGTCTTTTCCAATGAGTCAACTCTTCCCATGAGGTGGCCAAAGTACTGGAGTTTCAGCTTTAGCATCATTCCTTCCAAAGAAATCCCAGGGCTGATCTCCTTCAGAATGGACTGGTTGGATCTCCTTGCAGTCCAAGGGACTCTCAAGAGTCTTCTCCAACACCACAGTTCAAAAGCATCAATTCTTCAGCGCTCAGCCTTCTTCACAGTCCAACTCTCACATCCATACATGACCACAGGAAAAACCATAGCCTTGACTAGATGAACCTTTGTTGGCAAAGTAATGTCTCTGCTTTTGAATATGCTGTCTAGGTTGGTCATAACTTTCCTTCCAAGGAGTAAGCGTCTTTGAATTTCATGGCTGCAGTCACCATCTGTAGTGATTTTGGAGCCCAGAACTTTATTTTTAAATTTAAACTCTCATATAGAAGAGATAAAGATATACAAAGTTTGCTACAATACCAAGTAAAATGTTTTGAGTGCTGGGATCAGGTAATTGATAAAATGCTATGAAAATCAGTAGAAAGAGATTATTTTTAGGATGCATTGGCAATAGATAAGTCTCATTACCTGAATTTTTAAATCATATTCTCTTTTAAAAATTTCCATTCCAAGACCAACTCTCCTTCTTTCAGATATTTCATCCTTGGTGACCAGTCCAGGGCTCTGAATACTGTTCTTATATACCAGGACTCTAATTTGCAAGTTATAGAAGCACAACTCTAACTGACTTAAGCATAAAAAGGGAATGTATTACCTGGTATAAGAAATGGAGATGTTTCTGGCCTATAGGCATAGAATCTATATGTTTAAAGGATATCATCAGGAATCTATTTCTCTTTCTTCACTTCTCTTTTCTTGGTGTTGGCTCTGTCTACAGGCAGACTGTCTCCTCAAGGTCCTAAGACAGCCCTCAGACTTCCAGCCTACCAGGTTAGCAACCTCAGCAGTTCCAGCTAACCCAGGAGTTCCAGCAAAAGTCCTATGTTCATTGGTCTTTCTCAGAAAACAGTCCCACTCCTGAATCAATTACAGTCACCAGGTGAAGGGAGTGGTTCAGTTGGTCAGTCTGTGGTCTCACTGCCGCTCTTGGAGCCTGAAAGAAGGTGAGTCTTCTTTGTGGTATGTATGTTTCCTTATTAAGGAAAATAAGATTGCTACTTGAGAGGAAGGGAGTGGAAAATAGACAAGCAAAAACCACAGAGATCGGCTACATCAGTTCAGTTCAGTCGCTCAGTCATGTCCGACTCTGCGACCCCATGAATCGCAGCACGCCAGGCCTCCCTGTCCATCACCAACTCCTGGAGTTCACTCAAACTCATATCCATCGAGTCGGTGATGCCATCCAGCCATCTCATCCTCTGTCGTCCCCTTCTCCTCCTGCCGCCAATCCCTCCCAGCATCAGAGTCTTTGCCAATGAGTCAACTCTTCACATGAGGTGGCCAAAGTACTGGAGCTTCAGCTTTAGCATCATTCCCTCCAAAGAACACCCAGGGCTGATCTCCTTCAGAATGGACTGGCTGGATCTCCTTGCAGTCCAAGGGACTCTCAAGAGTCTTCTACAACACCACAGTTCAAAAGCATCAATTCTTCAGTGCTCAGCTTTCTTCACAGTCCAACTCTCACATCCATACATGACTACTGGAAAAACCATAGCCTTGACTAGACAGACCTTTGTTGGCAAAGTAATGTCTCTGCTTTTGAATATGCTATCTAGGTTGGTCATGACTTTCCTTCAAAGGAGTAAGCATCTTTTAATTTCATGGCTGCACTCACCATCTGCAGTGATTTTGGAGCCCCCAAAAATAAAGTCTGACACCGTTTCCACTGTTTCCCCATCTATTTGCCATGAAGTGATGGGACCAGATGCCATGATCTTCGTTTTCTCAATGTTGAGCTTCAAGCCAACTTTTTCACTCTCCTCTTTCACTTTCATCAAGAGGCTTTTTAGTTCCTCTTCACTTTCTGCCATAAAGGTGGTGTCATCTGCATATCTGAGGTTATTGATATTTCTCCCGGCAATCTTGATTCCAGCTTGTGCTTCTTCCAGCCCAGTGTTTCTCATGATGTTCTCTGCATATAAGTCAAATAAGCAGGGTGACAATATACAGCCTTGCCGTACTCCTTTTCCTATTTGGAACCAGTCTGTTGTTCCATGTCCAGTTCTAACTGTTGCTTCCTGACCTGCATATAGGTTTCTCAAGAGGCAGGTCAGGTGGTCTGGTATTCCCATCTCTTTCAGAATTTTCCACAGTTTATTGTGATCCACACAGTCAAAGGCTTTGGCATAGTCAATAAAGCAGAAATAGATGTTTTTCTAGAAGTCTATCTGCTACATAGTGGGGGCTTAATAGCACTTTGATGAAAGTGATGGTACTGTTATTGATTTTCTTCATTAGATTAGTATGTATGCAAATATAATCTTCCAAGTTTTCTCCCCAAAACTTTGTTGTCCTTAGCCTTGTCTCCCTACCTCATTCATAGTCAGTCCTATTCCCTGCAGATATTATCAAGCTTGTTTTTAGTATTTCTTTAAATACACTAAAGCATAATTGCTTTATAGTTTGTTTGATTGATTGTACCAATATTTATAATCTTTGTTGCTCTTTTGTCCATTGTTTATTGTCCATAGTGACTTTTTTGTGTGTGTACACTTGGTTCTCTTGTCTTTTGTTTTTCTATTCGAAAAATTATTCATAGAAATAATGTGAATTCAGGATGAATGTATTTTATTTTATTCCCTGGGCAGGTTATTTACTTATTTATGTAGTTTTTCGGTTGTGCTGGGTCTTCACTGTTGTGTGCGAACTTTCTCTAGTGGCAGCAAGCAGAAGCTACTCTTTGTAGTGGATAGGTGTCTCGTTGCAGTGGCTTCTGATGTTGCAGAGCACAGGCTCTTGGTGCATGAGCTTCAGCAGTTGCAGCACGTGGGCTCAGTAGCTGTGGCTCATAGGGCTTAGTTGCTCCGTGGCATGCGGGATCATCCCAGACCAGGGATTGAACTCATGTTCCCTGCATGGCCAGGCAGATTCCTATCCACTACCATCAGGGAGGTCCCCTGGATAGGTTTAGAATTTGCTTCTGCCAGCAGCCACAGACACTCTCAGTCCAGGATCATCTTAATGCAAATTAAATTCTGAGGGTCTGTAGACTGCTCAGGTAATGTAAATCTGAGATGCAAGAAGTGGTGGGGGCTGGTTTGCTACTGAGTCACCCTGACTCCAAGGGTGTAGCTGGAGTACCAACTTATTGAGAGGAGGGTCTCCTATTTAATTTCTCAACTAATATGTACCTTGCTTTGAATTTCTATTTCCCTTCCTACAAGACACTCTCCATCCTGAGAAAACAAAAACTCACATTTTCATGTTGGGCAAATATTTTCAGGTTGAAAGTGGCTTTTGTGTTCACTTACCATCCTGGGTTCTTGTTTGGCTTGTTATTTCTTAATATCTTCTTAGTTCTTTGTACCTATTAGAAAGATGTTTATTATATCTGGCATTTTTAGTTGGTTTCAGCAGGAGAGTTGTTCAAATAACCCAGCCTGCCATTCCCAGGAAATGGAAGTCTTCTCTCTGAAAACTCTGGTTAATGCTTCAATATTCCTGGTTTTTTCTTTCTGAAGTCTGCTCTCCTGATTTTTCTGCTCCTGTTCTTTCCTTATAGATAAGCCTTACTGCAATGGGATAGAAAAACCTGTTTCTTGACATGACATCATGGATCAGCTTTTCATTATTTTTGGTTCATATACTTTCTCTGTCGTGAGATTGATGGTACAAGTTGTTTCCAATTTTTCCAAAAAACTATTATCTTGGTCCATTTGGACTCTGGTGTATTTGTGGGATATCTACCTTTCTCCAATCTTACATCATTTCTAACATCTGAAAACATGATAAAAATTAGAGTGTGACACAGGCAAGGGGCACCAAATATACAAAGAATGTTGCATATTTAGAATTGTATAACATACATGTTTAGACATGTATTTCCTTTATTTCCTGTTCTGCTTGGGGATCATTTGCTAGCCTTTTTAGTTGTTTTTGTTCTTTTAATCCCCTTGGTTTAGTTGCTAAGTCGTGTCCGACTTGTGCGACCCCATGGACTGTAGCCTGCCAGGTTCCTCTGTCCATGGGATTCTCCAGGCAAGAATACTGGAGTGGGTTGCTATTTCCTTCTCCAGGGGATTTTCTGACCCAGGAATCGAACCCAGGTCTCCTGCATTGCAGGCAGATTCTTTACCAACTGAGTTACAAGGAAAACTTATGTAATCCCCTTAGATTTGAGTTTTTCCCCCACAATCTTCTTGGCTCTTTCATTGGTTCTCTTCCTCTAGACACCTTAATTTTTTAGTACATTTTTCAAGGTTCTATCATGGATTTTTTTGCTTCTTACCTAAGTAATCTCTTGTAGTCCTAACACTTCAATTGTATTCTATATGTAACCAATAATCAAATTTTATATCTAGCTATGGCCTCTGTTTTGTGCTTCAGTTCCGTATCATCATAATTACTGTCTATCTCTGCCAGGATGTTATCCTTGTTCTAAAATTCTATATTTCCAAAATTTTATTATCTTTCTCCTCCAGTCTCTTTTTCAGGATTATATTTTTTGGAAATAGCATTAATATTCACCCAGTCTTTCAAAATAGAAACTTCAGCATCATCTTTGCCTTCTCTCTCTCCCCATTCCCACATTTAGTTGATCAAATCCTTCATTTTTGTTTCCACTAACATTGCACTGATTTACTTTTATACATACGTAGGTATATTGGAGAAGACTCTTGAGAGTCCCTTGGACTGCAAGGAGATCCAACCAGTGCATTCTAAAGGAGATCAGCCCTGGGTGTTCTTTGGAGGGAATGATGCTAAAGCTGAAACTCCAGTACTTTGGCCACCTCATGCGAAGAGCTGACTCACTGGAAAAGACTCTGATGCTGGGAGGGACTGGGGGCAGGAGGAGAGGGGATGTCAGAGGATGAGATGGCTGGAAAGCATCACCAACTCGATGGACGTGAGTTTGAGTGAACCCCGGGGGTTGGTGATGGACAGGGAGGCCTGGCGTGCTGCGATTCATGGGGTCACAAAGAATCGGACACGACTGAGCAACTGAACAGAACTGAACTGAGGTATGTAGTCGATACTCATTATCCACAGATTCTGCTTTTTCAAATTTTCCTATTCATTAAAATTTATTTGTAGCCTCAAAATCAATATTCCTGGTGCTTTCATGGTCACTCATGGACATGTACAGAGTGGCAAAAATTTGAGTCACATGACATTTATATTCCCAGCTGAGGTTGAATGAGGTGGCATTCCGCCTTCTTCTTTCAGCTCTCATACTGTAAACAAGTATCCTTTTTGTGATCTATTTAGGGCCGGATTTTTCACATTTTGGATTGTTGTTGGTAATTTCAGTTATAAAGGTCCCCGAGTGTAGTGTTGAAGTGTTGTCTAGTGTCCCCCAGCTGGGATGTGCCTTTCAGGAAAAAATATGTTAAATAAACTTCATTCAGATGTGAATTTACAGTGCTGTTGCTGTGATTAGGATGTTAGTGAATTAATAATATATATTAAGTAAGGTGTCTTTAAACAGAAACATATATAAAACAAGGTTATGTATTGATGGGTTGATGGAAAAAGACCAGAGGCTTACAGGAATCTTACCCTGTATTTCTCTAAGGAGCAATGGGTCAGTATTCACTAATTCATTGTTGACTTTGTAGAATACCACTACCATGGAAATGAGAATCAACTGTGTGCATGTGTATGTGTGTGTGTGTATATATATATATATATCATATATATATATATGATATATATAAAATTATATATATCATATATATATCATATATAATATAGTCATAGTAATTAACCTCTGAACTGGTTTCCCTTCAATGCATTTTCAGTGCTACCAAAGTAATTATCTTCCTAAGGTAGAACTGCATGGCTTAGTGGTAAAGAATCTGCCAATGCAGGAGACACGAGAGACGTGGGTTCAATTTTTTGGAGTGCAGAACCCAGCTTAATATTCTCCACAGGCCAAATCTGAGAAAACTGAGATGGAAAATAAGTGTAATAACACAGTATAACACATTGAGCAAAATAAGAATCTGTGGGTCCGTATGATTTCCATCTACTGATCAGGGAAAAGAGAAAACTTTTCCCTACAAAATAACAACTAATAAATGTGGAAGAAATTTTGAAGTTAGAAAAATCACCATTTGACAACCATCAGAGTAATGATTTATTAATTATCAGTTAATAAACCATTAATATATGACAAAATTAGGGTGAAAGTTTGATGAGAAAGAGGGTATTTCCATAATCTCAAAGTGTTTCCTATAAGTTCAGTTCAGTTCAGTTTAGTGGCTCAGTCGTCTCCGACTCTTTGCGACCCCATGAACTGCAGCATGCCAGGCCTCCCTGTCCATCACCAACTCCCAGAGTTTACCCAAACTCATGTCCATTGAGTTGGTGATACCATCCAACCATCTCAGCCTCTGTCGTCCCCTTCTCCCATCTTCAAGCTTTCCGAGCATCAGGGTCTTTTCAAATGAGTCAGTTCTTCACATCAGGTGGCCAAAGTATTGGAGTTCAGCTTCAGCATCAGTCCTTTCAATGAATATTCAGGACTGATCTCCTTTAGGATGGACTGGTTAGATCTCCTTGCAGTCCAAGGGACTCTGAAGAGTCTTCTTCAACACCACAGTTCAAAAGCATCAATTCTTCGGCATTCAGCTTCCTCTGTAGTCCAACTCTCACATCCATACATGACTACTGGAAAAACTATAGCCTTGACTAGATGGACCTTTGTTGGCAAAGTAATGTCTCTGCTTTTGAATATGCTATCTAGGTTGGTCATAACTTTTCTTCCAAGGAGTAAGCATCTTTTAATTTCATGGCTGCAGTCACCATCTGTAGTGATTATGGAGCCCAAAAGTCTCTCACCATTTCCATTGTTTCCCTATTTTCTATGAAGTGATGGGACCAGATGCCATGATCTCAGTTTTCTGAATGTTGAGCCTCAAGCCAACTTTTAAATTCTCCTCTTTCACCTTCATCAAGAGGCTCTTTATTTCCTCTTCACTTTCTGCCATAAGGGTGGTGTCATCTGCTATTGATAGTTCTCCCGGCAGTCTTGATTCCAGTTTGTTTCATCCAGCCTGGCATTTCGCATGATGTATTCAGCATATAAGTTAAATAAGCAGGGTGACAATATACAGCCTTGACATACTCCTTTCTCGATTTGGAACCAGTCTGTTGTTCCATGTCCAGTTCTAACTGTTGCTTCTTGACCTGCAAACAGATTTCTTAGGAGGCAAAATATAATGTGTTCTTCAAAAATATCAAGGCCATCAATGAGAAAGAAAAACTGAGAAAGAGCTCCAGGCTAAAGGGGACAATGACACATGACAAGTAAATGTAATGTGTGATCCTGGATTCAAGCCCATGCTGGGGAATCAGCAGCTATAAAGGTACATTGGATAACTGAGAAAATCTGAATACAGAGTATGAATTAAGTAACAATATATTATCAATGTTAAACTTCTTAATTTTGATAATGTTGAGGTTATATAAGTGGATGCTCTTGTTCTCAAGGAGTATACATTGAGGTATTTAGGACTAACAGACCATGTTTAAAACTTACACATCAGTGGTTCAGAAAAATATACATAGCTGTAGAGGTAAAGTGAAAAGTGAATGATAAAGTCAATGCAGCAAAATTTAAATTATTAGTCGTGTTTGGGAAAGTGTATGTGTAAGGTTTTTGAATTTGCATCAAGATAAATGTACAAAAATAAACACTTTTTATTTATTAAGACAATCCCCATGTATTTAGTTTTTATCATTTAACTCTCTTCCCACTTAAGATATAGTCTCTATAAGGATCTCATCTTCCTTTCTCATGGCTGTATTCTCAGCGCCCATAACTGTGTCAATATATAGGACTTCAATTATTATTTGTTGAGTGAATAAAGGAAAAACATACAAAGGCAAGTAATAATACAATGGATTTCCATGCCTTTCATTTTTCTCTCTTCTGAAGTCTTATGAAATCTTAAGTAAAATAACTTTTTCATAAGGGGAGAAAATCACAGAGAAGGGAAGAATTAAAGACAAGACAACAACTGCCTCCCTTCAACCCTCCATCTTTGCAGAATATTGGAAAACTTTTCTCTGAGAAATCTGACCAACCCTAGTGAAAATATTTAAATAAATTGCATTTTGATTCCTTCCAATAAATTCCTCGTTCAGGTTACTTATGTTCTGTTTTTACCACACAGGAAAGTTCAAGTTGGCAAGCATCACCAAAGTGGTAAGAATTTTTTTTAAAAAGATTGGCTTGTTAATCTCTCACTTTTAAATATAAACAAATAGCCAAGAATTATAAAATATCAAGAAAAGTCTCTAAGATGAAAGATAAAGACCAAAACAAACCACAACTTGAAAATAATAAGACTATGCACAGTAAAGACAACTTTAAAATGAAAGCGAGCTCCTGAAATTAAAAAAAAAAATAAAGTGAGAAGAGCAATGAAAACTAACCAGAAGACAAGAAGGATGAAGTTGAGGGAATATTCCAGAAAGTAGAGGAAAAATGCAAAGACATGAAAAGTAGGAGAGAAAATATGGGAAAATTAGAGGGCCACTCTAGGATTCTCAAAAAAAAAAAAAAAAAAAGGAGGAAAGAAAAATGTGTGTATGGGCTTGAGAGGAATCATACACCAAGTAATTAAAGAACATTTATAGAACTAAAAAACATACATTTTCAGGGTTAAAAGGGCCATCAAACTTCTAACAAAATCAATAAAAAAATATCCATGACAAAGTAGTATCAGTGAAATTTCAGCCCTTCAATCTTCTGGGAGTGGGCTACAGAGAGGAACATGAGAAAGAATCAGTGATTAGAAAGGTTTGACCTTCTCAAAGCATTATGGCAAAGTAAAAAGCAATGGAGTCCTGTTTTCAAACTACTAAAGAAAAATGATTTCAACATGAAATTTTATACCTTATCCAAATAGTTGTGAGAGTAAAATGAGGACACTTTGGACATAGAAAAGTCTCAAAAAATGTTTACCCTTATACAAAAAGTTTCAGGAAACTCCTGGAGAATATCCTCCACCACAATGAAAATTAACTTGGAAAAAGGAAGACATGGGTCATAGGAAACAAAAAACCCACTAGAGGTGAGAGAAAAGAATTCCCAGGCACTTAGTGAAGGGACATAATGGCAATCATGTATCAGGCACAAAGGGAACCAGTTGAGCAGAAGTACTCTAGAGCCTTCAGGAGGAACTTGAAGAAGATGAAACTGATGGTCTACATGGGAAGAAGGAACATATTAAGAGGTGATTAAGATAAATGTTTGGGTTCAATTTCTGGTAAGCTATGGAAAACTCTGCAGAGGAGACAAGGTAATGATAGTTTTAGAGAAAACAGAGTTGCCCAGGAAAGCAACAGTAGTCCAGTTTACACATGACTGGGCTCTGGAAAACATAGTCAGACACAGCAACATAGCCATTCGATATTGATCTGGCCATACTTGCTGAGGCGGGCAGAGGATAGTGTTTAGGGGAGAAGCAGGAAGAAAAGGGAATAAGTTCTCATATTTAACAGTGGAAAAATCAACAGATAATACTTACGTCAGCCATGGTTCAAGCAAGAGAGTAAAGTCACTGGGTGTTACAGATGGAACTATTAGAAGAATTAGACTTTATGTGATTGGGAGAGGACCTGAAGAAGGGAAGTTCTGGAAGGGGGATTGGAGGGTTGGAGGGGCAGAGGAGTCACTAATACGTTTGGGAAGCCAAGTGTACCCCACCACCAGAGTGTGATGGCAAAGGGGGAATTTGTGGGTGGCTTCTGGAAATACACTGCCTCTGCAGCTGGTCATCTAGTAGTAGGACTAGGGGTTCTGGGTAAGCAGGGTCAGAATTCAGAAGAAAAGCAGGACATAGAGTAGACTGAGTTTCAAGCTCGTACCCACTGCATACCTTCTGTCCATCACTGGATCTTGCTGATAAAAGACCTCTGGGAAGTCGTGACCACTGTTTAATTTCTGTCCCCCAAATCCCATGTAAATTCCTCTCTTGTTGTTAAATCACAAAATCAATTTGTGTGACCCCGTGGACTGCAGCCTGCCAGGCTCCTCTGTCCATGGGATTTCACAGGCAAGAACACTGGAACTGGTTGTCATTTCCTTCTCCAGGGGATCTTCCTGACCCAGGAATCGAACTAGAGTCTCCTGCATTGACTGGCAGATTCTTTATGACTGAGTTACCCTAGAAGCTCAAATTCCTCTTTAAGCCAGCTGCAATTCAGTATCATTGCATAGCAGAGGATTTGAGAAATACAGTTCCCAACTTAACACAAGTGATAGCATAAACTACAACAATCCAGCTGTTGACAATCTGGCACCCACTACACATGTCTTTTAACCACATTTAACTTACAAATAAAGATAAACACAAATTTATGTTTCCACAGTACTTGGCACAGCTATCCACACAAAAACATATAGACCTGCTTCCCAAAAGAGGATACTCAAAGTCTCATGTGTCCCTTTATTCATCTTGGGGTGACAGTCATTCTTTTAGCTGAGTCATACTCACAGTTCTGTACTCTGTAGCTTAAATACAGATATAAGGTTGCTGCTAAGTCGCTTCAGTCGTGTCTGACTGTGTGTGACCCCATAGACGGCAGCCCACCAGGCTTCCCCGTCCCTGGGATTCTCCAGGCAAGAACACTGGAGTGGGTTGCCATTTCCTTCTCCAATGCATGAAAGTGAAAAGTGAAAGTGAAGTTGGTCAGTCCTCTCTGACTCTAGCAACCCCATGGACTGCAGCCTACCAGGCTCCTCTGTCCATGGGATTTTCTAGGCAAAAGTACTGGAGTGGGGTGCCATTGCCTTCTCCAGATATAAGGCTAGCTGCAATTTATACATTTTATGTTAAATAGTAGAGGAATGAAATTGAAAGTGAAAGTCGCTCAGTCGTGTCTGACTCTTTGCAACCCTATGGGCTGTCCATGGAATTCTCCAGGCCAGAATACTGGAGTGGGTAGCCTTTCACTTCTCCAGGGGATCTTCCCAACCCAGGGACTGAACCCAGGTCTCCCACATTGCACGCGGATTCTTTACCAGCTCTAAATAGGAATAGGAGATGACAAAATATTGATATTTGACATTTATATCAAATCAAGAAAGAAGTACTTATTGCTGCAGTATGTTTCTTCAGCTAGTTATGTGATTGTAGTTGGTATTTATAACTTACTTTTTCCTAGGACTGAGGTAGACAGGACAGACTACTGAAGTGTTATATACAAGAAAAACCTTAGTTTTGGCTTATAGAAGTATAATCTGAGTCACCACAATGGTCACCGCCTCTTCTTTTATTTAAAATAATTTTTTATTTTTTTTTGGCTGTGCTGGGTCTTCATTGCTGCAAGGACTTCTCTAGTTGCAGTGCACACGGGCCTCTCATTGCGGTGGCTTCTCTTGTTGCAAAGTTCGGGCTCTAGGGCTTCCGTAGTTGCGGCTCTTCGGCTCTAGAGTACAGGATCAGTAGTTGTGGTCCAGGGGTTAGCTGCTCTGAGGCATGTGGATCTTCCTGGATCAGGGATAGAACCCGTGTCTTCTGCATTGGCAGGTGGATTCTTTACCACTGAGCCACCAGGGAAGCCCCAGCCTCTTATCCAGCCAAGACTTGAGCCAGTTGAGAACCATAAAATGAAGAGAACTCCTTGAATGAAGAGAAGGTAAGGTCTCTTGAGGAAGGACTCTCACCATAAATCTTTTTCCTGGTCTTCCCCCACAGGACCTGGAGCCATTTACTCGGATGACTATGTTTTGGGGAAGGAGAAGTAACTAGACTTTGGTTAATTTTTTGACACCCAAAATGTCAAGAGAAGTGGCTTATGAGGACTGGGTAATTAATAGAGTCTGGGTTTGGGTTCACCTCTCAATGGGCCTAGTGGATCCCATGATTCATGTCATGGTTATTTCCTCAGTTCTAGAGTGAACAATTGGAATAGACATAGTCAGCAGCTAGAACCCCTATGTTGAACTAGAACCCCTATGGTCTTCAACCTACATATATATATTATATATATACAATATTTATATAAAATTATCTGGTGTGCTGCAATTCATGGGGTTGCAAAGAGTCGGACACGACTGAGTGACTGAACTGAACTGAATCATGTGTATAAGGTATGTATTATTATTTTTAAATTTTCTGTATTGTTCCAAAGTTAAAGCAGCTTATAAGGATGCAAATAATACTGAAAAAATACAACATTAAAAATAGGTGCAAAAAACACAGCAAAGGGAAAATAAGAGTAGAAATATAAAATGGACCAAGAAATGAGATTAGTACATAAAGTGTCTGACCACAAATTTGCTCCTGAGCAGCAACAGAGCTCATTATAACCATAAGTTAAAGACAGGCCAAATGCTTAGGAGAGGCAAGTCTATTTGTGACATGCGTACTGAAAAAAGTTCTAAGAAGCGTATTTCCTGCTCTTAGGGATTACTTGTTCTATTGTTCATCTCAATTAGCATAACTAATTGAATGTCCACAAAGAGCAAAAAGAGACATTCTCTTCTGTTAATGAAAACTGTCTCATTCTTAAAATGGCTGAGAATCTTTATCTCTTGTTATTAACCAAGTGTAGTAACACTTCCTTCCAGCAACCACATTCATACAAAAAAGAATGGAAATGACACTATTTTAGTTCAAAAGAGTTCAGAGTGCACAAGATTAAATAAAGGGAATAATTTTAAAACTTCAGGTCAAATCTCATGCTTTTTTTCTTTATGAGCTGGTCTGAGTTAGACTTCCTTTGAAGAGAGCCTCCTGGATCTCTTCCATGAGGATGGAGAACAAAATGAGAAATGGGCCTTATCACATGAGTCTACAGAAGAGTTCTCAAGTGGCAGGACATAGTATTAATATTTGGAGGAGTCAAATATTTACACATTTTTCAAATGTTAAATAAGTGATTATGATGTGGCTTTTAAAAACAACACATTAGCCTGGATAAGAACTGGTCAGTGACCTGGTTGAAGATCTTTTGTATTAATTAATTTAATTATCTCATACAAAATATAATAAATGAACATAGGCTATCACATGTAACTAGCAAAATGGACATTCAGCTTATATTTAACAGAAAAAAAATATACTATCAATATTAATACAATGGCAAAAATGCCATAATTTGTTCCAAAGTAAATAATGGATAAATTCTAGAGTGGAAGAGTAAGTATGACACCAACTAATTTCAACAATCAATAAGAAGATTGTGGGAAACTTAACTCTGAGAATATGAATATCTGATAACAGAAAAGATAAGAAGACTCTAAATCAATTAGATGATGAAAATGAGAGTCAGAGCCAAAATCAACCAAATCTGTGAACATAAATACTTAGCAAAAATTTAGAAAATGTAAACTCTATTCTAATGTAGCCACATCATACAGTCATGAAACCACTAACATCTTACAGTTTTTAACATTGAAAAAAGTGTCTTAGAAAACTCCCAAATAAAAACTAAAAAGAATGGCATGAAGAAGAGCTTTTTACAAGTGTAACACAAAGAAATTATAAAGATAAGACTGACAAATTTTACATAAAATTATTTTTAAAATTTAAGTAAAGAGACAAATGATAAACCTGGAAAAAGCATTTGCAACCCAAATAGCAAAAGATAATATATTTATATATATTTATAGTATATTGTACAAAATAAAATTAAGTGAGCAAGAGCAGAAAAAAAGGTAAATGATATCTTTGAAAAGTTGATAAAAAAAGAAATATAAATTGCCTAAGCATATTAAAGGTGCATAATTTCATTTAAAAGAAATAAAAATTAAAACCATTGATATATCATATTTTGCCTAGGAGTGCTAAAGATCAAAACACATTGGCTGGTTTATAGGGAGATGAGCACTTTCATACACTGTAATTGGATAGAATCTCTGTGGAAGGCATTCCCTCACACTCGGTTAACCTTCTCTATCACCAGTGAGTGGGATGATGTCAACCTCCTCAGTATGGTTCTCTGTAAACATACACCAGACACATGTCTGTTTATAAAGCGAGTTTAATGAAACCACCATCTAAACTCAGTTTAAAGAAAAAGTCCATTGAGTCTCTACGATGGAGAAACTGAGCACTGAGCCTCATCAACAACACTTTCACAGTTTAGAAATGAAAGGATGCAGAAATATGGGATTAAAGTTAATGATAGTTTAGGATCTGCTAGGGGTGTATTTTTTAGTAGCAAAAACATTCCTGGGTTCTTGAAATCAGGAAAAATATTCAGTGAATGGCAAAAAAGGAAAAAAAAAAATTCTGCTTTATCAACAAACTAGTCCAAAGAGATTAAGTGTGAGATCCTAAGTACCCTAAGAACAAAGTGTGAAAGATTTTTGAAGTTCCTTGGTGTCCTTTAGAGACAGACCAGGAGAGAGCACAAGGAGAAAGGAATTAGGAATCTTCTTGGCTTCCAGGGTCCGTTCTTGTCTTAACAGCATTAACCAATATTCAGCAGAAGTGATACTATTAAAATTCTTTTTTATGTGTGAAATGGATTTAGGAGTTCACTAAGCTGAAAAGTATCTCTGGTTTTAAAAATGCCAACAGTGCAATACAAATGATTAAAATTTTGGAAAGTAACCTTTAAAGACAGAAGATTGAAAGTGGTCTGTAAATTTAAGGATGACAGTGGCTAATTCTCATCTTTCTACAATGAAAACTCATCAACGATGAGTTTGTCCTCACGCTGTTGGACTCACTTCTTGACAGAAATAGAAAATTGACTGTAAATCAGAACATGGTAGGGGTAAAAGAGTTCGTGTTCTAATTTCCTAAAAGTACCGACAAGGAAAAAGATCCAGAGATGTGTCTAAAACAACCCACGTGGAGCTAGATCTACTTGGTCTTGTACTTATTTTTGTCTTTAAATATTTTAAAAGACACTGATGATCTCAAATCTTGAATGGATCCCAAGGCTATAAAGGCAGAGGGTTTATTTAGACAGGAGTTTGTTGTGTCATGGATTGAATTCCTTTGCAAGTGCAATGAATTTGGTGTGTGTATTTGTGAGTCTGTGGAAGAAATGGTATTTATGATGCTTAGGGGGTAGTCACTGCAATATCATGCCAAATACCAGGCCACTCCCTAAACTGAAATGTTTCCAATCACTTCCAAATTCTGTGAAAAAATCAAAGGTTCTGAAAGCTAAGAAACAAATCCTCTCTAGCCATTATGTGCATAACTCTGTTTGTGCCCTATGGGCCAATCTCAGGGGCTGAATTTTCTTATCTGGGAAATGGGACCAGGGACTTCAACTCAGATGACTTGGATGTTCTCAGACATACATAAAATGAATAACACTAAAATTCGTAGTCACATAAATGCTGCTATATAAATAGTAATGTCTATAAAAATAGTTACGGATAGGTATTAATGGGACAATTAATAATTGTGCTATTTTAATAGCCTTATTGTTTCTATATGATTGTTTCAAATCTCCAAACTTCTGAACATCTTAAACTGAAGGCATAGAGAAATTCAAATGGTACAAAATGCTAGCATAATAATATGGTACTTGTGGTCATATTTGCAAACATTCCTAAACCCCTGGTTAGCAGTATAAATTCTTATCTTTTGCCTAGGCAGTAAATTCATTCCTACAGTAATGACTTCAGAACCTAAGATTTCACCAGAATGAAATCTAATAGCATCAAGAGTATGTAGCACTTCGTTAAACAGAGTATTCCCTAAACTCAAGGCACCTAAAAGTTCAATTAAGGAGACTGCGAGGGTGGGGAAGGGAGGAGGATTATGAATAAGAAGTGTTTCAGTAAGACCTGAACTTCTCTTTGAAGAAGCAAGGCCCTAATTTCTAGAATACTGCAAGCAAGGGATCAAAGGTTTTTGGAAGTTTTTCTGGAGGAGACACAAAGTCAAGAAAGACTTCTAAGGGTAAGCAAAGGATTGGAACACCCCTTTCCCTCCCTAAACCGAGGACGCGTTTTAGATTCAGCTGTGCTAAGACATCTTCCTATAAAACAAAGCCAAGGCGTAAATGTAAGAGTATCAGAGGTGTGGCATCTTTCGGGCTGAGGCTCAAGTTTAAACTCCGCTTTAGAAACAGCAGTCCCGGCTCAGAGCTCGGAAAGGAAGGTCTAGGAGAAGCCATCAGTCGGGTCTTCCCGCAGGAAGGTCGGCGCTGAGGTTGGAACCGGCCCTAGAGCACCAGAGCAGACGCCCTGGGGGTGAAGACAGCTGGGCTGTAGGGCTGGCACAGCCTAGGGGTACGCCTCCATCTCATCCACTCTTCAGTTTAGCTCCCTACTCCAGGAAAGCGCAGAGGGGTCTCGCCTGGGGGTAGGCTCTCTGGAGGCTGTCAGCGCTCTTTAGGACCTCAGGGAAACCCGAGAGATTCTGGCTTTAGGACCCAGGAACGCCAAGGCAGCCCTGACTTAGTTGCCTTGGACCACAGCACCACCTACTTATAGAAGCATCCCAAGCCTGGGCCCGGCTGCATCTCCATCGGAAAGTGCGCTCGCCATCCCTTCGCCCTCCCAGGAGCGTTCTGTCTCCCACAGCTTGAAAGAGAGAAATCTTAGCTGAAAAGTGGCTGTGGAGAGAGCTCTGGAAACCGCACAATTGGATACGGATCCAGAGAGTGAGAGCGGGCGTGCCCCTCGCCTGAGGATTGCACTCACCGGCGGGGACGCAGCATCCCAGAGGCTGTGGTCCCGCCCGCCCAGCCGCGCTCCTGCTAGGCGCAGTCAGTCCGGAGGAACCTCCGCGCGCTTCGAACCCACCGCGGCCGCCCGCACCCCAGAGCTGCCACGCGCTCCCTGCGGGTCTCGGCAAACTTTTCCCCAGCCCACGTGCTAGCGAGGTGTCTCGCTTCGCGATCCCGGGATGGAGCGCCGCGCCTAGGCACGCCGCGCAGCCTGAGACGTGAGTGCTCATGGTAGGCGACCCGCGCCCGCCACCGTGGCCACAGCGCCTGGGTACCCCACTGCTGGGCCAGAGGATCTAAGAGCGCGCCTTTAACCCTGCACCCTCGGGGACCGTGGAGGTCTTTTCCCGAAGCGCCCGCGCAACGTCCCTTCCCCGGGGTCGCAGCCTGTAGGTCCGCAGAGGTTGCTAATTCACTGATTGTAATCACCTTGCTCTCCAAGTTGCCTGCAGCTGTGCGCTCCGGGTTAAGCCGCTCCGCGGCTCGCGCCAGGCAGTGAGTTCGCTTTCCCCCCTCCCTTCCCTTCTTAAATTGGGACGCGTGAAAAGGCAGCTGCCTCCCTGGGCCTCTCTCCACCCGGCTTTTCCTCCTCGTCTCGCAGGTTCAAGGCGGAGAGATGCCGAACTGACCCGCGCGGCCCCCCTGGCTAGTGGAGGCTCCCCCCTCGGCGTCTTCCCCAGCAGCGCCGTCTGCGCCGGCTCCTCGGATGAGCCCTCCAGTTTCCCTACTTTGAGAGGCGTCTCTCCCCCGCCCGACCGCCCAGATGCAGTTTCGTCTTTTCTCCTTTGCCCTCATCATCCTGAACTGTATGGATTACAGCCACTGCCAAGGCAATCGATGGAGACGCAGTAAGAGAGGTGGGTTCTACTCTGCCGGAGCCGCGTGGGGTCGGGGGCGCCGGCGGCGGCACTCGCCCCCGGGCTCAGGTGGGCAGGGCCGTGCTCTCCACCCGGCCTTTGGGCTCCTCACTTTCCGGGCCCCGGGGCGCTGCCGAGAGCTCGGTCTTTTCTGTCCTCAGGAGGCACGGCGAGCCGGGTGAGCCGGGCTTCCTGCGGGCGCTCCGGGCTGAGAGGTGCGGTCCGCACCCACGTTAGCTGTCGAGCTTCTACTTCTGAACTCTTCTCTTTAGGTCTTTTTTTTTTTTTTTTTAATCTGGCATCCTTTTTTTTCCTTGTTGTTTTTTGTCTTTTTCTCTTTTTAGTCCTCTCAACTATCTCCCCTGCTCTCATTTTTCTCTACCCTCGCCACCCACGTGCGCCCCAAACCCTGTCCCCAGATGGTTTTCGACCGGCCTACCTACAACTGTGTGTATGTGTGTCTGTGCTGTGTCTGTGTCTGCGCGCGCGCGTGGGCCAGAAAGCACGAGCGAGAGGGCTGGGGAGGGGTACCAAGTTGTCGTGGAGGATCTGCATTTCCAGGAAAAGAGCAATACTGTCTTCCTCTGGACCTTAAGACGAGGTGGAAGGACTCACTGAACTTGGTACACTGAACAGCAGCTCGTGCGCAGGTTGTTTTGGGGGGAACGCTCGCTGGCAGAATGATACTTTGGGGACAGGCCCGAGTTTGCCCTCTGCGTTTACTTCCCTCACAAGCAGCTATTTCTGAGGTTCCTGGCCTCGGTGACACTCACTTGTGGCTTTTTAGCCGCCCCTCCCTCTCCATCACATGTGTGCGCTGCCGGAAGGCCAGTGGAAGCCTCCAGAAAGGTTTCAGAGAGCTAGCTTCCCCGAAGATTTAGTGCGCCCGTGTTTGAGTCCTGCTGCGGCTGCAGCTAATCTAACTTCATTTTAGGGGAAGGGCCGCTAAACACAATGAAGTCTCCTGAAGGATTTAAACACAAACCACAACACTCCCACCGCCAACACACACGCTCACCTTGCACTACTGCCTCGCGGAAGGTGGACAGCAGCTCCCCAGAGTTTATCCATCTTGGTCTAGCAATTTGGACTTCTGCGCAGTTAGAATTTGTCCTGAGGTTGACAGATTTGGATTTTTCTGGGATGTGAACGTCTTGCTCGACCTGTGATGTGGGTTGTTTCTGACTCGTTTTATGGAATCTCCAGTCCTGCATCCAGATTTTGGAGAGAGCTTTTTGCGCCTTTATTTTTTCAAAGCTTTTTAGGACGTCGTTAAGCTGTTCTCACCTAAACGCGGGGCTGGTTGGTCTCTCATTTCTGACATTTCGAAAATGCTTATCTTCACAAGTTTTTCTGAATAAATACATTAGGGAGGAATTTCTTCCCAGAGGCTGTGAAAGTTTAATATTGTTATGTCTTGCAAAAGTCCCTTTCCATCTGCTTCACCTTCCTTTTCCTTTCTCCACCCCAGTATTTTCTTTCCAGGTATCACTTGGTAGAGCTGGCAGGTTTTGATTACACTGTGGTCAAAGTGTTTGGAGAGGTTCCCCCCACCCTCCTCCTTATAAATAGAGGTTACAGCCTATTTAATTGAAAAGACTAACATTCAACATACAGAAAGAGCTAAAACCCCTTGCCAAATTCTTGTTTATTAAATGACTTGCTAATTCAGCGATGTCTTTCTGATCCGCACTGCTTGTTGTATTGTGGTTGAATGGGGAGGAATCGAGCTTGTTGCTCTAGTAGAACTTAACACATAGATGCTGTTTGGTGGAGCATGGCTTTACAGCACCCCTGCGGCCAGAAGCGATACTGCATGCTTTTATTTGCAGTGCCATCTCCAAAGTTCTGCCTATGCCTCCTTAAGTGTCTGATGCAAAACCTATTTGTTTCAAAGCTGCTTTAGCAAAATCTCAAGGCAATTACTGCTACATCCCCAAGTGCTGACCTTTAGAAACCCAATTCTAAACTGTGCAACTTTTGCCACTGTAGTAACTTTTGCCAGACAAACCTTTCAATTTAATAAACTTCAAATGCTTTCAAACTACATATAAACTAGTAAGGTTGTTAAGGAAAAAAAAAAAAAATCAAAGTGTGTGTGTTTCCCTTAACAGATGTCCCTTCCCAAACCTCAAGCTGCTGGCTAAAATAACTTCGGTCCTTAAAAGTGACCACACTATCTGTGCCAACAAAAGGCATACTGTGTTTTTAATTAAAAGTGGAACTACTTAAAGGGCTGGCTAGACAGTGTAGGGTGATAGTAGCTTTTCTGCTTTGCAAGAAAGCTTAAGGATTGCATTGTGAGAGTATTGAAATGAATAGAGATCTAACTCAGGTTGTGTGAATTGTCCCTCTTCACAGGCTTAAGCTGGTTTTAATTGATCTCATGTCCGCTGATTGATCATACACCAATTGTTGCGCATACCAAACAATTGGCTTTCCCAAAGGAGATTGATTTAAATTAGTTCCTTGGTGAATGCTTGAGTACTAGCCAAATCATGTCAGTAGTGACAGTTGACATGCTAGAGCCTGTTGTGGTACCAACATTTCCCCTTTTCCCTTTGTTTTGGATGGTGGCAGTTAAGTATTACTTTGTAGGAAGAAAAGTGATTAGTACCGTAAAAAAAAGGTGCTCTGGCTTAGAAGACCAGTTATTTTCTTGACTTTGTGCTGTGATGTCGGCAGCAGTGATATCAGGATTGGTTAGGCTAATGCCTGGGATCTGATTCTTTTCCTTTTTTTCATATTCCATCTGCAAATAATCAAACCTTCACTGTGGAGCATTCTCAGAACTCCTTTGGCATTATGTTTAGTCTGCTCTATGATCTCAGATGCTCTATAATATCATTTTCTTAATGAAATAAAATTCTTGGCAGAGATCAGATAATTTAGTCAGTTAAAATCAATTGCATCCAGTGTAGAATAGAGAGCAAATATATCATTTAACTCTATGCTTTATTTCAAAATATGGCCAGAGGATTAGAGACTAGAATATCAGATAAAACTTAAGGGGAGACCATCATAAACAACGCTAGCCACCTACGAGTCTTTTGTCTGCTTATTTAGAAAACAACCAGACAATAGAAATGCATTTGATAGTGACTGCTGGGGCCTGGCAGCAATATATTTGAAAGTAAGGCACAAACACAATAGTGTGGATGGATTTCTTATAGAGGGGAGACACATGCCAATGTTTTGAAAAGCTGATTGACAACTTGTGTTTTGTCTATGTGGTAACAGTCATAACTCATTGGCCCTCTCACTCTCCAGTCCCTTTTGAAAATATAGTCATTATTAGCTACTGTTAACCCCTATAGCCTGAATCTGTCTTGGGCCGCTTATGATTTATTTGCATGGTAAACTGGGTTATTCAATTTGTTTTATTTGGGGAGTTGGTTGTAAGTCACATTTCAGGCTGAATTACTGAAAAGTGGATAGATATCATGACTTTATTATGGTATTCCTAGGACTTCTTGAGTTTAGTATGTAGTGATTTCATTTTATATATCTTTTGTCCCAGTGATTTTTACCAGTCACAAATTTACCAGGGATTTATGAAGACTGCTTCATGAAACTCTTAAAAGCAGCAAGGCTCCCAGACATGTAATTGTGTTTCTGGTGGTCTGATGGTAGGGGGCGCGATATGACAAGTGTTTCCTGCTATAGGCTTTTCCCTACTGAAGCTTCAGCTTCTCCCTCCATAACTGCGCATTTTCCTATGATTAGACTTGGCTTCTTCCATGAAACAAATGTTTATCACAAATAGTGTGGTATGTTTCTGGCAACTTTGGTTAAAAAAAAAAAAAAGACTCATGCTTTCTCTTAAAACTTGTAGCGCTGAATTAATTTGTATTTTTAAAAATTGAATGAAAAGATGTGGAGATATTTGCAAGTTTCACAAGTACTTTTAATGATAGCTTATTTCTCACAGTATTCTTTGAAAATAAAAATGGCACATGGAACATATTAACCTACTCTTAAAAGCTTCAAAATACATTTTGTATGCTTGCTTTTTTAAGTTCCAGAGTGTTTCAGAAAAGCTCGGTGTGATGTTTAACTTTGTAGCATAAATACATTCTTTCTTTTCTTCTGTTGTTAATGGGCTTTTCTTTCAACATAATTCTGAGTTTTTCTGGCTAGTATCTTACCAATGCACAGAGGTTAGAAAGTTGCCATGTCCCAACCAACATCTTACTCTGCTCCTGAAATTTGGAAGTGATTAAGAATAGGTGACATTTCGTCAGGCCTCCACTTAATTCTGGCTTTGTTAACTGTTTATAAATTCAGCCTGGGTAGAATCCAATGTTTGCAGAAATCACAAGTTGGAAATGACACTTCTAATTTCTTAATGAACAGCCGCCTCTTGATTTATTCGGAGACTAACTGGCCAGTTTATAGATTGTCCCGGCCACTTTTTATTCCTTTTCTCCCAACTGACTGCCGTTTGAACCACTTTTTTTTTTTTTTTTTTCCTGGAAATAAGCACTTTTACACCTCACAAGTTCAGGAAATAGATGACGGACAAATCATTCGACATAATACTTCAGAACCACCCTGCTAAAAGGAGGTAGTAAGCTCAAAATATTCTTTTTTCAAAATGTTGTGATGTTCGTTCCCCTCCCCCTCCATTATCTGCCACAGTCAAGGACTGACCATTAGATAAAGAGTGTTGCGTGTCATATTGGTAAGTTTTCACATTTTGAGCTGGAATGCATATGGAAGGCACTAATTAATAAAGTACATAATATATAATCATATATGATAGGGAAGGCATATCTATTACATGCTTATACGTGTGTGTATATGTAGGTGTGTGTGGAGGGGGGACAGTATGACCATGGATGGTTGGCTTTTTGTAACTAAAAAGGGCTTTTGCTCATCTTTCCCGTTTTTCATCTTGTTCTCAGGAGCAGGACACGGGTCAGAGGAAAGCTGTAGGTGAGGGGTTGAGGACTAGGAGAGGGAATGGGTAAGGACACAGTGTTCTTACTCTTTCCAAGGCCCACCCCTCCCCGTCTTTCTCGCCTCTAGGACCTTTCTGTATGAGTAGCCCTCTTTTCAAGCATGCTGCTATCCCTCTTGTCCTGAAATTTCCTTCTTTCTCATATTTCTTTCCAGTCTTTTGCTTCACTTCAGCCCTTCTCTTGTCTTGCCTTATGATCCTCTTTCATTCACTCACTCTGCAATCTGTCACAACCTGGCTTCTTCCTCTGTTTTATGGGAAGGATTTTCTTAGTGGTCATCCATGCTCAATACTCGCCTCAACGCCAACCCCGCCTATGTTGTTCCGGTCCTCCCGTCACTAGGATGATCACTCCTTTCCAAGGTTTTTTTTTTTTTTTTAGTGACACGGCACTCTAGTTTTGCCTCCCATATTCTGTGCATTTTCCTTCTTTGGTCTCCTTATTCACAGTCGTAATATGCTAGTATTTCCTTACTTATCTTCTTTCCCTTGGAGGATTTTATCCATCCCTGTATGCTCAACTGCTTTTTCCATGTAAAGTCCTTGAGCTCTATCCCCCATTTTTTTGAGCTTCAGGTTATATTACTTTCTGATTTCCCAGCTACTGCCATATGGATAGATACTTCACACACCCTCATATGTAGATAGATTCCATTCCGTGCACACTAAGCTTGACAACACATTCCCTCTTCTATGCTCTCTCCCAAATATGTTCCTCTGCTTGTGTTCCTTTTTCCTGTTCACGGGTTTCTGTGTGTCAAGGCTGGAAGCCTCACTACAGTCTTTGGCTTGCCTGTTGTCTCTGTTATTGGTTTATTCAGTCTTGGTAGGAGGCATCAGAAATGTTGCTTGTATCTACCCCACACTTTCCATCCCCAAAGGTATTTCCTAGTTCAGATTCTCATTCACTCCTCATCTCTCATCATCCACTTCCTCCTCACTCCATCCTTGACAATGCTGCCACACTGAATTTTTCTCAATGTGATCCACAGATCTGAGCATGTTACTTCTTTGCTAATAAACCTCAAACCTCCCAGGTCTCCATATTGACCTAAGAATAAGTCCCAGCTTCTTTCACTTTACATTCAAGGGTGCTCCACCATCTGATCGCAGCCTTTTTCTAATCTTCCACCACCATGAAAGTACTGTATGCTCTAGCTATACTAAATTATTTCATTTTCAACCATACCATTATATGTTCATGCTTTTGTGTTGTTGAGCATGCGGTGGTGCCCAGCTAAATAAAATGTCATTGCCTCTGTGAAGCCTTCCTGGAATTTTCCCTAAAAGCTTGCTTAACTTTTCATGCTACTCCTAAAAGACTCTCATTTTACCTTTATTCTGGTTACTTTGCCATATGTGCCATCTTTTCTATATATTGAGCTCCTCTAGGGCAGAACATTCATCTTCAGTTCAGTTCAGTCGCTCAGTCGTGTCCGACTCTTTGCAACCCCATGAATCGCAGCACGCCAGGCCTCCCTGTCCATCACCAACTCCTGGAGTTCACTGAGACTCACGTCCATCGAGTCAGTGATGTCATCCAGCCATCTCATCCTCTGTTGTCCCCTTCTCCTCCTGACCCCAATCCCTCCCAGCATCAGAGTCTTTTCCAATGAGTCAACTCTTCACATGAGGTGATTTTGGAGCCCCCAAAAATAAAGTCTGACACTGTTTCCACTGTTTCCCCATCTATTTCCCATGAAGTGATGGGACCAGATGCCATGATCTTAGTTTTCTGAACGTTGAGCTTTAAGCCAACTTTTTCACTCTCCTCTTTCACTTTCATCAAGAGGCTTTTTAGTTCCTCTTCACTTTCTGCCATACGGGTGGTGTCATACTTCTCAAACCAGGCCAAATAGAGTGCTTCCTCCACAAGTTGTGCCTGAACAAAACATCATTGAGATTTTGTTGTTTGCTCTTAAAATAATGCTAAAGACTTAATGAGAAATGTTTTTCTTTTTTGGGGGGTCAGCTTCCACCTTTTTGTTTTGTCTTGGGTATAGCTGATTAACAGTGATGTGATAGTTTCCGGTGAACAGTGAAGGGACTCAGTCGTACATATACATGTATCCATTCTCCCCCGACTCCCCACCGTCCAGGCTGCCACACGACACTGAGCAGAGTTACCTGTGCTTTACAGTAGGTCCTTGTTGGTTATCCATTGAAAGTATAGCCGTGTGTACGTGTCCATCCCAGACTCCCTAACTGTCCCTTCCCCCAAGAAACTATACCTTTGTTCTCTAAGTCTGTGAATCTCTCTTTGTTTTATAAGTTAATTTGTGTCATTTCTTCTTAGATTCCACATATCAGGGGTTTCATGCAATGTATCTCCTTCTCTGTCTGACTATTTTACTCAGTATGACAATCTCTAGGTCCATCCATGTTGCTGCAAATGGCATTAGAAATGTTTTTTCTTTTAAATTCAAAGTTCTTTGCACATAGTTGAAGTTTGAATGAATAATTAGATAATAGATATAATTTCAATATTTACTGTTCTTCTTTAGAGTTTAAAGATAAGCAGTGCTGACATATGACAGCATCCCCAGTCTGGCCTTATTCTGAAGCCTCTGATGGTCCTCAGCATTTCACAGAATACATGAGTGCCCTTGTGTGTTCTCCTATATCTGTTTATTATGTGGATGATAGAGGATGAGTTGGGGCAAGGGAGGGGAAACCGGGAGTAACCTGTATCTAAAGGTACTTCTAGAAAAACAAAAAAACAAATAAAAAAATTAGAAATAAATAAAAATACTTCTAAAGAAAGGGCCAAAAGGGATTTTCATTTCCAAACTCTTTGTCTGTATGAATAATTATTTAGACCAAAAAGAAAGTAGTTTTTATCTTCTTAAAAGGCAATCACATTAATAACATAAATTAGTGCAGGCAGACATTCAATCTTATATTTATGACTTTAGACTAATATAGCTATGTAGACATATCTATGAGAGACAGATGTGTGTGTGTGCGTGTGTGTGTGTGTGTGTGTGTGTGTGTATTACAACAAGTTTTGGTGTAGATGCGAATAGACTACGTAGTTTTTGTCCAGTGCCTACCAGGAGAACAGAGACATTTTGCTGCCTTTTGAAGGAAGTGAGACTGGCTTGACTGAAGAAGAAGCTGAGGTGCTTACTGAAATGTGTTATTTAAAAAAATCAATAGTTAAGTGAAAGAGAGCTAGAACTAGAACCCAGCCCTCCTGAACTCACTGACTTTTCCTGAACAAAGTACACTTTCAACATAAGCATTCATTTTAAAAAAAGAAATCACCTTTAAAATCATTCAGATATTCTTTAGATCCAGAGTTTCACTGAACCTCAGAACTTGCTGCAACTCAATAATGCTAACATAACTGGTGTTAAGGAACTTAAGGCTGAGGGGGTGAAATAACTGAGGTTTAGGACCGTAAAAGACCCTGATGCTGGGAAAGATTGAAAACAGGAGGAGAAGGGGACAACAGAGGATGAGATGGTTGGATGGCATCACCTATTCAATGGACAGGAGTTTGAGCAAGCTCCAGGAGATAGTAAAGGACAGGGAGGCCTGGTGTGCTGCAGTCCATGAGGTCGAAAAGAGTCAGACATGACTGAACTGACTGACTGAAGATTATAGTGTGATCTGGTAAAAGCTTGCATGCTTGTGTTGCTAATTTTTTAAATCATCATTCTTGAATATGAATTATAGGAACTTTAATTTCGGGTACTCTAGTAGCCAGAACCGGAGAAGGCAATGGCACCCCACTCCAGTACTCTTTCCTGGAAAATCCCATGGGCGGAGGAGCCTGGTAGGCTGCAGTCCATGGGGTCACTAAGAGTTGGACACCACTGAACGACTTCACTTTCACTTTTCACTGTCATGCGTTGGAGAAGGAAATGGCAACCCACTCCAGTGTTCTAGCCTGGAGAATCCCAGGGACGGGGGAGCCTGGTGGGCTGCTGTCTATGGGGTCGCACAGAGTCGGACACAACTGAAGCAACTTAGCAGCAGCAGCAGTAGCCAGAACAATTACGTACGTGTCTCTGAGGGTGTGCTTGTGCATTTGTATATAAATATGTGTGTTGTAGGTGTGTGTGTATGTGTATATGTATATAATATATACATATAGTTTATACATACACATTTATATCATGAAACCATCATATGATCAGAATAGCCAATCAAGGTTAGAGGAAAGCTAGTAAGTATTATTTTTACTCTTAAATGTTAAGCAACTATAATTCTAGGTAGTTCTTCACCTTATCTAGTCATTTTGGGGAAAACCTTTACAATTAAAGCCATTTGATTTTTTCGTTACCTGCTGAAATATACTAAAAGCACTTATAAAACAACTGGCTCTGTACATTTCTTTTGAGCAAAGCTTCTTGGGGTCCAGAGATGGGGCCAGGGATTTTGTGAGTCTTCAAATATTTTCTTTCTTTCCTTCTTTCTTTTTTTTTTTGAGTGTAAAGAGAGATTCTAGAGCTTTCATTGCAGTCTTAAAGTGGCCATGGTTATCTTTCCTTAAAGAAGTTAAGAAGCATTGGTTAAAGAAATAGAAGTAGACAGTATTAACGAGCATGATGCCCGTTGGCTGCTTCAGATTCACATAGACATTTGTTTCCTAAAAGTTTATTTTCAGTGTGTGGGTTTCCAGCCATTTGCCATGTGTGTACTTCATAATATGAGGACACATTGGAAACACTACCTCAAGACTTATTTCAGTAAGTAATTACTTGGCTAATAATCCCTTTCTCAAAGGCAATAGTTGTTATATTGTCTCTATTCCCTAAAAAGTTTATAAAAGTACAAAATAAACAAAATAAGGGGCTCTGTTAAAACTTCTCGTATGGTCTAATTTTTATCTCGTTAACTAAACAGTAATATAAAGTTTTAGAAATCAGTGTTGCAATTTTCCAGCTGACGATGTGCAGTGCTGGCATTGATGGGATTTGTATGTATCACGCTGCCAGTTCACAGACCGGTCAGAACCAGGCAGAGCACTCTTGACTTCTGACCAAGCATGCTTTTACTAGATTTTTGCTGCTGGGTCACCACACTTAGAATTTTCCTACTCTGATGGCCTTGGTCTCTTAACCTATCTATGGATTCAGCGATCCAACCAGCCACCAGCTTTTAAAATAGACCGATAGAGGGCGCACTTTGCATTCTTTTCCTCGTGCTTTGTTCTAGGAAGTTCTGTAGGTTTTGTACTTGCCTTGCTCTCTCTGTCCAGTAGGTTCAGGTGGCAAACCTGTGCTACAATTTCCAGTAAGACTGCTGCTGTGAATAACTTGACTTCCTCATGGAGAGGAAGGGAAAAAGAATCATAAAGAGAGCTTTCAGTTTTACTGAAATGTCTGGTTTTGGTCCCTAGAGTCCTTATGACAAGACCTTCTCACCAAAAGGCAAACTTAACCAACCTCACAATTTTAATGACTGTGAGGCAGATATTAAGCCTAGATAGAGATTGTGTTAACCTGGAAGTGCATTACAGCTTCTGTAGCTACTTTGGAAAACATTAGTTTTTATTTTTTTAAGAAGAAGGTTTACCATAAGCTACAATCCTAAAAGTGTAAGCAGCTGGTAAAATTTGGAGTTGACCAAACGACTTCAAGTTAATACTTCTCAACTGTTTGTCAAATTCTGTAGTCTTTATGTAGAGACCCATTTCATTCAACAGATCTCTCACGTTGTAACCCTTTGAAAATGGTAAAAATTGTCTGACCTTATCTTGAAAATCCAAAGTTTAATTTTTTTTCGGTTCTCTTTCCCCTTCATGTAATAAAGTCTGATAGAGAACTTAATTCTGTCCCCTTGTTGCTGGTCACCTTCCATTTGTATTTTTTCTTTTTGTAATCTATTTCATTTTGTAATGCCTTTTTCTTGTAGTCAAAAGCTAGCTTTTGAAATTCCTTGGCAGCCCAGTTGTTAGGGCTAGGAGACTAATTTGAAAAACCAAATGTTGTTTGATAGTGGACAGCGGTGGTTCCCAGAATCGTGATTAGTGGGTTGAGGTTAGTTTGGCTGCGGAGCATGGGCAGCTATTCACACCACTCCCGGTGGTCAGTAAGTCATGTAGTGACTGATGTGATTCTTGAAAGATTTCTCTGTCCCCTCTTTAAATAATACTATCCTGAAAATTGATCTAGGGCTGAGCAATTGTCCCTTGAAAATCGATTGTTTAAAGTTATGAATTTTGTGCGATTTAATCGTTCTTACGTAGAAGTGAAAGTAACTAGTTCTTCGCAGCTGCTGTGGGTGATCTCAGTGTGATTTTGACTCAAAAGTGACTCAACGTAAATAACTGTTCTAAAGGCTTTGGCAAGCTTGGAGTCGTCATCTTTTTTGTTGTTGTTGTTGAATTCTGAGGGAGTTCTGAAGAAATGGGAGAGCCTGGACCTAGAGAGAGGAGGAAAGAGCAGAAATAGGATCAGTTCTTTCCAGGACTTGAGACGTGTCATGTAGAGGCTTTATCAGAGCCTTCCTGCAAAGTGTGTTTCAATCCATTACCACTCTGTCAAATGTAATTTAAATAAAAGGATGTGATTCATTCTTTTGGGACTCAGGCAAAATGAAGGAGGCTCACAGGGAGGAAGAGTATGGGTTATATTTAAGAAACTATCCATTCATGTAAAAGACCCCTTCTTGATGCCCTGAGTCATTGGAAATGGCCCTTCTCCAACAGTAGAGCATATCTTTAAAGGGTGTTGTCAAAACAGTGGCTGTACTGAGCGTAGAGAAATGTTGGAGGGCCACTCACACTGTAAGAGCTATGGTGAGCACACTTGTAATGCATCTGATGTCTAAGAGGTGTGTATAGAAATTCGTGCTGGCAATTATTTGGATTCAAATTATTATAAGACCTAACTCTGTCCTTCCTAAATAGAGGACACTAAACAAAATTCTTTAGATTCTGCATCTCATTCCTCTGAGTTATGATTCTAAGTTTCAATGATAAATATCATCCATGTTGAAGTTTAATCTGAATTCTCAAAAAGCAAAAGATATTTCTCAATCGGTACATGACCATGATGTCAGTTTTGAGAACATTTCATTGTAAGACAGTCAGATTTCAATGCAGCTATAACCAGCATGGGTTTTACCATACCAATACTTTGCTTTCTTTAATGGGGTGACTAGACTGGAAGATAAAGAAGCATTTGACAAACAATTTATTAATCATACTACTTTGCACTTATGAAAGCATACTAGGCTTAAAAATTCTTTTGGAACACAGAAATGCATGCTTATGCAATATTAAGATTATGTTACTTGAATTACATTAGACAGAGTGGTGAGTAATGGGTTGATACACACTCTGTTACAATAAAGGACCTCTCTTCAGTCTTGTTTGGAACACTATTTTCTTAATGATTTGGTTGAATACAGATGACATGTCAACCACAGTTTTGCATAATATGAAGTTGAAGAGGACATTAAATGTTGGTTGGTTATAAAAAGATCCTGATGGCTGGGAATAATAGCAGGAGGAACTTATGAATAAAATCTTTAAAAAGTTAGTGAATTTGACTCCATCAGGTCTCAGTTGTAGTACTCGAGATCTTCAGTTTTTAGTTGTGGCATGCAGGATCTCAACTTAGGTTCAGCAGGTGGGATCTAGTTCTCTGAGAAGGGGATCGAATCTGGGCCCCCTGCATTGGGAACGCAGAGTCTTAGCCACTGGACCACCAAGGGAGTCCCTGAATGAAATCTGAACAAGAAAAATACAGAGTTTAGATCTTAAGTTGAAGACATCGACTATGGAAGAAAAGGATGTGGGAGAGACGGGGTTATCGTTCATTTTTGACTGATCCTGAGGTGACAGAGGCATATAGTAATGATATAGTTGCAAAAACGAGTCGGTTGCATTAAGAGAAATGTTTACCTACATTAAAGAATGAGGTAGGTGGAGGTCCTCAGCCCTCACCAATGTCCTTCTCTAGATGTCACCACTTTCAGAATTGGCAGCACACGTTATAATACTGCATCGATTTCCTAGGGCTCCTGTAGCAAACTACCACAAACTAGGTAACTTAAAAAGCAAAAATTAATTTTCTTACAGTTCTAGAAGCTAGAAGCACAGTATTAAGGTGTCATCAGGTCTATGCCCACTTTGAGACTACCGGGGAGGACACTTCCTTGCCTCTTCTAGCTTCTGGGAGCCTTAGATATATTCCTTAGTTTGCGGTGGCCTAACTCCAATCACCTCCTTCATCTTCACAAGGCTGTCATCCCTCTGTGTTTGGTTTCTCATCTCTTCTTACAACAATACCATTTATGTTGGAGGATACCCCATATTCTCTTAATTACAGCCGCAAAGATAATATTTCAAAAGAAACTCACATTCATGGGTACTGAGGTATATGGCTTCAGCATATATTTTAGCGAGTACCACACAACCAATAGGTCCTAAACTGTGTCAGACCTTTTAGGTTCTTTAAATCCTCATTTTCAAAACTCTGAAATAAGTATTATTAATTGTACCATAACAAGAGTATTAAAAGATAAAGTATTGGCAATAGAGGTATAATATTAATAACTAGAGTTGAGACCACTGTATGTAGACTGTGTACTACGTATAAAGCGTGATATTAATGACACCTCTGGACTTGTGCACACAGTGGCCCTGGGTGTGGGGATGCTTTAGACATGGTTTATAAGTGTATAGGTTTTGAAATGGGACCCGCAAATTCCTTTTTGCCGCTAAAATTCCATGAAATTGCATAAATCCATCTGAGTGTGTTGATTTACATTTTCAAATAAATACATGAATCAAGTTGACTTCTTGTTCAGCTAAAACTGAGAAAGAACGTGAAAGGTCGCTCAGTTGTGTCTGACTCTTTGTGACTCCATGGACTGTAGCCTACCAGGCTCCTCCATCCATGGGATTCTCCAGGCAAGAATACTGGAGTGGGTTGTCATTTCCTTCTCCAGGGGGTCTTCCCAACCGAGGGATTGAACCCAGGTCTCCTGCATTGCACAGAGATGTTTTCCCTCTGAGCCACCAGGGAAGCCAAAAAACCCCTGAGAATTCTCAACTGCCTTCTTTTTGAAATTTACAGAACTCCAGGAGCTGTTAGCCTCCTTTATGAAGTAATGTTTTCAATTACTCAAATATCAACATGGTCAACATGCTTTTGGTATTAGGGGTATCTTAAATTAGTTCCCTCTGATTTTGAGTAGTATCTGATATTGGCACTACCTGGGAGCTTCCCAGGTGGTACTAGTGGTAAAGAACCTGCCTGCCAATGTGAGGAGCCTGGTAGGTTACAGTCCATGGAGCTGCAAAGAGTGGGACATGACTGAGCAACTGAGCCCACACACGGGAGCTGCATCTGTTCATACTTGTGTGCTCTAGATAAAGGGCTAGAAGGAACATACTTAAATGTTCTCACGTTTTGAATGTGATAAGTTTTAAACATACACAAAAGCAGAGAGGGTGGCATAATGACTGCCTGTTACCCAGGTTGAACAAACATTGAGATTTCATCACACTGGTTTCATCTATTCTTCATATCCTTAAGTTTTTATTGCTATATGTTATAAAGCAAATCTTAGATATTACACCGTTTTATCTTATTTCTGAATGCATTTCTTACAAATACGAACATTTTCTTAGCAAACCATGATGTTATTAACGTACGTGACTAAATTTCTTATTCCTTGGTAACACCTCGTAATCAGTATGTCATCAGGCTTCATCAGTTGGCCCAGCAATGTCGTTATACAGCTGATATGCATGAATCGGCATTGACAGAACACCCACTCACTGTACTCGGTATGTTCCTCAAGTTCCTTTGATTCTAGAGCAGTACTTTCTTCCCACTTAGTTTTCCATATCACTGACTTACCGAAAAGATCAGATCTGTTTTCTACAGAATAGCTGACATTTCGAATTTTTCCTTTTGCTCCCTTGTGGGGGTAATTTTACATCCTCTATCTGCCATGTTTTTGTAGTCTAGAAGTTCTCCTTCAAGGTTTAATTACAGTCAGGCTCAACTCTTTTGACTAGAATGCTTGCAGCTGCTGCTGTGGACCTCGTATTATAATATGTCAGGAAGCACACAACATCCCATGCTTAGTGAGGCTAAGGTTAACCAGTAGCTTCATGTGGTAACAGCCTGATTCTTCCATACTGAGCTTCCTATTAACTTTTCATGTAATAGTTTCTCCCATTGATCTTTGTGTGAATTATCAATTACTTTAGGGGTTGTAAAATGGCTTTTTTGTTTTCTACTTTTATTCCTTCCACAATTATTACGTGAAATTCAATAGAAAGAACTGTTCCTTTTCAACCATAGTTATTTTGTTAATTATGAAACAGTTCTTAGAGCAGGCAGTACTTAATTCTTCCTCTTTAATTGCAGAGTAATGTTCAGAGTAAGGAGTCGATGCATGTTTGACTGGCCAATGGGTCAGCTTTGATTTGTGTCGAGCCATGGCCTGTCAGATGGGGGAGGTGAAGTCTTCCAGTAGTTTCTGCTTACTTGAAACATTAGGGCTGGATGACATTTAAAAAAAAAGCACCTCTTTTTTGGCTTCTGCTAACAGAAATGAAATGCAAGCCTTCTGCAAACCTGAATTCTATTAGACATCTCCTGATAATGTTCTCTGTTAACAGCTTTCAGAGAAGGTAGTGAGTGAACATACAGCAGCGTCAGCCTAATGTAATCTGACACTCATTGGGTAGAAAAACAGTACTTTGTGCTACTTAAACACTCGCTGGAAGGCTTAGGGAGGGGAGGAAGGAAAGTATTTGAGGAGATCAACTGGATATTGTAGAATAGAAGTAATGTCACCTGAGAAGGATTAAAGTTTCCTCAAAGGTTGATCTGAATGGCTGCATGCAGCTTAGAATGGGTGCCCCACACCCATCGGTGGCTAAGTTTTAGCTGTGCAGTCTTTAACTTGAAGGTATGTGAAGGAAGGATCTAGAGATTGTCTTCAGCACTTAAGTGGCAGTAAAAGTTGTAGGAAAACAATTCCTCCTACTTATCAGCTGCAGCTATTTCTTGATAATTACAGAAATCTTTCCTTTATCCATTTAAAAACCTAGCTCGTTGCTACAAATTAAGTTACCATTGGTATCATTTTTGTATTACCTGTTAAAAAATACTATAATATCTACATTTCCTAATTTTATTTAGTGAAATTGAAGATTTACTCCCACAAATGTCTATTGGGAAGAGTAGATACGAGCATGCTAAAAAGTTTTTTGAATATAAATATAAACACATTTAGAGCGTGGCTAGCAAAACAACTTGGTAGGTATGTGGTTTTCTTAGAGGTAAAGTGCCTTCACAGTGTTAAGAGAACAGAAAGTGTTATGAGCTGAAGAAGGTTATGAGCTGGTTATATTGCGAGTCAGGGAAACAGAACTGGCAAGGTGCTTCACTTCAATCTGTGTAAAGCAGGAAAAAATGAGCTATATCCACTAATTAGGGCCAGTAGTTCATGTCCCATTTTCTTCATTTGATTTGCGATTTATTTTGGTATGAAATCCCCATCTTATTGAGATATTTAGGTGTTTTGTCTTGGAAGCAAGTGGTAAAGACTTTATATTATGTTCATGTAAGTCATTCATTTAAAAACCACCAACTGCAGAGTTTATTATAGATATAATTCCAACATTAATTTATTGATGGAAATATGGAAAATAGAGAATAAAACAATAAGGAAAACAAAGCTACCAGTCATCTTTCCACTTAGCAATAATCACTGTTAACATTTTGATTTTTCTCCTTCAAGATGTTTCCTCACCTTGTACATAAATAAAAGGTTTTCAAATTTAATACATCAAGTACACAGTCATAATTATTTTAATATGTTTACTTCATAAGTCATTGTTCATCGTGACATTTTATTTATTTTTAAATTAATTAACTTTAATTGGAGGGTAATTGCTTTACAATATTATGGTGGTTTTGCCTTGCATTGACATGAATCAGCCACAGGTGTACATGTGTCCCCCATCCTGAACCCCCCTCCCGCCTTCCTCCCCACGCCATCCCTCTGGGTTGTCCCAGAGCACCGGCTTGGGGTGCCCTGCTTCATGCACTGAACTTGCACTGGTCACCTGTTTTACATATGGTAACATACATGTTTCAATACTACTCCATCATGACATTTTAAAATACATTTCCTTATAATTAGACAGTTAAACAACTTAAGTTTTCTGCGTTAGTAACACTACTGTGAACATCTTTGTCTTTTTCCACATCTTTTTTCCTTGGGAGTCATTCACAGAATGAGATATAACAATTCTTTAACCATGACATTTATCGAGCACCTACTATGTGCCAGTCACAGATCTTTGTGCTACATGTTATCTTATTTAATCCTCAAATGACCTTGGGAGGTAGGCTCTATTTTTCTCTCCATTTTACAAAGGAAGAGTTGGAGGAACAGGGGAGGAAATAATTTGCCAAAAGTTACAGCACTCACTAATCGAGCTGGCATCCATCTAGGGATTTTGACTCAGCCGTGCCCTTAACCACAAGATGGAAAGGTGAAGCTTGTGATCTTATTGCCAGTTGTTCTCCAGGATAGGATACTGATTCTTATTCTGTAGACGGGACATGGTGTGCATCCTGTCTTGAGCCTTCGATACTCTATTTTTAAAAAACATCTTGTTGGCAATACTGTAAAGCAATTATCCTTCAATTAAAAAATAATTTTAAAAAATCTTGTTGGATTATTCCTACAACTGAGAATAGAAAGAAACATCTCCCTTACTCTCAAGAAGCTCACTATTTAGAATAGATAAAACATTTTCTTTCATTCCCTCTGGAACATTATTATCCACTTAGTTGCATAAACTCTTATTTTCTTCTCAGCAATGCTTATGATTTCTTTACTCCTCTCCAGTATATTTTGAATCCTTCTTCTGTATCTTTTGCCGCTTGTTAGACTGTCACTCTTGTTATGCCACTTGCTATCACCATCTCTCTTCCGAACCACACGTATATCCTTCCAGTTCTCTCCCAGTGATCCATTCTCCACTGGCAGTCGGAGCAAGTGCTTGTAAAACAAAAGTCGGAGCATCTGATTCTGCCATAGAAATGCTTCAGTGCATTTCTGTTGTATTTGAAATAAAACCCAAATTCGACTCAGCTGGAAAGTCTATGTGTGAGCTGGTCACTTTTTATTTCTCCAGCTCTCCGTTTGTTATCTCAGTCCGGTCGGACTCTTCCTGTTTCTCAGACACCATCAACTGGTTCCTGACTCGGGCCTTGCATTTGCTGTGTACTCTGACTAACAAGTTCTTTTCTCATCCTCTTCGTGACAAATTCCTGTCCAGTGACTGTTTCTAAAGCAGCGTGGTTATCTATTTTCTGCAGTTAAACCATCAGGGCCAGGATACAGTGAGGCAAGAGGGGCACCCACAGCATGGATCCAAAGAGTGTACTTGCCTGAGACTGAGAGAGAGCGACTTTCAGTGTCTCCCGTCAGAGCCTTGCTCACCTCACTTGAGTCCCAGCCCTACTCTGTTATATCAGCTATTTATTTCTTAAACACAGTAGAATTTTCTTTGCTCCTGTGGCAGTGAACACTCCACATTCATCATTTCTATTTCTTTTGCCTCTTGGGCGTCCGTAGCTAGACTATATTTTCCAGCCTCCTTTGGAGTTGGGTGTGGCCGTGGCCTCAGTTTGTCCTGGAAAATGCGCAGAAGGGATGTTCTTCCTGCCTCTGGACTTGTTTCCCAAGCCTCCTGCCAGAGGGGCACTCTTTCTCATCTTGAGTTGGCCAACTTGGTGCAGAGGACCCAGCCCCCTTCTCTGAGCCCCCGGGGGGTGGCGGGACCACCAGGTGCATGGAGCTTAGGTCCTTGAGTGACCCCCTGTGAGCCTCTCTACTGCACATCTGCACCTGACCCCGTGTCAGCAAGAAACAAACTCCTTTTGTGTTAAAGCCACCAAGACTCTGACATTTGACACAACGTGGATGAATCTGGAGGGTATTATGCTAAGTGAAATAATCAGCCAGAGACAAAGACTGCCTGGTAGCAGTTATATGTGGAATCAAAAGAAAAATTCAGGTTCATAGGAACAGAGTACAAAAGTGGATGCCAGGGGCTGAGGGGTGGGGGAAATAGGGAGAGGTTGGTAAAGGGTTCAAACTTTCGGCTATAAGATGAATAAGACCCAGAGGGCTGGGATAGGGGAGGGGAGGGAGGCTCACAAGGAAGGGGATATATGCCTAGTTATGGATGATTTGAGTTGTACTGCAAAAACCAACACAGCATTGTAAAAAGTTTTTTAAAAGAACTAAATATGAAAAAAAAATGAAGATGTTCTAAGGGGATAATGTATAATGTGACTATAGTTGGTAACACTGTACTGTTACTGAGATTTCCTAGAACTTAAAGAGTCTCACCAAAAAAAAAAGTAAATGTGAGATGTGTAAATTAAATGTGTTAATTAACTTGATTGGGGGAATCCTTTCACACTGTATACATATATCAAAACATCACATTGTATACTTTATATTACAAATTTGTCAATTATACTTTAAGCTGGAAAAAACCAAACCAAGAAAAAGGGAGGGGCTAGCATTTCTTGTCTTAACTGATACAAGCTCCCTTACTCACACAGGAGCTTTTGAAGCATGCTCCAAATTATGGTGACCTTGTTCACATTGTATCAGTAGTACCCAGTACAGTGCTTAGGCTGTGGGTATCAAAGAAATGTTTTTTGAACAAATAAATGCAGACTATCAATAGCAGTATACAAGAAATTCAGGACAGAATGCTGAAAGGAGAATACAGATGGGAAACATCTTCTGGGTTCACAGGGGGAGGAATGGATGATGCTCTAGGAAAAGATCTCTTGGAATCTTAAACATAAGAGTCACAATTTATAAAGTGGTCCTTATATTTCTTAGTCATAGGGATTTTGGAAACTTAAATGTACAGCACAGTGTGCTCACATAAAAAGTATAAAATTTAACAACAGCTTACGATATCTAATCATTTTTACATAAACATAATTTTTATATATTACATAATTTATGTAATTTTTATATGTTTCATTTAATATAACTGGAAAATATTGAAAATTTCTTGTCTTTATTTCTTACTGATTATACCTGATGGCTCAGATGGTAAAGAATCTGCCTGCAATGCAGGAGACCTGGGTTTGATCCCTGGGTCAGGATGATCCCTGGAGAAGGGATTAGCTAGGCACTCCAGTATTCATGCCAGGAAAATCCCATGGACAGAGAAGCCTGGTGGGACACAGTCCATGGGGTCGCAAAGAGTTAGGCATGACTGAGGAGCTAACACTTTCACTTTTCCTGCCCAATATATATTTGAACTTTTGGGAATTTAAAATGCAACCGAGAAGGAATGTCTGCTTTTATTATGGATACAGGGAAATTCCTTAATGTTAAAGGTTCAGTAGATTATTTTGCTTGCCTTGTGATAAACATCAGTTTAGGGTTAGGATCTGGTGGCATTCCTTGCAGAAATGTCTATAGGCTCTGGGGAAGGGCATTGTGTTGCCTTGTACTGTTGATAATGGGAAGGATTTTTGGTCAAGATTAACGGTTTCTTTAAACCCTTTTAAGAAGAGAATGTGTTTTTATTTTCTGGGAAGTCTTGAGATTGTGGATGTGAAGGAGGACAGGTAAGAGAAGACTGATGATTGCTGCTAATGAAGTTTCCAGGCAGGCAGTGGGGATGGAAGGAGTTTTGTACCACTCGCTGTGGACACCTTTCCACCAAGAAGCCCACCCTGCGAGCCCCTGAGTACAGGATAAGCTGATGGCAGTAGATGGCTCAGGATTTATGATCCATTAGAAGATTCTGGTATAAGGCTGTGTACCAGAGTTAAGACCATTGTTTCATTGCTAAGAAGTCATGTCTGACCCTTGTGACCCCATGGACTGTAGCCTGCCAGGCTTCTTTGTCCATGGGATTCTCCAGGCAAGAATACTGAAGTGGGTTACTATTTCCTTCTCCAGGAGATCTTCCCAACCTAGGGATTGAACCTGTCTGCATTGCAGGCAAATCCTTTACTGCTGAGCCACTGGGGAAGCCCCGAATTAAGACTAGGATATATAAAATCTGAGGCTTTTATTCCTACTTTTATTCTAAAGTCACTGGTAAGTCACACTCTCCGGTGGGAATGGCTGTGAAGGTCTCTCTGCCCTACCTGAATTAGCCCTGACAACTAACTCTTCACTGCTGCTGCTGCTGCTGCTAAGTTGCTTCAGTCGTGTCCGACTCTGTGCGACCCCATAGACGGCAGCCCACCAGGCTCCCCTGTCCCTGGGATTCTCCAGGCAAGAATACTGGAGTGGGTTGCCATTTCCTTCTCCAATGCATTAAGGTGAAAAGTCAAAGTGAAGTCGCTCAGTCGTGTCCGACTCTTAGCGACCTCATAGACTGCAGCCTACCAGGCTCCTCCATCCATGGGATTTTCCAGGCAAGAGTACTGGAGTGGGGTGCCATTGCCTTCTCCTAGCTCGGCCACAAACTCTGTGTGTAAGAGACAGACCTTAAATTTACCTTTTGACCAGACATCTTGCCTATTTAAAATACAAGATTTAGACTAAATAGTCCCCAGAATCTTTTCAACAATAAAATTCATTTTTCTATCCTTCCTTTGGTCCAAATTTTTGCACTTGCAGTTCTTCCATTTCTTAATTACCTTGTAACATCAATCATATTTCATGTCTCTACCTCAGTATTGCTGTTTGTAAAGAGGAGGAAATGGGAGTTACCTAGCTGATGATTTTGTTGTAAGAATTAGAGGGTCCATGTTGAGCCACTGGCAGTAAGCAGTGACCCCTTGCTGCTGCTGGTTATGTTTCCTCCCTGCTTACTCAATGCATCTTTGCTCATATTTGCTCCCATCCTAGGTCTCTAACAAATTCTCCATTCATGGTTTTGAAAAACTCCCTGAAATGATGTCTTTTAAAAATTCATTCTAGATACTAAGAAAGAATTAATAAAATACCATTGGCTAGCTATGACCAAAAAATAAAATAATAAAAATTCATTCTAATGAATTTTCAAGGAATACATTCCTGTTGGAAGTTTGTTCAGAATCATAAGTTTAAATTTCTCAAAGGAAGGAGCTTTTTCTTTTAAACTGACAGATTTTGGTGAAGAACAGAAAATGTACATGGCTTAGAGATACCAAATGTGAGCTAAAGTGCAAAGGTCACCTTTCAAAATGTAACGAGTTCAGAGAAACTCCTTAATCTAGAACCCTAAGTCAGCATGTGGTTTATTTGCTGGCTTTCTGTATGATCTCGATACTGCTTGATCCAGTTTATATAAATAGTTTTTTCAATTTGAAAATGAGTCACATTTGAAATACTTCCCCAGCTGAAAAAGCTAAAATTTTCCTTCTTTATATTAACAGAACTTTTACTTTTTAAAAGTTATACATAAGCATGTACATTTTAACAGGTACGTTTTTTAAATTTTTTAACATTTTTTTAAAATTTTATGTACATTTCTTTAGTTTGATAAAGGTTACCAAAGAACATGGGAATGCCCAGGAAAATACTTAAAGAAAAAAAATTAAATCGACTTAACCTTGGGTGTGTATGTAATTTTAAAAACTTTTTGTTGAGACGTAATTGACATGTGAGAAGTTGTACTTGGGGAGAAGTATGTTGTGAAACCATCAAGGCCATAAAGATACACATCATCTCCCAAAGTTCCCTCCCATCTGTATCGTTATTATTATTTTGTGACAAGAGCACTTAGCATAAGATCTACCCTCTTAGTGAACTGTTAAGCATAGGATGCAGGGCTGTTAGATATAACTACTGTGCTAACGATAGGTTTCCGGAGCTTGCTGATGTGCCTGAGATTTGAATTCTTTGGAGATAGTTTAGTAGAAAACCACTGGCTTAAGAGTCAGGAGTCCTGGGTTAGAGTTCCAGTGCAGTGTCAGCTCTCACCACGACTATAGTCCTTGAATCTTTTTGGGCCTTGTGTTCAAAGACTGAATTTGAGTTCGTAAATGTTCTCCACCTTTGTCTCTAAAGACTTAACTCCCTATTAAGACTTAACTCCCTGTCTGTCTTCATTTACTGGGATAATATTCAAATTTACTTAGTTCAGCTGTTCCACTTGTCCTTTCAAAAGCTCTAATAAGGGACTTCCCAAGCACTGGGGCGGGGGAGTGGGGGGTGGCGGGGGGAGGTTGTCCTGTGGTTAAGACGTTGCTTTTCCAATGCAAGGGGTACAGGTTTGACCCTGGTCAGGAAGCTAAGATCACACATGCCTAATGGCCTAAAAAACAAAACATAAAACAGAAGCAATATTGTAACAAATTCAATAAAGACTTTAAACATGGTCCACATAAAAAAATCTTGGAAATAAAAACAAAATTTAAAAAGATATCAGACATATTAAAAACAAGTCCTGATGAGATCAGGACTCTTCTGTACCAGTCTTGAAACATTCATGCGTTTTCTCTGCATTGCTATCTAAATTGACAAGGTTTTCAGGCAACAGCTGGTAAGTATTTAAAAATTTTCTTTTAAATCATTTGACATCTCTTAGTACTCATACTTTCTGTCCAGTGAAAGAAGCCGCTTCAAAAGAAAACTTGTTTCTTTGCAGGTTTTTTTTTTTTTTTTTTCCTGCTGATGGAGCCCTTCAACCCAAATCTCAACTGGGCAGAATTTGAAGTCCTGATTTTTGCTCCCACACCCAAAACTGCTTTTGCAGTGCTCACTCTCAACTTGTTGACTGCCAGTGAGACAAGTCACAGCATCTATTGTAGTATTTAGATGAGCTTAAAAAAATCAACTACCAGTTTTGATTCTCTCCTTTCACATTTCAATGAGTTTTCTTTTTCTTCACCACGCTTATTCTTGGCGGCATAGTGGTGCAGTGGGGCTGGTGATGCTTGCTCGTTGCTGAAAGCCCCAAGGCCTTCTTCAGCTCTTGCACACAATCCTTCCATGTGGTTTTGATTTTATGGTGTAAGAGGGTACTTCACTTCTGATTCATTTGTGGTATGTTGCTGTAGCTGTTACTGTAATTAATCTCCCAGCAAGAAATCGGAAGGTTCAAGTCAGTAAAAAGGAACCCTGGACAAAGCAGCAGAGCATCAGTTTTGTTTTTTTTTGTTTTTTTTTTGTTTTGGTGATTCTTCCATGCTTGGGGATGTAGATAACGTACTCTCCTCCCTGATCTCATAGACTGTATGTGCGGCTGGTCCCCTCTCCAGCCGCAGAGGGTGATGAGATGGGAACTGGTGATCAACCCAGCCAGGTTTCAGGTCCTGTTTAACACAGACCAGGGAGTGGCAGCATTTTCCCCTGGAGCTTGTTTTATTCATGCTTGCAATTTATTTGTTTTGTTCATTCCAAATGAGATGTATTAATTCTGCCTTATAGCTTTTGTTACTTGAAAAATATATTTTTCACTTTTAATTTTGATAAACTGGAAATAATTAGAAACATAGGAATAGTAAACATCTCCATACCCACAGACGAAAATAAAGTTACCGTTTTGTTATCTCTGCTTCATTATTTCTGTATATACATATTTTTGTTACTAATTTTTAATAGATAAATGGAGCTGTTTAGTTCCATGCTCTGAAAGAAGTGACGAATTACCCAAAAGGATGGATCTTACTCTTGCATAAACTCTTAAATTTAAGCATTATTCTGATTAACTGATCTATACCTTAAGTCCAAAATCTTAAGAAAGCAAACATTCTAGCACTTAAATATGTATAAGTAAAAGGCAATTTGTTTTCATTGGAAAGCCTTTTTTTCTGGCCTGTGGAAATTGTTTAAAAATGCAATAGATTTAAAACAAATATATCCTGGAAACACAAGTGGTTTGGAGGGTTCTGAAGGTTTCCCAATGCTGACTAACTGGAGTAGAAAAAGAGCAGTGAGTGGTCTAGTGTTTTCTTTTTTATTTTGAGATTATGGAATTATGTACCAGATAGATGTTTAAAAAAACTTTATAATTACCAGCTTGGGGTAAAAAAATGTGAATAGGATGAGTTTTATGGTTCTTTCTAAACATTAGGATTTTAAAGGTACAGCAGAGAATAAGTCAGTCTAGAAAGCCAAGGTTCCAAATAAATGAAAATAATTATTTTAAGTGTTGGAACTTAGAAAAATCGACGTCCTTCTTTCTATTTTCCTGACTCTAGTAGATTTTCTGTAATTTCACGGTTTGTTTGTGGCTGTTATTTCTAAGTTTAACTATTGGGTTATCATGAAGCCTAGTGTGGGATATTAATGTGAATAAATGTTGACGGGTCAGTCCCAATCCCTTTCCCAGTGGCCCTGGAATTTACTTTCTTAAAGTTCCTTAGGAATTTGCTTTTTAAAAATTTCCTTTCTCATAATTTGACATGAGGCATTTAAAGAGAGGCAGGGTGCTTAATGGATAGCACCCTAGGGTCTAAGCTGTGTGTCTTCTTCAAGTTGTTCAACCTCTTGGGCCTCAGTTTTTCTGTCTGTTAAATGGACATTAAGAGTACCTGCCTCCTTAGGACTGGATAGCGATACTTAAAAAGTGCTTAACATAGTATCCAGCACATAGTTAAGGACAAAAAAATGTTCTGGCTATCATTAATCTTAAGCAGAAATATTTAGCAACTATGCAGAAGCAGTTCCCTTGTATATAGAAATTTTCTTTTTACAATAAAGAAATCTTTAGGGTGTCAGTCCCTTATCTATCCCATTACTTTGGGTGAATGTTATAAACACAATGAATTACAGGCTTCCTCTCTAATTGCAGGCACTTTTTTATTTTACCAAGTTATTCACTGAGTTAGAAGAACCTACCTTTGAAGAATTTTCCTGAAGTGTTTTGAAGAGCATGTTGCAATAAAATGTTCAGATTTTTCATTGGCATTGGAATATAATACTTCTGCTGACAAGACATGAGGTCACAAATTCCCCAAAGTTCCCCTTAAATGTGCTTGGCCTGGCCTCTGTCATGCACGGTGTTATAGACTACAATTCAGATACTTATAATATGCGAAAGCTTCAGATGATGTTTTCTGGTACATGATTAAATTTCACATTCATTAGTAATATTTCATGTCCTAGATAACGCCTATAGTTTATATTAAGTAGTACTGGAGAGCAGGAAGGTGGTTAAAGTCATTCCCAGTTGCTTGCCCTGCTTCTATGGGTGACCACTGGAAAAGAAATGGCTTTCTGGCTGTGGGTGGAGTCCTGCTGAACACTCAGTCTCTACGTCCTACTCTGTGATCCTGACTTATGCAGTTTCCAGTCTCCATCTTTGCTATTTTCCTTTTTTCCTCTTTTTTTCTTTTAACCTTTCTTGATTTTTTTTTTGTCCCTTAGTATTTTGTCTGCACACCCAAATGGTTTATATTATTTCTAGAAAGGTTAATGAGTATTTCCCTTGACAATTGTATTGGGAGAGGGGGTTTATAGGATGAATATTAAAGTTTTTGTCCATTTCATGTATAAGTTGGCAGAATTGCATTAACACACTGGGCCAGGCTTGAATTATGGGCTGGAAGAACACAGTGTTTCAGGTCACTGACAAACCATGAAGCTAAAGAGATGTATTTTGCAAATGATGTTTTTTGTCCCTAGGTGCCAATTTTGACCCAAGAGAAAAGTTTGCATGGCTGGATATGACTGTTCCTTCCCTAAAGGGTGAAAAAAATGACCAATGATCTTTTTCGCTGCTAGTCTCGGTTCTCTTTGTTTTTCTTCTGTACATCATATTGTATTGCCATCTTACTGGTTTTGACTGCCACTGAATAGACAATTTTCTTTCTAATCTTTTGAGTAGTCTAACAGAAGTATTTGTTAAATCTTTCATGGTGAATGTGGTGTGAGAAAAATCTATAATGGTTCTTGATTTGGACTTCTCTCAAGGCAGTCAGACCCCAGATAGTTTAATCCAAGATAAATGATAGCACGTTTTATCTTTGCATTTGTGAGATCTCATTATGCTGTTCTGCAAATGTATAAACGTTTTCTTTTCATAAGGCCTTAGGCCTAAATTATGGCTTCTCATTAACAAATGGTTTCCATATTCTGTGCAATGTGTGCAGGGGAGCCTTCTTTAAGCAGCCACTGGCATCATTCACACTGTCTGGAAAAAGCAGGCATTTAGCATTTAACTCTACCTGCGTTGGCTTTTTGCTTCTCCAAGATAAGAAGCATTTCATGTTTTATTGAATATTGACTTATGTGAACCTGAGATACAGGGATTCTTCACTTTAGTGACTAAAGATGGTGAGGTAGGAGGACAGATTAAAAACATAGCTGTGTTTTATATTACACAGCTTAATTCCAACCATATCTATGTCTCCTGGAGTGCCGACTCTATGGCGGTCTGAGTGGAGTAAGCAGTTAGCAAATTGTTCACGTTTCCCCCTGAAACTTCACTTAAGTAGATGTAGTTTGAAAAGCTCTTTTACTGTTTAAGATGTATATATCAGTGTAACACACACAGACAAGATGGCTATCTTCTAATCTCTAGAAAAGACGACTGTGATTCAGCAAGCTTGTGTTGTAGCTACACGTGAAACTGATGTTGCTTGCCACTACCCAGTGCCCCCTGCCCACCAAAAAATGTTAATGCTTGGGAGTTTTGGTATTTTTGTGAATAGTGAATGAAAGTTACTTTAGAATATTGAATGTGTCATGTTATATAATAAAGGGAGAAGGGAATTAATGTTCTGAGTGTTTGGATTTTGAATCCAGGTGTCTAACGTGTGGGCTTTATGATCAAGAGAAACATTTGTGTTTAAAATTAATCTTTTATTAGCTTTTTGAGGAATTAGAGGTGTAGATACTAGTGATACTTCTTGACCTCTAAAATCAGTTTTTCCTTTCTTGAGCACGTTGTAAATATCCAGAGTTTGTTTTTCTGGACTGCAGAATCAGTGGCATTTGTGACAGTAGGTAAGCCCATTTTAGAAGTGTGGTGTAATCATTGGGATGGATCCACTCTTCCATGGGACATGGAATCACTGAGAAAAGGTCTTTTGAGTTCCTGCTGAGTGTCAGGTGTTGTGAGAAATGATTTGTTGTCAGTCAGTAAAAACATTGCTTTTATATTAAAAAAAAATTTAGTGGAAATAAGCATTATTTTCCCTCTAAAAGCTCCTATCGGTGACAATTCAAATATAGTTCTATTCCTGTAACATCCCTTAAAATTCCTGGTTGTCAAAGAAATGATCCGCACAGTGACTCTTTCATTTCACTTTTCTCTGGAGCATCCGTGCCCATCAGAGACTCCCTTCCTGTCCTTACCTCTGTTGGGATAACCCTGGCTGGCTGCAGAGCTTCCGGATGCTTGTGCTTCTTGATTGGCTTTCACAGTTATAAATTCAGCCAAGATGTCATGGGTATATCTGTAATTTTCTTTTAAATTAAATGTGGGATGAGAGAATGTTGGCATGCTCCGGGGTGTGAGGTACTGACACTATTTTATTTTTTTTCCAAGATGCTACTCCCCACCCCCACCAAAGTATCTTGGTAAAAAGTATAACCAAATAAAAATAGCTATTCTCCTATAGTAATTTAGCAAAAAGAGTAGCATAGTGTTTTAGACACAACTTAAATACTTTCTTTCATTCCTTAATAGGACTGAAATATTATTACTTATTTGGCACCATTAGAGACTCAGAGTGGATGAAACATAATCCTTACCTTGCTGAAATGAGAAGAGACATCAGTGGCAGTCTCACCACCCACTGCCTAGATCTCTCTAAGACTTAGACAAGAAGGATTTTAGAGTGCAAAATCTTCAAGTGATGAAGCATTAACATTACCTGTAAACAGAGCAAGGGTTTTCATCAAAACGAACTCCCTGCTGCAAATTGAGTGCACTCACCATTAAGGTTTAAAAGCTCTCCTTATCAAGGCACTTGCTGTCATGCATTCACTCTCATCTTCTTCTGTCCTTCATCCACAGTCTGCCCGAGGCTGTTTTCACTTTTCACAGCCTCTGTATGAGACTATTCAGTGCCTCTTTCCTTCTCATAACGATAGTTGTCATTTATTTTTACTGCTTTTGTGTACGTAGTTTGTTTCAGCTGTGTACTTAACAAGTACTCATTATTTCATTTATGGCTTGCAACTGCCACATGAGGTTGGAATGGATTTTGGAAACTCAGAGACTAGGAGTTTAAGGGAGCAAAGAGGTAAGAGAAGTTCTTAAAGCTTACATGTCATGGAACCAGGATCTGAGGCTGGGCCTGACTCCAAAGTGTTTGACCCCCCCACCCCCTCCATTTCCAAGTTTGTGCTGCCCCCTGGTCTGCTGCTTTCATACTTCCTTCATCTGTTATCCATCACCGTTGCCCTAGACACGAAGTTTATCTTGCATCCACCGCTGTGCTAGTCATCATCTTCAAGAACCCAGAATCTTCTTCTTCCGTGCTCCCCATTTTGTCACTGTGGTTCTCCAGGTGTCAGGAGAAAGCTATGTTAATAGGGAAGTTGCTTCTGTTTCTTTACAATGACTCCTTCCATCTTCTTGCCATTCATGAACTCAACATTTAATGAGCTGTAAGGAAATCTGGGTAAAGCATACTGCCTCTTTTCTGGAGCCTGCCTCCTGTGGAGGGCCCACCCTCCTCCACCTTTCTAGATTTCCTTGGAAAAGGAAGGCCTGCTTCTCATTTCTGTGCTTCATCTTCACCACTGTTTCTGACCATGGTTATTTAACAGTCTCCTTCTTTGTAGTCTACTACATTCATTGCTTTCTGCACATTATCACCATGCCTGTAGATTCAGGATCTTCCTTCCCCATCTTTCATTAGCTGCTTCAAACTGGGATCACATGAGGTTCCTCTAAATTCAGCACCAGTAGGTATCATGTTGGTAACCCATGAGAGCTTGTCCTTGATCTTATTTTATCCTCAATTACCTGTTGAAGTGACTGCATCTCAAAACCCTTCTAACTCCTAGTTCTCAAATGTGTGTCTTCTCTTGCTTACAACTTATATAGCTTAACCTTTTCTTACCATAAAGTAATTGAGCCTGTTCTTTGACCTTTGGTAAACACAGGTCTAAAAACTGCTAATAGTCCAAAAGTTCATTTTTCTTGGACTGTCAACGTATTGGTAAACTCAGAATTCTGACTGGATTTATGGTCATTGTCCTAGTCCATTTGGGCTGCTATATCAGAATACCATAGAGAAGGTGGCTTACAAGCAACTGAAATTTATTTCTCACAGTTCTGGAGGCTGGAGGTCTGAGATCAGGGTGACAGCATGATTGGGTTTGGCAAGGATCTTCTTCCAGTGTTTCTTGTTGTATCCTCACTTGATGGAGAGAAGAGTAGCCAAGTCTCTGCTGCTTTTAAGGGCACCAGTCCTATTCTTGAGGGCTGCACTCTTATGATCTTACATCCACCACCCCCCACCCCACCCCCGCCCCCGCAAAGCTCTACCTTCAAATACTGTCACACTGGGATTACAGTTTCAACATAGGAATTTTGAGACAACATAAACATTCAATCCCTCCAAAATGCTGTCTTTATTGTCTTAATGCTTTTCGCCTTTGCCTTTTTGTGGTGTGAATCTCATGCAGCTATGGGGTATTTGGTATGCTCTTTGCCCACAGGTGGGATTTCCTACTCCATGGAAACTCTCTTCATTACTCCTTTGGGACTCTTCATTGCAGTCCTTTTAATAGTAACTCTTTCAAATGTGTTTCTGCAATCCTGGTCTTTTTGTCCATGCGTTGGAGGAAGGAGGACCTTTTTCGGGGCCCGAAAGTGGGCTCTTGTCTAACACTCAGAAATGAACTGTCCAAGGAGATGCATGTGCTAACAAAGCAAGAGACTTTATTAGGAAGGGGTGCCTGGGCAGAGAGCAGGAGGGTAAGGGAACCCAGGAGAACTGCTCTGCCATGTGCTTGCAGTCTTGGGTTTTATGGTGATGGGATTAGTTTCTGGGTTGTCTCTGGCCAATCGTTCTGACTCGGGGTCCTTCCTGGGGGTGCTCACATTGCTCAGCCAAGATGGATTCCAGGGAGAAGGATTCTGGGAGGTTGGTAGGATGCATGGAGTCTCCTTTTGACCTTTCCTGAACTCTTCCAGTTGGTGGCAGCGTATTAGTTCCATGTTCTTTACCAGGACGTCCTGTTGTAAAACAGTTCATGCAAATGGTTCCTATGGTGCCTGGCCAGGGCGGGGGGTTTCAGTCAGTTTCCCCTAACACGTGCAGTCTCTTATCACTCAGATAACAACCTCACCACTTAATTTACTGAGGAAAATCAAAGTTGTCCAATGAGAGCTCACTAATCTTTTCTCTCATTCTCACCTTATTGTACCTTTCTGTTACCATACCCTACTCTGCTTAAAACCTTCTTTTAAAAATGTAACCCTTTCTTTCATATATATATTTTCCTCCTATCTCAGATGAGTAGCTTTTGGCACTTCTACTTGTACTTTAGGGTTTCCCTTAAGCTCAGTCGGTAAAGAATCTGCCTGCAATGCAGGAAACATGAGTTCGATTCCTGGGTCAGGAAGATCCCCTGGAGAAGGAAACGGCAACCCACTCCAGTATTCTTGCCTGGAGAATCCATGGACAGAGGAGCCTGGCAGGCTACAGTCCATAGGGTCGCAAGAGTCGGACACAGCTGAGTAGCTTTCACTACTTGTACTTTTGGCCTTGTGTCCCCTTTTTGGAGTTTTTTTCCGAAAGGATCTCTTACATTTGACCTTCCATCTGTCTCTCACTCCTCCTTGACACTGTCTCCTTTTACTTATCAAAAGTCTTTAGATATCCTCCATATTACATATAAAATAAAAATACCTTTGATTCTACAATCCTTAAAATGGCCCCCTTTGCCACTTCATTTTGTATTCTTTTCATTGTTCAACCTTTGGGAAAAAAATCTTTTGCAGTCCCTGTCAGATTCTTCTTTCTTGTCACACGTTCAGGGTTTATCTGGTTCTAAAATGTTGCACCTTCCCAGGTGGCTCAGATGGTAAAGAATACTCATGCAATGTGGGAGACCCAGGTTCAGTCCCTGGGTTGGGAAGATCCCCTGGAGCAGGGAATGGCAACCAACTCCAGTATTCTTGTCTGGAGAATTCTATGGACAGAGGAGCCTGGTGGGCTATAGTTCAGGGGTCACAAAGAATAGGACACGACTGAGTGAAAAAGACCTGAATTTAGTTCATGCTTTGGGGTTCCCCTCCTAAATTGCTCCATAACTTTAAAATCTCTGTAGACAAGCCCCGTGTTTTCATTTGCATCCTGGGGAGCGTCATTTTCATGGTCAACTTAACTTCTCCTAAAAGGTGAAGTCTCTGTACCTCCTCCCCTGGTCAGAATTAAACCAATGAAATCCACACTGTACTCACCTAGCTTGTCACTGACTTTGCTGCTGTTTTTAGTGATACCTCCATTCTCTTCCCCAGGTTGAAAATTTTGACTACATCTTCAAATATTCTGTCTCCTTCTGTCTCCTTCCACACTCATCTGTTATCTTTGTTAGTTTTAGTTCATAACAAATCAAGTCCAAAATTCAGCTCACTGGTGCTCTGGCCCAAATCAGTGTTTTAGTCATGATTGTTGCAAAAGTCTCTTAACTGATCCTTGTCTCCATTCATCACCCATGTCCGTCTGTTAAGTTTTAGACATCAGACTGGATTAGTCCTTCTATTACTTCCCTTTGATCATATAATTTTCCTGCTCAGATTTTTAAGGACTTATCAGTGTCTGAATACTAATTTTCTTACCCAGTGTGATATTCCATGTCTGTTTGGTCGGTACTCAACCTACCTTTTCAGCTGTCTTCTGAGACCATTTGTGCTTCCGCTGAATTGCAGGATGGATTGTTTCCATGCATTTGCTTACATTTTTTTTTTCTGTTTAAAATACCTTAATTTCCCTTTACCTTCCTTCTGTTTGAAGTCTAGCCCACCAGACCCAGTTCAGATGCATTCAGTGATCATCCCAGTTGAGGAGTTAGTGGATTAAAGCAGGAAATTTCTGTTACAACACTTACCGCCTATTAGGACAGTAGACGATCTAATGCCTGTTCATACAGCCCTTTAGACTGGATGCTTTTCAAGGACTTCAGTTATGTCTTATATTCTTCTATTCCTCGGAGTCTTCTAGCAACAGGTGCTCAGTATTAGTTTCTTGATTAATCCCTTGTTTATACTATTTATTATTTGGCCAGCAGTGAGAAAGGGTAAATGCGCTTGGCAGCTCGGTAGTTACTGGGGCTCTTGAGATTGATGGAGGCGAGAGGAGCTGGGCTGGCCCAGTGTGGTGCTGCATGGATGATCTCAGACCTCTTCATTACCAGCTCATTCTTTTCTTTTGGAAAGGAAACTTATGAGAAATGCTCATTTTATTCATTTGTTTTTAAATACACAAGAAAACACACTTGAAGCACTGAAGCCAGGCTGCCTGGGTTTGAATCCTGGCTTCATCTCTTAGTGACTGAATGATCTTGGGCAAGATATTGGGCTGGCCAAAAAGTTTGTTTGGATTTTTCTGTCACATCTTGCCAAAAACCTCTAACAAACATTTTGGCTAACCCAATAGATAACCTTTTCTGTGCTTTACTTTAACTCTGTATAATTGGAATAATAATATATTCATAATGTACTTAAAAATAATGAGTTAATACATGCAGAGCATATTAAATATGGCAAATAGAATATTCTCAAATGCTGGCAATTAATATTACTACTATTAAGCAATGAGGGAATTGGTACAAGCAATGGATATGTTAGAATTCATTTCTGTGTACTTTCTTTTTGAAAATGAGTAGAATTTTCTCTTTGCTGCCAGTGTTCAGAAAATGCAAGATAATAGACATTGCTGCTGCTAAGTTGCTTCAGTTGTGTCCGACTCTTCGCAACCCCATGGACTGCAGCCTACCAGGCTCCTCTGTCCATGGGATTTTCCAGGCAAGAGTACTGGAGTGGGTTACCTAATAGACATTAATATGGATCTATTTTTTTCCAGTGTGCTAAGGCATTATACAGTGCTTCCCTGGTGGCTCAGATGGTAAAGAATCTGTCTGCCAATGAAGGTGACAGGGTTTCCATCCCTGGGTTAGGAAGATCCCCTGGAGAAGGAAGTGGCAACCTACTCGAGTATTCTTGCCTGGGAAATCCCATGGACAGAGGAGCCTGACAAGGCTACAGTCTATGAGGTCACAAAAGTGTCAGACATGACTTGGCGACTAAACAGCAACAAGATGATTTTAACATATGAGGATAAGAACCCTTAAGATCTAAAATCTCTTAAGATATGGAGCATAGTGAAGGAGCAGATGAATGGAAATATCAGAGAAAATTAAGGAATCCAGCCTCGTATTGGTTTGTCATATACACCGAGGGACCGAGTGCAGTGAAAGTTGCTCAGTTGTGTCCAACTCTTTGCAACCCCATGGCCTATACAGTCCACGGACTTCTCCAGGCCACAGTACTGGAGTGGATAGCCTATCCCTTCTCCAGGGGATCTTCTCAACCCAGGGATTGAGTCTAGGTCTCCCGCATCGCAGGCGGATTCTCTACCAGCTGAAGACTGTCGTATACACCAAGGGACCAAGCAACTGAGTTAATTACTTAAATCATTCTAGAACATGGATGATTATTTATGTACCACCTAGTAGACACTGAGCAAAGCATTGGCGCAGTACTTCCTAGATACTGGTAGTGTGAAGATGAGCAACACGTTGCTTTTATTTTGTGGATGCTCAGCTCTTTAGGATAAACTGTTAAATAACCACAGTTCAATGTTAAGTGCTGTGGACACAGATATATAGGATGTGCCATAGGCTTCTATGGTGTCCGAGGAGGTGTCGGAGGAGCTGAGTCTTAAAAGCGGTCAGACTTTTAGAGAGGGGACAGAGTGCATCTTTTGCTATAGACCTCAGTGATGTCAGGTGGGATTTTTTGTTTTGTTTGCTTTACCAAGATCTGTGAGGACAGCAAAGTGCCAGTTGTGCTTGACTTGATATGAAAGGAATGCTAATTGTACCACATATTCTGGGATTTTGTTGTTGTTACATAAAATATCTTTGGTTTTAGTACAAACTTTTAAAAAGTTGCTTTTTAATACTTGGAGGACAGTATGCACATATTCACAGGATGCCCTTGTATCTCTGTCTTTTTAATATGTTTAACAAAATCAAGAAAAAGTTTTCCATATTAGGCAATCCATGCAAAGATTTTTGTCTGTGGTTCCTAAACTTGATAATGGTGGGAATCATCTGGGGAACATTTAATGATGGGGGAGCCTGGGCCTCCCTCCAGATAAACTGAAGCAGACTCTCTGAGGAAAAACTCGGACTCTGCATCCAGGAATCACAGGTGCTGAAGAATTGTGGGGGAAGCCAGTGGTCACTGTGAGCTTGTGCTGTTGACATGGAAACTACTCACTGTGTCTGTGATACTAAGGAATACTCAGAAGTGAAATGAAACACAGGAAGAAGACAGAGTTGGAACTCAGTCGGAAGTATCATGAAGTCTTTGACTTGTACTTACCTGGCGTGTGCATGCATGCTAAGTCACTTCAGCCGTGTCTGACTCTTAGCAACCCTATGGACCACTCCTCTGTCCATGGGATTCTCCAGGCAAGAATACTGGAGTGGGTTACCCTGCCCTTCCCCAGGGATCTTGCCAACTCAGATATTGAATCCCTCATCTCTTTTATCTCCTGCATTGGCAGGTGGATTCTTTACCTCTGGTGCCACCTGGGAAGCCCACTTATCTGGTACCTTTTCTTAGGAAGCAGCTTCAAGAGGCAGTGATTTGCAATATCATTCAGAAAAGAGACTGAGATTTCTAAAGTTCTCTTGCTAATGCCACAGCCTCAGGTAATCATTTGGTCTTTTGTGTCCACCTTATTATTTTCTTGGAAAAGGATCTAATCTTGTCCCTTCCCATCACCTCTTTTTTTTCCCCTCCCTACTGAGCAGTGGTCAAAACTTGGAAGGTGTGTTTACCTGGAGGCACTTTTCAGTAGGTTTCAATTATTTAATGTAAAACACATACATGATGGTTGGGGAGGGGAAACCAAAGCAAATGCTTGGAGGAAAGTTAGTAATTTCATTCAAAACATGAAAATAGCTCTTCACCTCTGTGTAGGAGTCTGCTTGGTCATGTGAGGCCATGGCAAGATTGTTACATGTTCTGTGTACACGTGCACATCTTGCCTAGACTTTCTGTTTAGGACACTTCCTGCACTGATCTTCACATGACTTTAGCCACAGCCTGGTCACCCCAAATCTTCTCTGCTTTGCTGCTGCTGTGGCCTAATACCTTCTCCACTGGGTCACTGCACTCATTCCTCTGAGTTCTACACAAAACAGAAAGATAACTTTACAAACTTTTTTATTATGTACATTACAAACATTTTTATTATGAATTTTTCCTATCAAACCACAAATAGGGAATACCCCCTATAGTCATTGTTCAGACTCAATGTTAATTAATATATATATATATATTCTTTTTCTTTTTTATCTGATAAAGTATTTTAAATAAAATTTGATCACATGTATGTTAACATACCTCATCATTTAATAAAATGAGGTTATTTTATAATCACAGTGCCATTTCCAGAGTTAGCAAAATTAACACTTCGTCAGCATCATTTATTACTTACTGCAATCAGATTTCTCAGATTATTTCAAAAATGGCTTTTTACAGTTTGCTTATTTGAATTGGGAACCTGGTTTGGGAACAGGACACTTTTAGGAGTAGTACTAAGGACATGCATGAAGAACGTTTTACTCCTGATGTAATTAGAACAAGTGGGGGGAAAACCCAGAACCTCATGGGATTTCTTAAGTATTTTGTGGCAGGAACTAATACTTTCTTTAAATTTTCTGTCCTTAAGGAGCACTATGATCTATCCCCTGAGAATGAGCGACCCAAGGCAGTTTTTAAACACTGTAAACCACAGTTTCTGGTTTAATGAGAGATTACTTTTCACATTGCATTCCATGTTGGTGCAGAAACAGTGATTTCATATTCTAAAGTTAGTTCTGCAATTACCATTTTGATTGCTCTTAGAAAAATGCACACACAAAATACTGTGACTCAGCGAAGGGTGTTGCCAGTGGGTTGTCATTTTTAGCTCTCCAATTATGATGGAATTGCATAAGGAATGTTCAACTTGGTGCTGCATTTCTCTGCTCCCATGCCTTTCTTTCCACACCACATCCAGCCTCCTTTTCTTCATCTTGTTTGTTTATTTTTGTGACTTAACAAGAGTCTGAGAAGCACAGTACACAGGTGAGTAGTAATACAGGTGAATATAGATAATCTATAGCAAGAGCTGCTTCCTAATAAGTAAATGATCTCTTCCCTTGCAATTACAAAGATTCATAAGACTCTACATAAAATAATGAGTTCAAAGAAGTCTAATTTTAAATATACATTGATGTTCATGTGGTACCTTGGTCGATGAGGCACTGGAAAGTTTTTATTGCAAACATGTGAAAGGGGCACTGAGTTGGTAAGACATGGCACCTGCCTTCCAGGCATGAGTGTCTTCCAGGAGGGATAGAAGTGGGGCATGGGGAAGACGGGTGGTTTGGAGGGGAGGAAGCTGAATCAGGGAGGTTACCTGAAAGTTCTTGCTGTAAGTGCAGCACAAGTTAATTAGCAGCTGGATGAGAGTCCTAGCATTGGGCCACAAGAACAGATGCTAGAAAGGTTTAGAAGTATCCTTACACCTTGGTGGGCTTCCTTGGTGGTTCTGATGGTAAAGAATCTGCCTACTATGTGGGAGACCCAGGTTTGAACCCTGGATTGGGAAGATCCTCTGGAAGAGGGAGTGGCTACCCACTCCAGTATTCTTGCCTGGCGAATCTCATGGATAGAGGAGCCTGGCGGGCTAAAGTCTGTGGGGTTGCAAAGAGGTGGCATACAACTGAGCGACCAACACTCACTTTTGCCTTGGTAACTTACTGGATCTGAGGAATGGAAGAACAGGGTGACCAAGAATTTGTGTTGTAGTCCACAATAATATATTTACTTTGTTTTTGAGAAGAAACATGAAAACTGATGCAGGAGCTTTTTTTTTTTTTCTTTAACTTCGATGCCCTCACTTTGAAACCAGAGTCAGCCAAGAAGAAATGTTCCCTATATATCTAGGAAGTGTGACCAGGACACATGATAGATCAACTGATTATCTGATCAACCCTCATGTAATAGAGACTTTATTAAGGTGTCAGTGACACAAATTGAAGAGTGTCTGCCCCCAAGAAGTTCCTACTTGATCAGGAATGAAGATGAATGAGTAGGGAGAGGGATAGACTACATGTGAATTATGTAATTGTTAAATGTTTATAATTAGGCCTAGATATGATAAAACCAGTTTTGTTCTATAATATCCTGTCTACCTTTCTCTCCTGTTTTTGTTTTCCTTTAGAAAACATCTTAACTTTAGAGTTCGAACAGGAGTGTGCAAGATAGTCTATTGAAGTCGTTGAAGAGGCAGGATGGGGGTCCGCACTTCTATCTGTACTCCATGCCTGCGGCCTAGTCATAGTTCCTGGGCTGGGGCAGCCTCCTGTACAAGCTGGGTGCTGGTGCTTGGTGACAACTTTCCCTCTGTCCCCTCCCGCTCACTGGTCTCTGCCAGTCTAAGCCACCATCGTGGCGGCTGGGCCAGTTGGGTTATGAGTGTGGTGTGGGGCACCAATCCTTTTTTCATTCTATCACCTTTCTTAGTGCCCAAAATTGGAGACACTAGTTGCTGTCTACAAAAGATTGCCAACAACCTTGGCAGCTTAATGGATCTCTTGGTTTAAGGTCAAGGTCACTTTTTTTCTCTTTTCCATTTACAGAGCAAGGGAAAAAAATGCAGAAACAAAAGCCTAACCAAAGGTTCAGTCTTGAGCATTCCTAGCATCAGTAAATATTTTTACATTTTCACTCATGGTTGATCTTGAATTTTTCTGTATAAAATTATGGTCTTTTATTCTCCAGTTTTTGTTATTTCTTATTCTCATCCAGGTGACACTTAATACGTGTATTCCATTTATTCTGAAAAGGTGCTTACAAACATTGAAGATTTGGATTGACAGTCTACTCTCTATTTTTCAAAATGCATGGTGTTTTTAATAATCAGTAATTAACATGACAATTTATTTTTTCAACTTGGTAGCATAATAAGGCCCTTCAGTTACACCACAAGAAAGGAAAGCTTATAATGGACCCCATCTGCTGACTCTTACAATTTCCTGAGTCACGTTTTCTGCACCATGTAATGGTGATCCATTAGTGATGCAAGGTCTTTCGGATCTTTTAAGTACCCTCTTTACAGCCATCATTTGAAGAAAGATTAATCTGGTGGTAGGTTTAATCCTATAATACCATGATTTTTTAAGAGGCTAGTTCAAGTTATACTTGTTCCAGTTTGAAAATATACCTTAGATGCATATCCTGTGAGACACAAGAATAATTTAACAATGGAATTGGTCGTGTCTGAAAGAACTCAATAAATGGGAAACACTAAGTCTCTCTGAGAGCATTAAGAGTCATCTTGAGCCTCAAAAGTACTAACACAGGTGTATAATCATCAGTGGCGAAATGCTTGCCAGTTCTTTAGGGACCTCATGCAAGGATTTCAATGGAAGATACAGTTGGTGAAATATATCCCATTGTCACACTGTTCTCTTTGGAAGAAAGGAAACTGAATACCTGACAGAAATGTGGAAAGAGAATCATTTCACAATAAGCAATGGCTCTCCTTATTACATTTTTAAGAACACAACTGATCTTCCTCTGAGTTCTTTTTGACTTGCCTCCACTGGTTGAATTTGCAACCCCTCCTCTGGATTCCCACAGGAGCTCATGCAGACCTCTATCATAGCACTTAGTGCAATGCGCTAGTTTTATTTTCATTTGTATCCTAAATGAGTGGGTACATTTAAGCCAGCAGGGGAGTGACTAAAGGATTGTGGGTTTCACCCCCTATCAATTTGTCCAGTTATTTCTGGGTATCATTGGTCATCACCGTATAGCATCCTATATTAGGGCTTTCTTCTCTTAGACAGGATTAGTCAATGTCTGTGGTTTATGAAGTCATTTGAAGGAGCCTCACCACGGTCACTGCTTAGGGCAGTGCAGGTACCAGGCAAGACCAAAGACTTGCTTCTGAAACATCTCAAGTTGCCAACCTGTAGAGTTCTGGAGCCATGCTGGTTTCCATGCATAGCCAGAGAGACTGGCACTCTCCCAAACCCTAAGTTACACTTCGATCGTGTAAATGAATACTGTCTCTCCACAGTCTTCTCTGCCAGCCCATCTGGCTAGGATTTCTCTCTCCTACTTCAGGAACTAAAATCCAGTCCAAGGGGCTGGCCAGCATCACAAGCTTAGCTGTCTTGTCTTTTTGCCTGTCCTAGGACCCTTCCTTGCAAAATTCTTCCCTTTCATCCCTGATGCCAAACAAAACCAATACAGAGTTGAGAAAGTGCTTTCTTAGCTTAGCACTGAACTCCAGCTTGGAGAGTTTAGATAACTTTATTAAATGCACATTTGTGTTCCTCACTGGACTTTGAATTCTGCAAGGGCCAGGACTATCTATTCATGGCACTTCACACAAAGTTAAAGAAGTCAAAGTTAATTGGAGGAAGAATTATTGCAGTGTCTTGGTCAGACTTAATAGCTTTCACAACTTATTCTAAGCTGGAATAACTCTCATCAGTACCCTTTGCTTCTCATCCACTAAAGAATACTAAATATGTAAATATTCTTGTTGCTCAAGTTCTATTCCAAGATTCCCTTTTAGTGGAAAAAATGTTTAGTGTATCTTTTATTTCTCTTGAGTCATCATCGTTCTTGGGAACACAGTGATAAATGTTTTAGATGCTTTGCAGTGTAAGAGTTTTGTGGTCAGTAATGCTTCCTGAGCCCCATAATTTGTAGCAAATTAAAAATGATGATTCTTATGGTCTGTTTTACCCTCTTTTAGATGTGGACTCTCTGAGTATAGCATGTTTGAGCTGTTAATGTTGTATGTGCATAGAGATTTTCTTTTAAAAATATTACTTTAAATATTACCATGGCATTTAAATTGGTAACAGCCAAAAATATGCTAGGCACTACCAGTAAATAACATCTGGTCTGTAATCCTCACATCATTTCTTAGAAGAGGATTGGCTAACTTTATCTGTACACAGCCAAAGAGTAAATATTTTAGGCTTTATGGCTCATAAGTTTCTATAACAACTCCTTAATTGGGGAGAAAATGGGACTCTGATGATGAGATTTACCCAAGACCACCTTGCTAAGAAGTACCAATCCTGTTGATTGTTTTAATTGAAGGATAGTTGCTGTACAATATTATAGAATTTACTAGTACACAATATAGTGGTTCACAATTTTTTAAAGGTCATATTCCATTTATAGTTATTTTAAATATTGACCATATTCCTCATGTTTTTACAATGTATCCTTATAGCTCATTGTATATCTAATAGTTTGAAACTTTTTAATTTTATTTTATTTTAAAACCTGAAACACTGTATTAGTTTTCATTTTGAAGTTTGAAACTTTTAATCCTCTTTCCCTAAATTGATCCTTCCCTACTTCCCTCTTGAAACTAGTAACTACTAATTTGTTCTCCATATACATGAGTCTGCTTTTCTGTCGTTGTTGTGTTCACTAGTCCGTTGTACTTTTTAGATCCCACGTATAATGATATACAGTATTTGTCTTTCTCTATTTCACTTAGCATAAATTGACTTCACTCTGTCGGTAGTGAAGAACTTCAATAATGAGAGGTTATTATCTACCCATTTGGTTAGGAATGTCCACTACATGCAAGGCACTGTCCAGTATGTTATGGAGACGATACAGGCCCAGTTACAGGAACCTACAATTTAGAGGAGGTGGAAGTTGATGAATAACATTGCTTTTACCTGCCTAAGTTGTGAATGATAACAAGAGAGACTGGGATTTTCAGTAGACAAATTAAGTATCATTTTGTTAATGGTAAAGCTTACTGGAGAGCATGGCTTTGATGTTCAGCAAAAATGAACTTCCCAATCCCATACCTTGGATTTGAATGAGTCCATCTGGCTAGACGCAGGCAGCGTACGCAACCACAGGACTCCACAAAGAGGCCACTGCTGGAACACTTTGGCAACGCAAGACAATTCCAAAGAGGAAAGATGGACAAGGGTGCATGGTTTCTTGTCCCAAATTCCCCATCCAGAGGACTTCCTCTTCATTTCTTGGTAAAGAATTAGTGAAAAGGTGGAGAACGTGCACAGTATTCTATATAAAGATATTCTGCCCCCTACCCTGTGAAAAAGGGAACACCAGATGTAGGGAGTAAGCAACTCAACTCTTCCTCCCCCAACAGAGTACAAGCTCCACAAGGGTCTCAACAGTTGAGATACTTTGAAATTTATAGTGAAGAGAAATTACCTCCAGGATAGGAGAGAAGGAAACGTTTGACCAAGAAGGTGGCATTTAGACAAGTATGTGAATAATTTTCACTTTGATATGTGGAAATGCCAGGGAAGGATGAGCCAGAGAAAGGGAATATAAGAAGCAGGGGGGCACGTGGGATATCTGGAGGGCAGTTGCTAGGTCACAGAGCTAGCATCACCTAACACCTTGATTTGTCTGAGACACCTTGAAGTCTAGAATCCCAGGAAACCCCTCAGTTCTATACAAACGGGATGGCTGTTCTCTTGAGTGTCTGGCTAGGCACTTAAGTTTGTCGGATGGTACGATATATAGGAAATGGCAGCCGTATTCTTGCCTAGAGAATCCCACAGACGGGAGCCGGGTGGGCTACAGTCCATAGGGTTGCAAAGAGTCAGACACGACTGAAGCGACTTACCACACACACATGCACAGTATATGGAATGGCTATGTGTTTGGCAGGTCGTACAGTTGCTTCCTTAAGGGACTCGCTAGGCTGAAAATGAAAGGCTATCAGTAGATGTTAAGAACCAATGAAGAATTTTTGAAGGATATGGGGGTTACATTGAATCTTAGAGTATGGCAAATATGTAGAAAGGAGTTTGCAAACTATTGAATATAAACTAGATGAGAATATTTTAGAGAGTAAACTGAAACATCAAGAAGGATTCTGTTTTTGAGAAGGATGAAATTCTAAGAGCTGTATGATCCATTTGTATTGTTCGTGTTCAGAGCTACTTAGAATTCACTTCCCAAAACTACATCCATCCTGATCTGTCCGTTCTAATGGATAGAGGTTTATGTGATGTCATGGTGGTGTTAGCTAACTCAGTGGTGGTAATTACACTGCAGTATATAAATGTAGAAAATCAATGCATTGGACACCTTAACTTGCACAATGTTTTATGTCAGTTACATCACAATTAAAAAATCGAATGAATTGTGACTAGGAATGAATTGTTGTATATAATGAATTGTTGTATATAATGGATTGTTTGTTATTGTTGTTTTTAAATGCAAGCTCTCTACTGTTGTATTTTCCTGGATAAAAATGCATTGAAGGATGCATTTCTAGTAAATTCCTTGAAATTATTATTCAAGAATAGCTTTATTATCATGACTGTATTGAATGTTCTGCTGGCATGTGGTAGTCCTACCAGATTGACCAGACTGATTCATTTGGCAAAGACAGCGGGGTAACACGTGTATGGTCATTTGTTGTCCCAGAACTGGATGAGCCAGATGTAGATGTTATCTGCTTAAGCATCTAGAAAGTGTCTCTCATTCAATAACTATTTGTTAATCAGGTACATAACTCCCGCCACTGAAAAATCTAAGACGAAACTGCAATGTTAGAGTATTCTAGTCTTTTCAAGTAATAAGCTTTATTATCTAAGAAATATCAGAGATGGTTTTTATGAGTTACTCAAGAACTCCAGGAAATATAGACGTGAAATAGAGATCTGGTTCCCTGGAAAACTGGAAGTAGTTTCATAAAACTTCTTTGTATTAATTGCTATAGTTTTTTAATAGGTAATTATTATGTTAATTATTTTGAAATGAATTGGTAATTGCTATTTCTGCCTAACTTTGAATCTTTATATTGTTTAACTTATTTTAAATAATTTCAGTTATAGAAAAGATTAAAAATTGTACAAAGAAATCTTATATACCTTTACCCAGCTTCCTTAAGTGTGATCTTACCACACTTTATAATTGCTATATCATATTATCTATTTTTTCTGAAACTGAGTAAACTAGAGACATGAAGCTCCTTAAAAGACATCCAAAAAACCTCGAATAGCCAAAGCAATCTTGAGAAAGAAGAATGGAACTGGAGGAATCAACCTGCCTGACTTCAGGCTCTACTACAAAGCCACAGTCATCAAGACAGTATGGTACTGGCACAAAGACAGAAATATAGATCAATGGAACAAAATAGAAAGCCCAGAGATAAATCCACGCACCTATGGACACCTTATCACACAAAGGAGGCAAGAATATACAATGGATTAAAGACAATCTCTTTAACAAGTGGTGCTGGGAAAACTGGTCAACCACTTGTAAAAGAATGAAACTAGAACACTTTCTAACACCATACACAAAAATAAACTCAAAATGGATTAAAGATCTAAACATAAGACCAGAAACTATAAAACTCCTAGAGGAGAACATAGGCAAAACTCTCCGACATCACAGCAGGATCCTCTATGACCCACCTCCCATAATATTGGAAATAAAAGCAAAAATAAACAACTGGGACCTAATTAACCGTAAAAGCTTCTGCACAACAAAGGAAACTATAAGCAAGGTGAAAAGACAGCCTTCAGAATGGGAGAAGATAATAGCAAATGAAGCAACTGACAAACAACTAATCTCAAAAATATACAAGCAACTCCTACAGCTCAATTCCAGAAAAATAAATGACCCAATCAAAAAATGGGCCAAAGAACTAAATAGACATTTCTCCAAAGAAGACATACATATGGCTAACAAACACATGAAAAGATGCTCAACATCACTCATTATCAGAGAAATGCAAATCAAAACCACTATGAGGTACCATTTCACGCCAGTCAGAATGGCTGCGATCCAAAAGTCTACAAGCAATAAATGCTGGAGAGGGTGTGGAGAAAAGGGAACCCCCTTACACTGTTGGTGGGAATGCAAACTAGTACAGCCACTATGGAGAACAGTGTGGAGATTCCTTAAAAAACTGGAAATAGAACTGCCTTATGACCCAGCAATCCCACTGCTGGGTATACACACCGAGGAAACCAGTATTGAAAGAGACACGTGTACCCCAATGTTCATCGCAGCACTGCTTATAATAGCCAGGACATGGAAGCAACCTAGATGTCCATCAGCAGATGAATGGATAAGAAAGCGGTGGTACATATACACAATGGAGTATTACTCAGCCATTAAAAATAATACATTTGAATCAGTTCTAATGAGGTGGATGAAACTGGAGCCTATTATACAGAGTGAAGTAAGCCAGAAAGAAAAACACCAATACAGTGTACTAACGCATATATATGGAATTTAGAAAGATGGTAGCAATAACCCTGTGTACGAGACAGCAAAAGAGACACTGATGTATAGAACAGTCTTTTGGACTCTGTGGGAGAGGGAGAGGGTGGGAAGATTTGGGAGAATGGCATTGAAACATGTATAATATCATATATGAAATGAGTCACCAGTCCAGGTTCGAGGGATGATACTGGATGCTTGGGGCTGGTGCACTGGGACAACCCAGAGGGATGGTACGAGGAGGGAGGAGGGTTCAGGATGGGGAATATGTGTATACCTGTGGCAGATTCATGTTGATATATGGCAAAACCAATACAATATTGTAAAATTATAAAATAAATTGCATAAAAAAATAAAAAAACGGGGAAAAAAGACATAATTTCATTCTTAAAAATGAAAACCCAATTTATAACAACAGTGCACTTATTAAAATAAAATAGCACTGGAATACACTGTTACCTAGTTTATAGGGCTTATTCAAACTTTCCCAATTGTCCCACTATTGTGTTATGTAGTAAAAGAAGAGAAGTCTGTTTCAGATCCAATCTGGGATCACACATTACTTTATGTTTATTTGCTTTTTAATCTGGACCAACTCTTCAGCCTTTCACAACATGACCTTGACAATTTTGAAAAGTATTGGTTGGTTATTCTATATAAAATTCCTAGTATTGATAGTCTGATGTGGTCTCATGAATACATTGAAGTTCTATGTTTTTGCCAGGGCTATGACAGAAATGATGTATTTTTATTTTTCAGTGCATCATATCAAGAAGCACTGGGTACTGATTTGTCCCATTTTTGGTGATACTAGTTTTGATCACTAAGGTGTCTTGTCTGTAAAGTTACAATATCTCTCTCTGAAATAAGTGTTTTGTTGGAAATGCTTTGATGCTATAAAATCTTTTACTCATCAATTATGTACTTGATATCATTAACTAGTGCCTAAAAAAACGAAGATCATGGCATCCGGTCCCATCACTTCATGGGAAATAGATGGGGAAACAGTGGAAACAGTGTCAGACTTTATTTTTCTGGGCTCCAAAATCACTGCAGATGGTGACTGCAGCTATGAAATTAAAAGACGCTTACTCCTTGGAAGGAACGTTATGACCAACCTAGATAGCATATTCTAAAGCAGAGACATTACTTTGCCAACAAACGTCCGTCTAGTCAAGGCTATGGTTTTTCCTGTGGTCATGTACGGATGTGAGAGTTGGACTGTGTAGAAGGCTGAGCACCGAAGAATTGATGCTTTTGAACTGTGGTGTTGGAGAAGACTCTTGAGAGTCCCTTGGACTGCAAGGAGATCCAACCAGTCCATTCTGAAGGAGATCAGCCCTGGGATTTCTTTGGAAGGAATGATGCTAAAGCTGAAAGTCCAGTACTTTGGCCACCTCATGCGAAGAGTTGACTCATTGGAAAAGACTCTGATGCTGGGAGGGATTGGGGGCAGGAGGAGAAGGGGACGACAGAGGATGAGATGGCTGGATGGCATCACTGACTCGATGGACGTGAGTCTGAGTGAACTCCGGGAGTTGGTGATGGACAGGAGGCCTGGCGTGCTGTGATTCATGGGGTCGCAAAGAGTCGGACATGACTGAGCGACTGATCTGATCTAAAATGATTATTACTACGGTGATTTCCAAGTAGGGGAAATCTCCTAATTCCTTACGTATTTTATTTTAGTTAGAATTCTACAAAGAAGAGCTTCTCTTCTCCCTCATTCATTCATTGATTCTTAGCCGTGTAGATTCATGGTTTGTTGTTTTCTTCTATGTATTATAATCTATTAATTACAATTCTGTTGCTCAAATTGTCCTAGATTGGGCCACTGGGAGATCTTTTAATCTTCTGTATTTCTGACATGTTTCCAACATTCCTTGAAGACTTCTCTGCTTTCTGGCACAAGGTGTCTCAGGCTGATTTTGTACTCTGCCTGACCTCACCTTTGAATCAGCCATTTCTCCAGGAGGCTACAGCTTCTTTTAGTTGAGAATGTGCTGTGTGCTTAGTCACTCAGTTGCATCTGACTCTTTGTGACTCCATGCACTGTAGCCTGCCAGGCTCCTCTCTCCATGGGGATTCTCCAAGCAAGAATACTAGAGTGGGTTGCTATGCCCTCCTCCAGGGGATCTTCCCAACCGGGGGATCGAACCCAAGTCTCCTGCATTGCAGGCAGATTCTTTACCATCTGAGTCACCAGGGAATCCCAATAATACTGGAGTAGGTAGCCTATCCCTTCTCCAGGGGAACTTCCCAGCCCAGGAATTGAACCGGAGTCTCCTGCATTACAGGCTGATTCTTTACCAGCTGAGTTACCCGGGGAAGTTTAATTGAGAATAGAATTTGGAAAACAGAATCTGGACACTTGGTATGTTCATTGCTATTGGGAATGGCATTAACCCTAGAATTTCTCAGTAAACAAAGCTATAAAACATGTGCATGTATTTTTGTGTCTGTGTGTATACCTGTTTATACATATATAATCTATCTCTATGAACATATTAAAAATGACCTCGTGATGCAGTAGCCTCTAGTTCCAACCCAACATTACAGGGTTCATTTTAGTGTGAACTTTTTCCATATTTCGAACTCATTTCTAGCAATGAAAAACCTCTCATCTGCAATATATTTACTCATCTGTTCAATTTGAGAATCTGCATAGAAGGCTTTTAGAGATGCTAACCTGTACGGCTGTGAAACACAACCTGCTCAGAGTCAGTGTTTGTTTACAGTTTTCTTTGTCTTTTGCTTAACAATATAGAGTCAAAATATTATGTTCAAAAGTTACTTAGGTTAGATCTCTCATTTCAGTGTGGTTCTGTTCATCTGAAATTCAGTTAGATTGGGCTTTTTTGGTGGGAGGAGTCCCTCTTCCCCCTCCATACTGTTGGCATTTATTTTTTGAGTATGTCAAATATTAACATGATTATTAAATTCAGAACAGTATAAAAGAGGTGTCTGCCTTTCTCATACCCTACCCCTTCTAACCTACTTACATTCCCCTATCTTTTTAACTCCATTTCACCTGTCTAATGCAGTGACCTGTTCCTCTAGCTTCTAGTTTATCTTATGTGTATGTTGCACAAGTGAGTGGACATTTAAAAATTTTCTTATTTAGTTCCTTTCCCCTGAAATAAAAGGTAACATGCATTAGTTACCCTGTTGCACTTTGATTTCTTTCTTCTTCTTCTTTTTTTTTTTTACTTAACAGTACATTCTGGAAATCATTCCATTTAAGTTTAGAGTTCTTCCTCCCTCTTTTTATGGATGTGCTCTATCCTGTCCTGTGGCTGTGTCCTCATTTATCCACTTACTCTTCTGTGTGTAGACAATTAGGTTGTTTCCAGTATTTTGCAGGGAAGAACAATGCTACAGAGAATAACCTTGTGCAAATATATTTTCAGATTGATATAATTTTTATTTCATTGAAGCAATTTAATCCAAGTATTGCCTAAGTTTTCTGTAATGAAGAGAATTTTGGAGTTACGTATTTGTTTTTTTTCCCCTTTGGAAGCATCTTCAGTATATAAAATTGTTAAATTCTCCTACTTTTAAACACAGAAACACACCATATTGGGACTACTCACCATGAAATTTCAGTAATTTAATTCATGTTTAATGTGTGGTCAAAAGAGCCCTTATGCTTCCTGGCTTTTTATTATCTTAGGTAATCTGAGTAGCTTCTAACGAGAGGTTCTCAAAGAATTTGGGGAGCTGGTTTTATAGCTGTAATTGAGACACAGCTCTGCATAACTCCTTCCATCCACCACTTCCTCCTCCTTGTACAGGATGCAGGCCTTAAAGACCACAAGCAGGGCCATGTGCTTTTCCGAATTAATAGTTGTTCTTTTATTATCAGTAGTCTCCCAAAGAGTGTACTTTCTAAACACTTGGTTATCTAATATCTCTTATCTGTGACCATAATACAATGTCTCAAGTAGAACTCTCTACATTGTGGATTTACAAGTAAAGATGTTTTTAGGGCTGCTCTGTAGCACTTTTTACTGTTACCATTTTCCTGTTCAACTGTCACCCTGTAAGAGGAAGCCAGTCTTAATTTTATTTGTGCATCCTTTCTCTTAAGGGTTCACATTCGGCTGATTTCTTAACGTCTAATCTAAAATCAAAGCATAGCATTTTAGCTCAGATGCCATGTGTTGCGTTTTATGTGATCCTCACGCACTTGAACTCGGGTTTCCTTGACAAAGACGCTGTTGTTTCTGAGTTGATTGACTTTAACCAGAAGCTGGTGCTTCCTAAGCTTCGTGTTTGAATGGGCTCTAGAGCTAATGTGGTGTACTCCTCAGGGATGTTCAAATCCTATGAAGTTTTCCTTAATTCTGAATTTGTCATATTTGATTAAGATGATGTAATTTTATTTGTTTGCAGTAACCACAAAGAAGAATTGTTCTCACTATTTCTGAAGAGTAAATTAATAAATAGCAATGTGAACACAAAGAGTTTAACTCGAAAATTTGATCATTGAGTCATTTCATTATAAGGAAGCAATCAATCTATCTCCTTAATTTCCTCTCTTCCTCTTTCTCTCCTTTCATCCTCATTTAGTTACACTTGTATACAGATACATCTTTATTATTAAAGAAAAAAGAAAATGAAGAAAACAAAGTAAAAAGCTTGTCTCCAGTGTTGTTACCCTTCTGTACATGCAACTATTATTTTATGTCAATTTCTTATATTTTCTATACATTTGTACCCTCACAATATAAACTCTTAAAGTTGGCAAGCTTGAGGATGAAGATCCCGTGGAGAAGGGAATGGCAACCCACTCCAGTATCCTTGCCTGGAGAATTCCATGGACAGAGGAGCCTGGTGGGCTGCAGTCCATGGGGCCTTAAAGAGCTGGACATGGCTGAGTCACTAACACAGACAACAACATATAAACTCTTAAAGTTTGGGAGCTCGAGGATGAAGGGGCAGTGACTCCCCAAAGACAAGGGTGGGGGCTTTTAGAAAATCGTTCCTAAATTTTGTTGCTACTGTCAGAAAGGGGAGAATGAATTTTCCCTCCTTTGCTGGAAGCTGTTTAGACATTTCACTATTGCTGTCTTTCTGTCTGAAGAAGAGAAAGGAGACTGGGAGATGGGAACACTAAAGACACAGCCTGCATGTTTGGTTACAGAGTGGATGGGACTAGGATTATGGTCTTGATGGGACCTTTGCAGCATGGTTGGGAGGGGGTCAGGTAAAGCTTGTATTGAGGGGACACAGTGTGGACAGTGTCAGCCGGAAGGCCCAGTGAGATTTGTAAAGGAACACCTAGGGACGTTGCTCTGGGCATGAGGCCCTCCCTGACAAGGTGGCTGTTGATGAAGATGGTCTCCTCACTCTTCCATCCTGAGCCCATCGGCAATGAGACAACTAAGGCCAGCTGATGAGAGGGATGAAACTCTGTCCTTTAAGAGAAAGACAGGTCTTTTTCCTCTGTAGCTCAATGGGAAGTTCATGAAACCAGTCCCTGTGTACCCCAAGATGTTGGGGAATTAGACTTTTCCTGCCTGTTTGTGTGGAATGGAGGAAAGGCTTTGGTTTAATATCCAATTTAAATTGATTTTTAAAATAAAAAGGAACAGGTCTTAAAAATTCAAGAACTGCCATAATAAATTTATTTTGCTTTCATTTATGGACTCTGTTCAGCATGCCTAGGGAACTGATGGGGCTTCCCTGGTGGCTCCGAGCTTAAAGCGTCTGCCTGTGATGCGGGAGACCTGGGTTCCATCCCTGGGTTGGGAAGATCCCCTGGAGAAGAAAATAGCAACCTATTCCAGTAGTCTTGCCTGGAGAATCCCATGGACGGAGGAGCTGATACCCAACTAGAAAGTGAGTGTTCAGGGTAACACGATGGCAGCCACCTTGGCGGGTGGTTTATTTACGTGTCAGTCAGAGGCAATGTCACCCCACTCCAGTACTCTTGCCTGGAAAATCCCATGGATGGAGGAGCCTGGTGGGCTGCAGTCCATGGGGTCACTAAGAGTCGGACACGACTGAGCGACTTCACTTTGACTTTTCACTTTCATGCGTTGGAGAAAGAAATGGCAACCCACTCCAGTGTTCTTGCCTGGAGAATCCCAGGGACAGGGGAGCCTGGTGGGCTGCCGTCTAAGGGGTCGCACAGAGTCGGACACAACTGAGGTGACTTAGCAGCAGCAGCAGACTGTCTTAGGAAGTGGGTTAATATTTTGTTTGGAAAAGAGATACAGCTGATGTGTTTTTCAAATCTGTGATCTATCAAACACTGTTGTAAGATTGTTCAAAATGATTGAGACCAAACCTTAGAGATTTTTCTCTTTATTATTTCAGTTCAGTTCAGTTGCTCAGTTGTGTCCAACTCTTTGCGACCCCATGAATTGCAGCACGCCAGGCTCCCTGTCACCAACTCCCGGAGTTCACCCAAACTCATGTCCATTGAGTCAGTGATGCCATCCAGCCATCTCATCCTCTGTCATCCCCTTCTCCTCCTGCTCCCAATCCCTCCCAGCATCAGAGTCTTTTCCAATGAGTCAACTCTTCGCCTGAGGTGGCCAAAGTACTGGACTTTCAGCTTTAGCATCATTCCTTCCAAAGAAATCCCAGGGTTGATCTCCTTCAGAATGGACTGGTTTGATCTCCTTGCAGTCCAAGGGACTCTCAAGAGTCTTCTCCAATACCACAGTTCAAAAGCATCAATTCTTCAGCACTCAGCCTTTTTTATTGTCCAGCTTTCACGTCTGTACATGACAACTAGAAAACCATAACTTTGACTATATAGACCTTTGTCAGCAAAGTAATGTCTCTGCTTTCTAATATGCTATCTGCGTTTGTCATTGCTTTTCTTTCAAGGAACAAGTGTCTTTTAATTTCATGGCTGCAGTCACCATCTACAGTGATTTTGGAGCCCAAGAAAATAGTCTGTCACTGTTTCCATTTTTTCCCATCTATTTCCCATGAAGTGATGGGACCATATGCCATGATCTTAGTTTTTTGAATGTTGAGTTTTAAACCAGATTTTTCTCTCTCCTCTTTCACCTTCATCAAGAAGCTCTTTAGTTCCTCTTCACTTTCTGCCATAGCAGTGGTGTCAACTGCATATCTGAGGTTGTTGATATTTCTTCTTGCATCTTGATTCCAGCTTGTGCTTCATCCAGCCTGGCATTTCACATGATGTACCCTGCATATAAGTTAAATAAGCAGGGTGACAATATACAGCCTTGTTGTACTCTTCCAATTTTGAACCAGTTGATTGTTCCATGTCCGGTTTCTAACTGTTGCTTCTTGACCTGCATGCAGGTTTCTCAGGAGGCAGGTAAGGTGGTCTGACATTCTCATCCCTTTAAGAATTTTCCATAGTTTGTTGTGATCTATACAGTCAAAGACTTTAGTGTAGTCAATGAAGCAGAAGTAGATATTTTTCTGGAATTCTCTAACTTTTTCTATTATCCAACAGATGTCAGCAATTTGATCTCTGGTTCTGCTGCCTTTTCTAAATCCAGTTTGTACATCCGGAGGTTTTCGGTTCATGTACTTTTGAAGCCTAGCTTAAAGGGTTTTTTTGGGTTTTACTTTGCTAGCATGTGAAATGAGTGCAATTGTGCGGTCATTGGAACTCTCTTTGGCATTGCCCTTCTTTGGGAATGGCATGAAAACTGACCTTTTCCAGTCCTGTGGCTACTGCTTTGTTTTCCAAATTTGCTGACATATAGAGCACAACACTTTAACAACATCATCTTTTAGGACTTGAAATAGCTCAGCTGGAATTCCATCACCTCCACTAGATTTGTTTGTAGTGATGCTTCCTAAGATCCACTTGACTTATCACTCCAGCATGTCTGGCTCTAGGTGAGTGATCTCATCATTGAGGTTGTCTGGGTCATTAACATCTAGTTCTTCTCTGTATTCTTGCCACCTCTTCTTAATATCTTCTGCTTCTGTTAGGTCCCTACCGTTTCTGTCCTTTATTGTGCTGATCTTTGCATGAAATGTTCCCTTGGCATTTCTGATTTTCTTGAAGAGATCTCTAGTCTTTCCCATTCTATTGTTTTCCTCTATTTCTTTGCATTGTTCACTTAAAGAGGCTTTCTTATCCCTCCTTGCTATTCTCGGAAACTCTGCATTCAGATGGATATATCATTTCTTTTCTCTTTTGCCTTTCACTTCTCTTCTTTTCTTAGCTGTTTTTAAGGCATCCTCAGACAACCATTTTCCCTTTTTGCATTTACTCTTCTGGGGGATGGTTTTGATCACTGCCTCCTGTACAATGTTACCAACCTCTATCCATAATTCTTCAGGCACTCTATCAGATCTAAACCCTTGAATTATTTGTCACTTCCACTGTATAATTATAAGGGATTTAATTTAGGTCATACCTCAATGGCCTAGTGGTTTTCCCTACATTCTTCAATTTAAATCTGAATTTTGCAATAAGGAGTTCATGATCTGAGCCACAGTCAGCTCCCGGTCTTGTTTTTGCTGACTATATAGAGCTTCTCCATCTTCACTACAAAGAATATAATCAAACTGATTTCAGTATTGACCATCTGGTGATGTTCAAGTGTAGAGTCATCTCTTGTGTTATTGGTAGAGGGTGTTTTCTATGACCAGCACATTCTCTTGGCAGAACTCTATTAGCGTTTGTCCTGCCTCATTTTGTATTCCAAGGCCGAACTTGCCTGTTACTCCAGGTGTCTCTTCAGGCTTCCCAGCTGGCCCTAGTGGTAAAGAACCTGCCTGCCAATTTAGGAGACATAAGAGACTTGGGTTCCATCCCTGGGTTGGGAAGATCCCCTGAAGGAGTTCATGGCAACCCACTCCAGTATTCTTGTTTGGAGACTCCTCATGGACAGAGGAGCCTGGTAGGCTGCAGTCCACAGTGTCACAAAGAGTTGGACACGACTGAAGCAATTGAGCATGCGCATGCATACCAGGTATCTCTTGACTTCCTACTTTTGCATTCCAGTCCCCTATAATGAAAAGGAATTATTTTTTGAGTGTTAGTTCTAGAAGGTCTTGTAGGTCTTCATAGAACCGTTCAACTTCAGCTTCTTCAGCGTTAGTGGTTGGCGCATAGACTTGGATTACTGTGATACTGAATGGTTTACCTTGGAAACGAACCGGGATCTTTGTTATTTTTGAGATTGCACCCAAGTACTTCATTTTGGACTCTTTCATTGACTATGAGGACTACTCCATTTCTTCCAAGGGATTTTTGCCCGCAGTGGTAGATAAAATGGTCATCGGTATTAAATTTGACCATTCCTGTCCATTTTAGTTCACTGATTCCTCAAGCTCTCAATGTTCACTCTTACTATCTCCTGTCTGATCACTTCCAATACCTTGATTCATGGACCTAACATTACAGGTTCCTATGCAATAATGTTCTTTACAGCATCGGACTTTACTTTCACCACCAGACACATCCACAACTAGGCATTGTTTCCACTTTGGCTCAGCCTCTTCATTCCTTCTGGAACTATTTCTCCACTGTTTTCCAGTAGTATATTAGACACCTACCAACCTAAGCGTTCATCTGTCACTGTTATATCTTTTTGCCTTTTCATACTGTTCATGTTGTTCTTAAGGCAAGAATGCTGATGTGGTTTGCCATTCCCTTCTCCTGTGGATCACGTTTTGTCAGAACTCTCCACCATGACTCATCTGTCCTGGGTGGCCCCACATGCCGTGGCTCATAGTTTCATTGAGTTAGGCAAGATTGTGGTCCATGTGTTCACAGCTTGGTTAGTTTTCTGTGACTGTGGTTTCATTCTGTCTGCCCTCTGATGGAAGAGGATAAGAGGCTTGTGCAAGATTCCTGATGGAAGGGACTGGCTCTGGGGAAAACTGGGTCTTGTTCTGGTGGGCAAGGGCATGCTCAGTAAGTCTTTAATCCAATTTTCTGCTGATGGGTGGGGCTGTGTTCCCTCCTGCAGTCTGGCCTGAGGCCAAACCGTGGTGGGGGTAATGGTCATCTTCTTCAGAAAAAGGACTTATGCCAGCATGCTGGGCCTCCCAGGACTGTTGTAGTCAGTGTCCCTGACCCCGTGACAGGCTGCTGTCAACCCATGCCTCCGCCAGAGACTCCCAAGCACGCACAGGCAAGCCTGGCTCAGTCTCTTGTGGGGTCACAGCTCCTTTCTCCTGGGTCCTGGTGTGCACATGATTTTGTTTGTGTCCTCCAAGAGTCCCTGTTTCCCCAGTCCTGTGGAGGTTCTATAATCAAATCTGCTGACCTTCCGAGTCAGGTTCCCTGGAGATTCTCAGTCCCTTTGGGAAGTCTGTTATGGGGCCTAGAATTTTCATAGCAGTGTGAGAACTTCTTTGGTATAATTGTTTTCCAGTTTGTGACTTGCCTGCCCAGCAGCTCTATAATGGGGCTAATGGCGACCTCCTTCAAGAGGACTCATGCCACACACTGTGCCTCCCAGGACTGCTGTTGCCATAGCCTCTGTCCCCGCGCTAGACCACCGCTGACTCATGCCTCTGTAGGAGACTCTCAGACGCTCACGGGCAGGTCTGTTCCAGTCTCTTGTGGGGGTCACTGCTCCTTTCTTTTGGTTTTGGTATACACCAGGTTTTGTTTGTGCCCTCCAAGCATCTCTGGCGGGTATGATTGCACCCCTCCTACCATCTTGTTGTGGCTTCTCCTTTGCCCTTGATCATGGGATATCTTTTTTTGGTGGTTCCAACATTCTCCAGTCGATGGTTGTTCAGCAGTTCCTTGCAATTTTGTTGTTCTCGCAGGAGAAGGTGACCATACGTCCTTCTACTCCACGTCTTATGGGGGGAGTTTATTGTCAATTTTGTTGAATTAATGAATAAACTAGAACCTGATATAAGACTTGAATAACAAATATAAAGTAACTAGAAAAATAAGGGCAGATGGCGGGGTAAAGGTATTCTGGGGGTGGATGGTGAACAGTGGAAACAAACTCAAGAGTTTGGGACTGGAGCTTTGTGGAGGGTTGAGGCATAGCTCAGAGATGCAACTGGACTTGTTCTTTGGGTAGTAGAGACCATAGTGGATTTTTAAACAGGTGGAGTGACAGGATTTTAATTTAATTTAATTTTTAAAAGTCCCTCTGAAAGTTTCATGGAGAAGGGATTAGATGGAGGGGGGTGAGAGGTGGAAGCTTGAAAGTTTGTAGGCTGTTGGAATGGCACAAGTGGTACAGTTAGAAATATGGTAATAGATATGTTAAAGAGGGACTGGAGTGCAGGATGTACTGGAAAGTAAAGATTGGGCTTCCCAGGTGGTGCTAGTGGTAAAGAACCTGTTTGCCAATGCAGGAGACATAAAAGACGCACATTCAATCCCTGGGTTGGGAAGATTCCCCTGGAAGAAGGCATGGCAACCCACTCCAGTATTCTTGCCTGGAGAATCCCATGGACAGAGGAGTTTGGCAGGCTACAGTCCATAGGGTTACAAAGAATCAGACCTGACTGAAGTGACTTAGCACGTGGTAAGTGAAAATTAGGAATTGGTAACTGACTGTGGTGAGGGGATGGGCGTCTAGGATGGATAAAGGTTTTGGTCTCTGAGATATAAGCAGAAATCTCCTGGATAGGGCTTCTGGGAAAAGCTGTTGTTTTCCTGTTAAAAATAAGAGAGACTCGAATGGCATATACCTTTGTCCCTGCCTAGATGTGGTGCTAGTGATAAAGAACCTGCCTGCCAATGCATGAGACATAAGAGATGTGGGTTCGATTCCTAGGTGAGGAAGATCCCCTGGAAGAGGGCATGGAAACCCACTCCAGTATTCTTGCCTGGAGAATCCCATGGACAGAGAAGCTTGGCAGGCTACAGTCCATAGGGTTGCAAAGAGTTGGACATGACTGAAGTGACTTAGCATGCACCCATGCATAATGTGCCATGTAACAAATGCCTCCTAACTACCAGAAGGTCTGGGAAGGAATTTTTTTTTTACCGAGCATATTGCCTTCCTAAAGAGAATTGGGATCCTGAAACAAGGGTAGGTAGCTAATTAATAATGTCTGACAGGTGGTGAGTGACCTGTTCATTTTCCTAATGTCAGTATTAAACAAAGAAGCACCAAGTCTATTCTTTCAAAGAACATTTTGAGAAAAACATCCTGTACCAGTGGGGGATTACTATATTAGCAAGAAAAATGTGACTGTCATATTTTTAACATGTACTCAATCAACAGGGACTTTCACCCTTCCTAAGACAGAAAAACAAAAAAGAAAGGAGGAGATTATGGTCTTTGTCACCCAGCTTGCTTTGAATGAAAAGTAAAAAACAAAAAACCCCGAGAAAACAAAGAAACTTCCAAATGAATGTTAAAAGTAGCATGTAAATATATGATTATTATGTGGCTCAGACCAAAAGGCTGAGGGAAGCCCACCAAAAGGGAAGCTTGGGTCAGCTTTGTAGAAAATGTAATAAAGATATAAAATGGAAAGGTTTGTATGGGTTATATATATATTTTTAATAACAAGAGTCAGTGTTGGGTAGTTCACAGTAACATTTTGAATTGAATTCATTTTGTTAGGCTTGAAAATATTAGAGACTATGAGGTCCATAGACTGGGAATAAAATAATAAATCTTCCATCAAGTTTGCTTTTATATACACCTCTCTTGTATTTATAATTTATACTGTATTGGCTACACTTAACTCTACCACCATATGTCAGTTTTCAAAACTATTTCAAACGTATATGCAATAGCATATGTGCACTTCTTGGGCTGGCATAAAGTTTGTTTTCTTAAAGAATGAATTGTTAATTTGAAAACCAAATTCACTAAAAGATCATAAAGGCATGAAATTCAGAGTACTGGCACTTTGAGATTCTTCATGTTTTACAGAAAAGAAACTTCACATTTGGTGATACATGCATTTACTTTTAATGCTTTATCTGGATTTTCTATCACATCTTTACCCCCTTTCCATTTCTATTTAAGACTTTGAGACATCTTGGCAAAGAGGAACAAAGACGCTTAATTCTTACTGAATATGAAACTCCTTAGGCCTGGATAATGTCTGTATTTTTGCTAAGTCTGGAAAGATGTAAGTTTTAGCCAACACTGGAACAGCTTGAGAAACTATTGAAATCATACATGTATTGTTTTGTCTCTTATGTAGGAAAGTACTCCTGTGTGGCCTGGTTTTACTTGATGTGGCCCTAGTTAATCGGGTTGGCTGTTTGAGGTCTCTTGTGTTGACCTAAGGGAGTTTTGGGAAATACTGGTTAATACACCACAGTGTGAGAGGGATTTATTACAAATGCCATGTGTCATTAGTACAGGCATTCTTTCCTTGTAAACCCAATATTTTATATAAGAACACACACAATAACTTGGCTTCATTCCCTCTGAGTAAAATAGGAGACACCCCCTCTAAAATGGTTCATCACAGAATGAGATGAACTTTGTGTTCATCTTGAGATTTGCTTTCTGCCAAGATTTCTCCTTTAGTAGGGAAATATAAATGTGAATTAAGGGTATAATTTATCCATAATTAAATAAAAACATTATGGCAAATAATACTTTTCTCTACATCAAATAAATTGTTCAATTGCTGAATGAAGGAAGACACTGTACAACGAGACTTGAGATGCTGAAGTCTTTTTGTTACTTGCTAGCAGTTAGAACAAATCTGGGAATTTGGATATTGTGGTATTAACTGCTGACAACCCACAAAATATTACCATTCAGCTATGTATTTATTTCTCTTTGACTTTGTAAGTGCTATGTAATTAAATCTTTAGCTTGTAATTTCTTCTAATTTAATTGCATACATTTAAAAAATTCCTAAGTAGAGATAAATTACTCATTACTAATATCACAAGGAAATACCATGTCTTTTATCTTTTACCAGAGTTAAACACACATATGGTTTAGAGTCAGATAGTTCTACCAAGGTTGTCATGAAAAACTACTGTCCTTGTCCCAGTTCCCTCCTCCTAACTCTCTCTTGACTAATTTCAGTGTCTTTAGAATCTCTGGGTGTTTATGGTCCTAACTGTCCAGCACATGCTCCTATTGCTCCTGCTATACACTTTAGTTTGGGGCACTGTCTGGGGCATAATTCCGCTACAGGAGATAAGGATTTAGCCCACTTTCCTTACTGCCCTTCCTCACTATGAACAAGCTCGCTTCTCCTCCCTATCCTCCCATATGGTTATAGAATAATTTTAGAAGGATGAGTAACCGGTGTCTATATTATTATAACCATGCAAACACAGCTGACTCACATAATATGAATATATATATTTATCACATCTTGTTTCCTGCAGAACTTGTTTTTTTCTGGAGATGGTTTTTCCTTTGTATATGCATCCCTAATTCAACTCTTCTCTTCAGCTTGCCTGAATCTCTTCCTAGTATGTTAGAATATATTAACTATTTTCTTAATTGTATCCTTTGAAGAAACTTTGGAGTCTCTGATATGGTACAGTCTAAACTGATTGCTATATATGCTGCTTCACAGGTAATTGTTCTGGCGATTCCTTCTGCCTCTCATTAGTGTTTAATGTGCTGTTTCCTGGATTCTATCTTTTCCTTTCTTTCTCCTTTTTTAACTTACTCGCCTGTTTTTGTGGTTTCCCTGGTGGCTCAAATGGTAAAGAATCTCCCTGCAATGCAGGAGACTGGGGTTCTATCTCTAGGTCAGGAAGATCCCCTGAGGGAAGAAATGGCAACCCACTCCAGTATTCTTGCCTGGAAAATTCCATGGACAGAGGAGCCTGGCAGGCTACAGTTCATGGGGTCACAATGAGTCAGACACGACTGAGTGACTAACACTTTCACTTTTTCCCATTTTTGTAGAGCATATCCTTCAATAACTTACTGAGAAAAGGTGCATGCAATATATATTTTGGGGACCTTACATGCCAGAAAATGTTTTTATTCTTCTTCAAAGTTGATTGCTTTGGGTGATTCTGGATACTTTCTATAGCCATCTCCTCACTCCCATATTTGAACCTCAGGCTAGGCTCTGTGGTAGCACTCATTGTATCTAACTCTCATAATTTCCTCTCTAGTTCTTCTCTAGCACCCAGGTGGATGGTGGAAGTTAGGAGAATGTGCTTCTACTCTTGGAGAAGGGTATCTTTTCTTTCTCTGCACCCTCACCTTCAAAAGTTACCATGGTTTAGTTGCTAAGTTATTTCCAACTCTTGCAACCCCATAGACTTTAGCCCACCAGGCTCCTCTGTCCATGGGATTTTCCAGGCAAGACAATGGGTGAGTTGTCATTTCCTTCTCCAGAGGATCTTCCCAAGCCAGGGATTGAACCTGATGTCCTGCACTGCGGATAGATTATTTATGGGCTGAGCCCACCAGAGAAGCCCTTAAAAGTTACCATAGCTGCCTGTTCTTGGCATCTTTTTCTTTTCTTTGTGGTTGTCAAAGAAAACTAGAACTGGACAGTAAAGTGGTAAAAGCAGATTTTATTTAGGAACTTTTGCTATGTGACAAAAGAGACCTCAGTTTAGAACTAGGCTCAATTTTAAAGTCTGTGCCAAGCTGGGTGTCTTAAAAATTGATGGTCAATGTAACTTACTATTTTTAAAGGGTATGCAAGTTCTACTTCTTGCTGCCAATGCTCATGTCTGCCAGATACTATGAGGTCGAGCCATACAAGAAGAGAAATTTTTGCACATTAACTCATTTCTCAAGAGGTTACCTGAGAAACAGAAACAGGTGGATGAATTTATGTTCACAGTGGTGGGCAAATATAAGAGAGAAGCTCCCCAATGCCACCGGGAAAAACCAACAAACAAAAAAATTAACAAAGAAGGAAAATTGTCAGTATGGGAAGTTAAGTTTCTAGTTTGTTTGCTTCTAATTTTGATGACGGGTTACAGCATCTCTAAGAATTTGAGCTTAGTCGTAAGTTATCAGGAAATGAATTTTGAAATCAAGTGGAGAGCATTCTCTTGTCTGTGAACAAATTAGCAGTATACTGGTTCCTTGTAATCGACTGATACTCTTCTCAAAAGATCTATAATGAAATTGGAAAAGATACAAGGAATCTAAAATGGTCACAATAGAAAATGCCTGCCCATGGAGAGAGAAGAAAACAAAACAAAACAATAGGAATCAATGGACACAATTGCTGTGAGGACACGTGGCCATTTTCCATTCACATCATGGAAGATGTGAATAATATTGATAGTATGGACACTGCCTTATTCTGTTTTGTTGAGCAGTAGGACTAGAAAACACCACCTTACCCATCTAGTTACAAACTTATGGAACTGATTTCTCTAAGAGGAAGTAGGGGTAGAAAATATAAATAACCTCAAAAATGATTTAACTAACTTTGTGGATGACAGCTTCATAATGGGTTATTACAGGGAGTTAGGATGTTTTGGGTACACTCCTAACCTTTGAGGCTGACATCAAAGAACAGCCATTCTTCCCACAGCATGTCCCTTGGTGCCATCATCAGAATCCTGGACAGGAAGAAGTGTGAGTCTGATCCAATGTGGCAAGACCCAGTAGACTCTGTGCCAGGTTTGTGTGGGTTGTAAATTTAGGGTAAATTCCAATATGAGGGTTGTAAATTTCAGTGAATGAAAACTTGAAAATCTTAACTTCTATATTTCCTAATCGTTGTTACTTCTTCTTTATATAATGTACTCTTAAACCTCATTTTTCAGCTGTTTGAGAGATCTCTTATTATCTAGCTTTTATTTGACGAGGATGGTACCTGGTAACCAAATAGTTTCCTATCCTGAGGGTTGAATAGGGTCAACAAATAACCTTGGAAAATAAATCTTACACCCACGTTTCTTTTGCACATTAACCCATTTTTAATTGGCAGTTTAAGATTGAAAAACTACGATGGAAAGATTTTACTTTAATTATGATTTTCAATTTTTCTGAGAGATAAAATTCCCCTTTGAATTGATTATAATCTATGTACAAAAAGCAGGTTTAGGGTTAGGGTTAATTAATCTCTCTGAGATTAATTTTCTTTATTATAACTTTTATTTTGGAGGGAGGTGCTACATTCAAAACTTGGATCTGAATGCATTAAAGTAATGTGTAGGAGTCAAGGGAGGATCTTGTTTTGAAATGGATTTGCATTCAGTAGGTGTAGGGGGAGGCCTGAGATTCTGCTTCCAGAGGGTGCTGCTGCCTGGAGTCTAGGGACCACATTTTGCAGAGCAGGACTTGAAAGGAGTACTTGCTAATATAGCACTGTAGTTTGAAAAACCAATCTTGGTTTCAGCTTTCCCACTAAATGTTTTTGGAAAGTTTAGGGAATAATTAAAACAAATAACTTATATGAGCATGATCCAAATACTACATTTATTTGGATGTTGAACTAATCTAGAAAGTCCTTTTCCACCTCGTGTGAATTCTTCCCATCTCTCTTCCCTTTCCTTCTTGAATATTTCAGTTCAGTATTGAAAAGTGGGGGCTAAATGATACAAATGTTTCTTGATTCTATTAAGTTAAACACACACAAACACACACACACACTCCTTAGTTCTGTGTACTTTGCCTAATTACTAGCAATAAAACTCAGTAAAGAGATTTAAGGCTTATGAATGTTCTACTTGGAGGAAATTGTAATTATGGTTATTAAGGCCTTTGGGTTTCTCTGTGTATTTTAAGCAAATTAAAATTTTTATTTTTTCTAAAGAGACAGTAACACTTCCCTGAAAAATTATGACCTTTGCTGGGGTATGCATGTGCGTTCAGTGCCTATGGTGCAAACGGCACATGGGCAACTTTGTTCTTGTAGATGAATCACAGACATTAAGGACTGTTTTTCTCCACTCCACATGTGAAAGTAGGATAATGAAAAGTAGAAACTAAGAAGTGGAGAAAAGTAGTCCATTGTATTTTGCTACCAAAATTATTTTTAAAACGTAATTATTACTTTCAATTCTTGAAAACATTTTAAGGCAGAATAATTGTCACTTAACTTTTATTTCCAAAGTAATTTTGTTTTCTCTTAAGGTAACATGGGTTTATTGTAAGACTTGATGAAATGCCAAAGAGTGTACAGAAAAATGATGGATTCATTCTCCTTCCTTGCATTAACCACTGTTAATGTTGTTGCATCTGTATTTCTAAGATATTTTTTCTGTGTGTATTTAGAATATAGACATTTCCTAAGACCCATGCCCAGGGGTGCAGCAAAGTTGCTTTATTTTCTACACTTGAGTTTGGTGTCTGTCTCAAAGCCTTGTTCTTCTTAGTAGTGGAAAATTAATCCTGGTAAATTCGAGTACTCTGTCAATTAAGTGTTTTTCCATTTTCATCCCCAGATGAGCTCTGCCCTTTCCTCCTCCTCACCACTGGCTTCTCAGCAAGGTTTGCATCAGGCTTGTCTGGGGAGAAGAAGCAGTGGGGGGGCCTCTGTCATCCCAGCGCCACTCTGCACTGTTGTGCAAGGTCAGCGTTGGTCTTGACTCTTCCATGGCTAGCCCTGCACACTACTGCCAGGACCTCAGTTCATGCCCGCAAGGCCTCTGCCCTCTGGCCCTAACCTGTGGACTCTATCAGCCCCATCTGAGCTCTTCTTGGCATGTGAGGTAATTTCGGATGGTCTCCTAGACTGCTTTGGGCGTGAGAGGCCTTCGCAGGCTCTCCATACCTCACTCCCATGTCTCCATCTCGTGGCTCTTAAGTGTCCAGCTTGGAAGCACACATCTAGATATGCCTACATTCTTGGGTTTCACATATATCTTCTGGTCTGACTCTCTAGCTTATCTGGACAAGATATGAATATTAAGATTAGGGCATATGACCCTTGGTAGAGACACACTCCGCCTAAACTGAGTGTTCTCTTCTTCCTCCCCAACCTGGCAATTCATGGGGTCTTTATCCTGTCTAAGCAGGTAATTGGCTCTGATCATCTTTCATGCTTATTTAGGACACAAACTTTTGTTCTCTGTGAATTTTGCCTCCTGTTTTTGAAAGTCAAAACTCAGTGTCTCATAACATGGTGAAATTAAAGGAATGGGAAGGTTTTGTTTCTTTTAAGGGTTTTAAAATCTCATTTGGAAACTTAAAATTTGAGTATATGCACTTCTTTCTTTGAGAAACTCTTCCCTGAGCCAGTGAATTCCACGTGTTTATTTGAATAAAGAAAAATCTAAGGACTAAGAATGAACTTAAAAGAAAAAAAATCAGTTATACTCCAGAATATAATGCCATTATACACATGTATGTGTTTTTAAATCCAATGAGTCCTGTATCATTTTTATAATTTGCCTTCTCACATTTTTCTGTATCAAAAGAGCCTTCTTTGCATGATAACATTGCTATATATGACAAACGATCTTTAAAGTCGGTATTTTAGATCTAATATAAACTATTCAGTATATTCTGTTTCTGCACATTTTGGCAGTTTACCACCTTTTCGCTATAAAAACAAATGCTGTGATGTGAATTTTATACCTTTATGTGTTTGTCCATTTCTTTCTGTAGGATTCCTGAAAGTTACATTGCTGGGTCAAAGGAAAACTACAGTATTGCTAAATTATACTCTAGAAGATCTGTACTAATTCACGTTACTACCAGGAGTATATGAGGTCATCGTTTTCTAAATCCTTAAAGATAGTTTTTAATCAGCCAACTCCTAAACTTTAATATATGATGAGGTTGACTGCTTGTTTTAATTTGCATATTTTTTGTCACTAGTGAGGTTGAACATATTTTCATGTACATTTTTCCATTTCTTTGATCAATGTTTAGCAGTTTAAGTTCCCTGCTTCCTCTTCTAAGAGAACCATTCTCCATGTTGATCTACAGGTATTGAGTACACAAAAAATTGTACTCTTTTTGTGTGTTGCTATAATTTTTTTCCAATTTGTTTCTTTGTTTAATAAGTTTTTTTTTTGCAATTTCTGACTTTATCACACAGCCTTTCAGGAGATTCTTTTGCTCTGAAAACATAGATTTTAAAACAGGTAAGCCTTTTTTTTTAATTTTATTTTATTTTTAAACCTCAAACACTGTATTAGTTTTGCCAAACATCAAAATGAATCAGCCTTTTTACCTTTCACTTTTCACTTTCGTGCATTGGAGAAGGAAATGGCAACCCCCTCCAGTGTTCTTGCCTGGAGAATCCCAGGAACGGGGGTCTCACAGAGTCGGACACGACTGAAGTGACTTAGCAGCAGCAGCAGCAAGCCATTTTACAAAGTGATTATTTTTTTTTTATCACATATGTGTGAAATTTAGGTACATTTAAATGTTTATAGTAGTTTAATACTTAAATCTAATTTTGTTTTTCACTGATATTTCTTATGTAATAATACTATTTTTCTTTATGCCAACTGGTCTCTACTAGGCTACAGTGAAAAAGTTGCTATTTCATGATTATTAACTCACAGAGAGGAAGTTACAGTGGTTTGTGAGATGCTGTACATCTCCCAGGCAGTAAGTGAATTGAATGTTATGAAAATGTTATCAATGAGAGCATGAATTTGAGTGTCTTATCTCTTTTATGGAAGGTGATCCTTGAGGCCAGTTGGCTGCTCTGTGTGAAGCTGGTCACATGCTAGATCATGGAGAGTGATGAGCTGAAGTGGACAGGACATGTCTGTTTGATGGAGGCAACTGCCATATACCTCAGTTGATGGTTATTAAGCAGGAATGATGGTATGATGCCCATACCATCTGATTATTCAAGAAAAAACAAGAAAGCTGAATTTCCATAAAAAAAATTTAGGGGGAAAACAGAGTACTTCTATAGTCTGCCTAGGGCTCATGGCCATCAGGTGGGAATCTCTGCTTTATATTCTTTGGAGGCAGAACTGCTATATGTAAATAGTGTCCCCTAGAGCTTTGTAGTGTACGACTTCATGTGGTGGCCTTAGAAATGCTTCTATTCCACAATGATAGACTGGTTTTCCCAAAAAGTACCTAATGTCACCCCAGCCCACTTGCTTGGGGTGTATGGGCATGTATATATGTGTCTGTGCTTGCACAAGTGCCTGTGTGTATGGGCCTGATTAATTGCTTCTTTATTTTATTTTATTTTTATTTATTTTTTTACTTTACAATATTGTATTGGTTTTGCCATACATCAACATGCATCCGCCACGGGTGTACATGTGTTCCCCATCCTGAACCCCCCTCCCACATCCCTCCCCATACCATCCCTCTGGGTCATCCCAGTGCACCAGCCCCAAGCTTCCTGTACAATGGAGTATTACTCAGCCATTAAAAAGAATTCATTTGAATCAGTTCTAATGAGGTGGATGAAACTGGAGCCTACTATACAGAGTGAAGTAAGCCAGAAAGAAAAACACCAATACAGTATGCTATGCTATGCTATGCTATGCTAAGTCACTTCAGTCGTGTCCGACTCTGTGCGACCCCATAGACGGCAGCCCACCAGGCTCCCCCGTCCCTGGGATTCTCCAGGCAAGAACACTGGAGTGGGTTGCCATTTCCTTCTCCAATGCATGAAAGTGAAAAGTGAAAGTGAAGTCGCTCAGTCGTGTCTGACTCTTAGCGACCCCATGGATTGCAGCCTAACAGGCTCCTCCGTTCATGGAATTTTATACTAATGCATATATATGGAATTTAGAAAGATGGTAATGACAACCCTGTATGTGAGACAGCAAAAGAGACAGATGTATAGAACAGTCTTTTGAACTCTGTGGGAGAGGGAGAGGGGATGATTTGGGAGAATGGCATTAAAACATGTATAATATCATATAAAGAATGAATCTCCAGTCCAGGTTCTTTGCAGGATACAGGAAGCTTGGGGCTGGTGCACTGATAATTGCTTCTTAATGATATTGAGCAGACAATCCTTCATCATCTGTCTACTAGCTCCTTATCTTCCTCTTTGGCTCCACTTCTTTTTGAAATATGTTGCTCTCAGAGTACTATGAGTAACAATGAAAAGAATAAAGAGGAAGAAACGTGTCTCTGCAATATCAAGTTGAGCATCCCTGAAAATGAAATGGAGACTTAGTGATTACAAAGTGATTAGAAGAAGTATCTGTTGACAAAAATTCTTGACAAATATGACTCCCCATTTCACCACATCAGGAAGCACATAAGGCAACTTGTTCTGTTTTTGGTGGTGATACTCAGTTTGATCCCTTGGTTAATGTGGATTTGACCAAATCTCCTCACTATAAAGGCAACTTCCCCCTTTGGAATTAGTAAGTAATCTCCTGGGTGATATTTTTTTCCCAATAAACTTTTACCTAATGGTATTAGTTGATGATGGTCCCTGCCTGAATTAAATGATTGTATCAATGATGGAAAAATGGCATGTCTAATTGTATAGCCTGCCAGGCTCCTCTGTCCATGGAATTTTCCAGGCAAGAATACTGGAGTGGGTTGCCTCCCGGGGATAGTCCAGGCCCAGAGATTGAACCTACATTTCCTGTGTCTCCTGCATTGCAGGCAGATTCTTTACCCTCTGAGCCATCGAGGAGGAAGCCCAAATTATATGACCATAGTCATTCAAATGCAGATTAAAGGATATTCCATAAGAAAACTGGTTTTGATTCTAAAAATCTGAATGTCAAGAAAGACAAAAAATAGTGGGGAAGGTGTTCCAAATTAAAAGGACTAAAGAAACAACCAAATGCAGCCCACAGTTCTTAATTAGTTTCTGGATAGATGGAAAAACAGAACATTGGGGATGGCTGACAAAGGATGGATATAGACAGCATATTAATAATAATGTTTTGTCCATGCTAAATTTCTGAGGTCTGACAATGATATTGTGAATATGTAAGACAATGTTCTTATTCTCCGAAGGTACATGCAGGATAATTGCATGTGAGGTATTGTGGTGTCTGCAACTTACTAGTAAAATAATTTACCAAATATGAGTGTATTATTCCTGTATCTTTCTATCTGTGGATCTCTGTGTATATAGAAAGAGACAATGATGCATAGGTAGGGAGAGAAAGCAAGGGATATTATGATGTTTTTAAATAATTAGGTTAATTTTGAAATAACTTGTTCTTAGTGACTTATAAATACCAAGATAGGTGTTTATATTAATTATTTTAAGCTGTAAGTGCTTACAATGCTAGTGTCCTAAAGCATCTTCTAGAATCTGGAGTTCTTGAAATTCAGTTTTCCCAACTTATTGAAAATGAGACATTTATTCATGTCCCGTCTTTAAAGCCCTCCATTTCTTTTCAGGAATCAATTTCTTAATATTAAAAAAAGATTTACTAGGATCTTCTTGCCTATCCCATATTCACTATTTTTTCTTAATCTGTGATATTTTCTCTCTTCATGTCTTTATTTTTAATAAATATAAAATGCAAGCAGAAAATAAGTTTTCTGTCTCTTTCATCTGTTGTTACATTATATCTTAAAAGTTGAGCTTAACAATGTCATCTTGTTAATTTTGATCTTAAAAAATGTTTCCCATAAACCTTAGGAAACTTTAGCCTTCTTCACATTTCTTTGTGATTTTTCTGTTTTTCTCATGAATATATCCTTTTGTACATGTTGCTTAAATGTTTAAATTCATCAGAGGACTTCCTATGAAACCTTATTGAATTCTATAGAATATCATATCGTTCATTTTTTTCCTCATTGAGATTATGTAAGTAGAGTTTTATTTTGAAAATATCCTCTTAATTCCTTTTCTAACTTAGAAATGTTGGCTGCAAAGCCAATCCTGTATCCTTCCAAACTTAAAAAAGAAATACATTCTTAAAGTCTTGGATTTCACTTCTACTGTTGCAGTTTCTATATATTCTATACTTATAAATCCCTGAACTGTGAACTTCCAGATGTTCAAGCTGGTTTTAGAAAAGGCAGAGGAACCAGAGATCAAATTGCCAACATCCGCTGGATCGTGGAAAAAGAAGAGAGTTCCAGGAAAACATCTATTTCTGCTTTATTGACTATGCCAAAGCCTTTGACTGTGTGGATCACAATAAACTGTGGGAAATTCTTCAAGAGATGGGAATACTAGATCACCTGACCTGCCTCTTGAGAAACCTATATGCAGGTCAGGAAGCAACAGTTGGAACTGGACATGGAACAACAGACTGGTTCCAAATAGGAAAAGGAGTACGTCAAGGCTGTATATTGTCACCCTGCTTATTTAACTTATAGGCAGAGTACATCATGAGAAACGCTGGGCTGGAGGAAGCACAAGCTGGAATCAAGATTGCCGGGAGAAATATCAATCACCTCAGATATGCAGATGACACCACCCTTATGGCAGAAAGTGAAGAGGAACTAAAGAGCCTCTTGATGAAAGTGAAAGAGGAGAGTGAGAAAGTTGGCTTAAAGCTCAACATTCAGAAAACGAAGATCATGGCATCTGGTCCCATCACTTCATGGCAAATAGATGGGGAAACAGTGTCAGATTTAATTTTTTTGGGCTACAAAATCACTGCAGATGGTGATTGCAGCCATGAAATTAAAAGACGCTTACTCCTTGGAAGGAAAGTTATGACCAACCTAGATAGCATATTAAAAAGCAGAGACGTTACTTTGCCAACAAAGGTCCGTCTAGTCAAGGCTATAGTTTTTCCAGTGTCATGTATGGATATGAGAGTTGGACTGTGAAGGAAGCTGAGCACTGAAGAATTGATGCTTTTGAACTGTGGTGTTGGAGAAGACTCTTGAGAGTCCCTTGGACTGCAAGGCTATCCAACCAGTCCATTTTGAAGGAGATCAGTCCTGGGTGTTCATTGGAGGGACTGATGCTAAAGCTGAAACTCCAATACTTTGGCCACCTGATGTGAAGAGTTGACTCATTGGAAAAGGCCCTGATGCTGGGAGGGATTGGGGGCAGGAGGAGAAGAGGATGACAGAGGATGAGATGGCTGGATGGCATCACTAACTCAATGGACATGAGTTTGGGTGAACTCTGGGAGTTGGTGATGGACAGGGAGGCCTGGCGTGCTGCAGTTCATGGGGTTGCAAAGAGTTGGACACGACTGAGCGACTAACTGAACTGAACATTATAATTCTCAGCAGATGCTTCCTTGTATTCCAGTTAAGTATTGAGTGTCTCCTTTTGCTGTTTCTGCTGTTGTCTGAAAGGTAGATTGTCAATAAGATAGGCCAAGGTTTATCTGACATACAAGGACAAAGAGTTCAGCCTCCTCCAACCGTGTACAGATACCTGCACTTGTCCTGTTTCTCTCCTTTGGATATTCTCCTCCAGCTCACAAACTCCTGGTCTCTCTTCAAGACCCAGGTCTTCTTACCACCTGTATCTTAGCTCTCTAGGATGAATCTCTTTCTTCTCTACCCCTAAGCACTTGGCAGTGTGCACAGAAAATACAACTTAAAATCCACAGCACCTTAGTGAATGAACAACAACACCTTTAAAGGCTCTCAGTGAACAAATCTAGGATAAGTTGAGCACAAACATAACATATGATAGTACAATGAACAAAATCTGTGATTCCCTATGGATATAAACAAACAAGCAGACCAACAAATGAGGGAGAAGGGAAAGCTCATTCCAACGCCAGAATGCCCCCTGATAAATGGAGACGAATGATGGAGTTAGAGAATCACCTTTGAGAGTAATCCAAAGAATAGTTGATTCAGGCAGGAATCATTGGGCTACACAGGTGGATCGGTGGCAAAGAATCCACCTGCAATGCATGAGACACAAGTTCAGTCCCTGGGTCAAGAAGATCCCCTGGAGGAGGAAATGGCAAACCACTCCAGTATTTTTTGCCTGGAGAATCCCATGGACAGAGGGGCCTGGTGGGCTACAGTGCGTGGGGTTGCAAAGAGCTGGACACAACTTAGTGACTGCACAGGCATGCACATCAAGCTAGTTCAGTTCAGTCACTCAGTCATGTCCGACTCTTTGGCACCCCATGGACTGCAGCACACCAGGCCTCCCTGTCCATCACCAACACCCAGAGTCTACTCAAACTCGTTTCCATTGAGTCGGTCATGCCATCCAACCATCTCATCCTCTGTCGTCCCCTTCTCCTCCCACCTTCAGTCTTTCCCAGCATCAGGGTCTTCCCCATCATCAGAGCTGATGAGTCAGCTCTTCTCATCAGGTGGCCACATATTGGAGTTTCAGCTTCAACATCAGTCCTTCCAGTGAATATTCAGGACTTATTTCCTTTAGGATAGACTTGTTGGATCTTCTTGCAGTCCAAGGGACTCTCAAGAGTCTTCTCCAACACCACAGTTCAAAAGCATCAATTCTTCGGCGCTCAGCCTTCTTCACAGTCCAACTCTCACATCCATACCTAACCACAGGAAAAACCATAGCCTTGACTAGATGAAACTTTGTTGGCAAAGTAATGTGTCTGCTTTTGAATATGCTATCTAGGTTGGTCATAACATTCCTTCCAAGGAGTAAGCGTCTTTTAATTTCATGGCTCCTCATCAAGGAATACTAAAACCAGTGTGGAAGTTTGAAGAACAGGATGGGTACTTAGTCTCACTATATCTCCTAAAAAAATATGTCTTCCGGAGCATCAGTTCCCAAGCTTTTTGGCACCAGGGACCAGTTTCATGGAAGACAGTTTGTCCAGTGGGGGGAGGTGGGATGGTTCAGGCAGTAATGCCAGCAGTGTGGAGGGGGATGGTGCAGGTAACATGACTGATGTTTCAGGCAATGTGAGCGATAAAGTGAAAGTGAAAGCTGTTAGCCTGCTCAGCTGTGTCCTACTCTTTGTAACCCCATAGACTGTAGCCTGCCAGGCTCCTCTACATGGAATTCTCCAGACAAGAATACTGGAATGGGTTGTTATTTCCTTCTCAAGGGCAACTTCCTGATCCAACCCAGGGATGGAACCTGGTCTCCTTCCTGTATTACAGGCAGATCCTGTACCACCAGGGAGCTGCAGATGAAGCTTCTATCATTTCCTAACAGGTCTGGAGCCAGTATCAGCCCTGGGGTTGGGGCCCCTGTTACAGAGGATAAAATAGTGACCTTATAGAAACCTGGCAGGTACAACTTTAGCCAAGGGATCAAAATTAGTATCACCAGTATTGCAACCAGATTCATCAAGTGCTTCTTGATCAGCACAGAAAAGGCCATACCATCAGTTCCTACATTATTCCCCAAATGTGAGATCAGTCACTCAAATAGATATCCTGTAAATAACTGACTTGTTCTCTTCCAAAACATCAAACTCACAAAAAGGGAACTGTTCCAGAATAAGGGAGACTGATAGGTATGCCAGCCTATTGCAATGCATAATCTTGGATGGGATTCTAGTCTAGGAAGAAAGTAGATAAAAGGAACAGTATTGGGATAACTGAATATGGACTGCAGTTAGAACATAGTATTGCATTATATCAATATGGAAGATATTATAAGACAATGTCTTGTTTTAGAAATATATACTGAACACTGAAATTTCAGTGTAGAGTGTAATTTCAGTGTAGAATGTAACATCTACAACCTGTACTCAAATGGTTCAGAAAACAGTATATGAATATATTTATATATACAGGCATAAATGTGGGACTCTATATACAAATCTATATTTGCAAATGGGCTTCCCAGTTGGCGCTAGTGGTAAAGAATCTGCCTGTCGATGCAGGAGATGCCAGAGACACAGGTTCGATCCCGGGGTCAGAAAGATATTCTGGAGAAGGAAAGGGCAGCCCACCCCAGTATTTTTGCCTGGAAAGTTCCATGGACAGAGGAGCCTGGTGGGCTACAGTCTATGGGGTCTCAAGGAGTTGGACACGACTGAGTGAGCTCATGTCTGTAACGTGCACACATCCAGTTTTGCCACTTTTTGAGAGTGACCAGCTAGTATTGACAGTTTTCCAGTGGGGCATGTGCAGTTTGCTTGGAGGAGGAAAGGAGAATTGTGGCTGGGAGCAGGGGCAACCGGCTCTTGAACCCTGTCGGTCTGTCAGTCCGTACCCTTCATTGCAGTGCATCTTGAAAGTCTAGTTTGACTCATTTGGATGGCGTACAGAGCCGCTCTAATTACATAGGTACACTTGCTGTGTTACATCAAAGGCTCCTTGTCCAGGGCGGGATTTGTCTTCAAAGACAGTGCGGAGAGTGGCCCATTTGCAGGAAATTGCATGGTTTGGGGGTGATGTGTTTTTGAACTTGTCAATTGGAGATTCCAGTTTTTAAAGTGCTGGCCTTTTGCTGTATGCCCAAACTGTTAAAAGACTTTCCATTTATAATTTTGAGGATTTCTCTTTAACTTCTGCCAGAAGAAACCTGTAACTCAGTTTCCCTTATTATCCTTCTTGCTATATCAGCAGTTTGACTCTGAAGTGTTCTTGGGGATGACATCCTAATTTTGTTGATTTATGGGACTTAGTATAGTCCTAGTTACGTTAGGAAAGAATTAGCTTAGTACTCTTAGTGACTAATCATCAAAAGGATGCTTGATTATTTCCCTGTAGCTAAAAACAGAGCATGGGGCAGTGAGCAAATTACAAGGGCACAGCCTAATTTGAAAGAAACTTCTCACAGTTTTAATCTTGGTACAATGTATTTTATCCCTAGGTGCTGTACATATATCTTTTAATGAGGAAATTAAAAGCTTGGCTTTTGAAATCAGAGGTCAGAGCTGGATTTAAATTTGTCACTAACAAAGTGTATGACTTTGGAAAGGTTTCTTAAACTCTCTAATCTGTTTATTCACTTCTGATAAACAGAAATTATGAGTAATAAGCACTGCTTTCAAAAATGATGAAAGCATATAGCCTGCAATTCGTCACATAGTGTGTTCCTCTGGTTCATTTTCTTCTCCTCCCATATTGATTTTCCTCATTTTCATTTCTTCTTGTTCTGAATACACATAACTTCTTAGAACAAGAACAATTAAGTAGCTAGATTTCAAACTAAGGTATTGATTGCTATAAACTTAGCACTGACAAAGCATGTTAAAATGAACTTTGATAAATGTTAAATGCAGGTGATTGATTAAAAATTACTGAGAACTAGGAAATGGCAACCCACTCCAGTGTTCTTGCCTGGAGAATCCCAGGGACGGGGGAGCCTGGTGGGCTGCCGTCTATAGGGTCGCACAGAGTCGGACATGACTGATGTGACTTAGTAGCAGCAGCAAACCCTGTGTAGGTCTGAAGATTTAATAGTGAATCTTTCTAATTTTAATTAAGTCTGTGTGGTATTTCACCCACAGTGACCTAGACGGAGTGTAATAAAGCGTTCACTTGTTATTTTTGCATAATCGTGTATTCCTGAATAATTGTTAGGCAATAATGCTTGTCAGCCCTAAGGGTTTGCTAGTGTGGTTTTCATTAAGACAATTAAAACTTTTTTTTATTATCTTCATTTGAAGAGACCTGTCTCTAGGACAGTGTAGCTAACAGTATTCATTCTCTATTTTAAAACACAGTGGTAGAATCCACATCTAAAACACATGGATCCTTTAATCTGGTTAGTTTTGATACTGGTGGTTCTTGAGGGCTGTGTTTATGACACCAAATAAGCTATCCAGTTGACTTTCCATTTATTGTCTTAAAATTAAAATACCGAAATAAGCAGGAGTCAGTCTAGGAAGCATGTGGTCCATGAGAGACAGTTGAGTAACTTGTACACAGTGAGAATTCCATCATACCCTGTTTCCCCTTTTAAAAAACCAATTTAATCTTTGGATAGAGGGGACGTTTTTTCCTATAGGCAGTTGGGTAGGTCAGGCACCATGGCACTTAGCTTATAGTACTTAGGAAGTATGCAGAACTTATTTTGAAATACTGTTAGTATAAGAAGTATTTAAGTACTTCATGGAATAGAAGTCCAGCTCTGTTTATGAGCAGTTTGTTTTTTTCTATTTAAATAATTGGATTATCTCCTTGTGTAAACTTGGACTCATGTGAAAGTGGTGGTTTCACAATCTTCATAAATGTATATATTTAGATCTGCTCATGTTTGAGTTACCATTAGCACCAACACTCTGTCAACATTTCCACAGGGTCTTTTAAGTATGTTGAGAAAGTCCCAGCCAACCCTTGACGTGAGTAATCTATATTACACAGCAGTTTCTAGGCACGGCTCAGAGGATCCCACACATTCTAACTTTAAACTTACATATCTTCTGGCATTAGAACAGTTTGATGGAGTGATTTTTTTTTTATTCTGTCCCAGATTCAAGCTGGTGGCTTATTTTATACAATGTAAAATATATGTCTTCCTTTGTTTCAAAACATCATATAACTTTGGGCAAATGAGCAATCTCAAAGCATCTTATATTGTTCTCTGACTTCATCACCTAATGAATGTTAATGGCCATAGCTGTTGTAGAAACTGAAGAGCTTATGCCTTTGACCATGTTAATAGTTTAGTTTTGGGATGAGCATCTTAAGATCCTTAATTGTACATTTTCCCCCGTTACCTGTCAGAGTTAACATTTAGCCTCGGAATATGCATTAAGATTTTTGTGTCAGAGTTGGTGGTGGGAGTGAGGGGAAGAGGAATAATTCTTAAAGGGCTTGACTTCGACAGTGAGTGTTCATTCTGAGAAATACTTCACTCTTTGGGGAATTGTATATGCTTACTTGAGGGCTAGTGATTTTAATTTTTCGCTAGCATCTATACGTAGCTACTTTCATATTTGCTTGGGTCTTTTTACTTGATGTTGGGTGTTAATGACTGTTTTTGGAAAAATGTTTCTGGGTCTCATTTAATTCATTCAAATTCTTACTTTCTACTTGATGGTTAGTTGATGAGTGCATAGAACTGGCACATCAGAGTGCTCATTTCAACCTTCCTTGAGCTTCTAGAACTCCGTGGTGCCAAACTCTCAGGATCAGGACCTGATGGGTACTGATTAAAAACAAACAAAAACACTTAGGTACCTTGCATTGCAAAGTAACATGTGCATTCAGAAGCTCTTTTGGGAAATCTGTGGCTCACATCACCAGATGTGTAACCTGCATCTGCTTCAGCTGCTTACATTTAGGGTGAACTATGTTGAAAGGATACTGCTTTGTCTCAAAGTAAAATGTGTTGAACCAAAGTAATTTATCCTGATGATTGCAGTGACTGCTTTGGTGCAACCTTTCAATTTCCTCCAGTTTTGGCAGACTGCCTTGAATATTAATGATGATTTGTTAAATTAGAAGGGGAATGTGTTTATTGTTTTCTGAATAGGTCCATTGTGCCCTCAAACAAACCCATGTAAGATTCCATCCAGATTTATTTTGCAACCATATCTTAGCTCATCATCTTTGTTTTTGACCTGCCTTCTGAGTATTCTGGGCTTCCCTGGGACATCTCAGTTAATTCAGACTTGAAGCACTCATGACACATGCCTCATACACGCTTTCTGCTTCCTTGTAATGTGTTTTTTAAAAAATATCCCATCTGGTTAACCACACAACAGCCATGGCTAATCTTGGTTGTAAATGTATTGCTGAGGTGCCAGTCTATGAGGATTATGACTCATGTGGTGCGAGCACTCGAGAGGAATTAGCAGCTTACAGTTGTGGTCCTTTTCCTCATTTTTTTGTGACGATATTAGCACTTCATGTGTTAAAATAAACCTGTAACTCTACTTAAATTCCTCCCTCCATATTTTAAAATCTTCTAGTAGATTTGAATTTTTTTTACAGTAAGATACATACTTTGGTAGGAGCAGAAACATCATCTAATTAAATTCCTTTAATCCTGATGTCATTAAGAATATTACCTGGTATCTCAGTTGGTAAAGAATCTGCCTGCAATGTAGGAGACCTTGATTCAATTCCTGGGTCAGGAAGATCCCCTGAAGAAGGGATAGGCTACCCACTCCAGGATTCTTGGGCTTCTCTGGGTGGCTCAGATGGTAAAGAATCCGCCTGCAATGTGGGAGACCTGGGTTGGGAAGATCCTCTGGAGAAATGAATGGCTACCCACTCCAGTGTTCTGGCCCAGAGAATTCCATGGACAGAGGAGCCTGGCAGACTACAGTCCATGAGATCACAAAGAGTCAGACATGACTTTCAGAAGGTGAAAGTATAAAGTGAAAGTGAAGTTGCTCAGTCATGTTGGACTCTGCAACCCCATGAACTGTAGCCTACCAGCCTTCTCTGTCCATGGGATTTTTCAGGCAAGAATACTGGAATGGGTTGCCATTTCCTTCTCCAGAAGATCTTCCTGACCCAGGGATTGAACCCGGGTCTCCCGCATTATAGGCAGACACTTTATTGTCTGAGCCACCAGGGAAGTCCTTAGGGAAGTCATCACTTTCAGAGATGATTTCAATATTTTGGGAGGCTTAGAAAATTTTAGAAGTATTGTTTTCCTAAGGAATACTTCTGAAGTTAGGGATATATCCAGTCTTTCATTCTTAAAAGACATGTTTTAGGTGGATAAACAATGATATTATTAATTATCAACTAATAACATTTTCAGACACCCAATGAACATGGGTTTCTCAAAGCTAATACTTCTTGGAGAAGCTAAAAGTTTCATAAGTCTTTTTCCTAAAAATATTGGTATCTATTGAAGCACTCATAACAAAAGATAAAAAATGATTCTGAGAAGGTGTGTTTCAATTCTACAGGTTATGAAACTTTTGAATTCTTGGCACAAGTTTGCCCTTCTCATTTTTTTTCCCTAGACTAAACTCATGTTATTTTAGCTCCTCTAAAACTTCAGTGGACATTTAGAAACTTACCTGTGTCAGAGCTTTATTAAAATTGTTCATTTTAACATCTGTTTTCTAAGGCATGATTATAATGGTGAATATCTAGCATGTTAAAATCTGTTGTCTTTGCATCAAAGATCAGATTACATATTTCATTTTTATCAATATTTAAAATTTAATGTAAAATAAAGTAGTCTGAAAGATGGGTATTTCTCATTTTGGTCAAATTTTGCATGGCTTGATCATTCATAATCTTGATGGCTTAGTCAGGTTTGAGCTTGGTAGTATACATGATTACAGGATTTTTTATCCCAGTGATGCCAAGTTCTAGTGGAAGGATCTATGCCCAACTTGATTTGTATAGGATCTGACAGGCAAGTTCTCTATTATTGGTGCCAGAGATAGGGTTTTTGTTTCCAAATATGTATCTTGAATTTGGAATTGGGTGGAGATAAATATTAGCAATTTTGTGATAGGATGGATCAATGAAGTTAATAATAAATGTTCATTTTTTTAAAAAAGTTGTTGGACTTGTAACATTATTTAACTTGAAAATATAGAATGAGGCTGATGCTATGCTAACAGGATATTGTTCAGTCTCATTATTTTCAGAATTAGAAATCTATACTCTTTGTCAGGAATGGATGCCTTCAGCTAGTAAGAATTTAGATTTCTTCTTGTTTGGCAGGGCTTACAACAGAAACAGGGGAACACTTTTAAGAAGTATTAGGAGTATATTAGAAACAGATGGGCATTCAGCACCTACATAAAATGTTCTATGGGATAAAATGTGCATAACTGGGTTTGATTTAACAAAGGATCAAACTTAAAATATCAGGATTCGTAAAAAACCAAACTTACTTTACAATTTAAGAGGAATATAAATCACGTGACTAGAATTAAGAGTAAAGAGTTTTACTTAAGCTGTTTTTTTTCTCCTTGTGTACTTATTAGTGATATAAGGAATTGTTACCCGGTTTCTGCCTCGTGATTTTTTGTTTTCTATACCCATATGTTCCTTTTCCCGTCAAGGAGATATGTGTGGATTTGTGTTAATACCACTGTCTAACACCTTTTAGAGGATTTTTAATGTTTTATGTGATATATTTCATCTTTAGAATTTTGGGTGGGTCTAGATTTAGAAAAGTGTTTTGGTTGGAATGATGAGGCCCTGGATCTCAGCAGGCTTCAGGGTTGGAAAAGTTGAAGCTTACGGGGGAGAGCAAATAAACACGGTCTTCAAAGCTGGGAATTAAGATCTGTTTATTCACCTGCACACTTGAATTAAATCTCATAGAAATACGCTGAGCCATTTGACTTATTAAGATCCTGACAAAATAAATTACTCTAGTCATGTTTAAAGGTCTAGTTTTTGCTTGGCTTTAGATATATAGAGATTGGGGTGTGTGTGTGTTAGTCGCTCAATCATGTCTTACTTTTTGCGACCCTGTGGACTATAGCCTGCCAGTCTCCTCTGTCCATGGAATTCTCCAGGCAAGAGTACTGGAGTGGCTTGCCATGTCCTCCTCCAGGGGATCTTACCGACCCAGGGATTGAACCCAGGCCTCCTGCATTGCAGGCAGATGCTTTACCATCTGAGCTACTAGGGAAGCCCAGAGATTGGTATGCTGCTGCTGCTGCTGCTAAGTCGCTTCAGTCGTGTCCGACTCTGTGCGACCCCATAGACGGAAGCCCACCAGGCTCCCCCGTCCCTGGGATTCTCCAGGCAAGAACACTGGAGTGGGTTGCCATTTCCTACTCTGATGCATGAAAGTGAAAAGTGAAAGTGAAGTTGCTCAGTTGTGTCCGACTCTTTGCGACCCCATGGACTGCAGCCTACCAGGCTTCTCTGTCCATGGGATTCTCCAGGCAAAAGTACTGGAGTGGGGTGCCATTGCCTTCTCCAAGAGATTGGTATAGTCACCATATAATGGATGAAGAAGTTCTTGTTGAATTTAGCTTCTGATTTACAACATAGAGGAGACCAGGATAGTTGACACTGGACAGGGGTTAATTAAACTGAAAAATTTGTTTGAGGTTTGGGCCATGAAGCTTCAAACTGCAAAAATTACATGTGTTCTTATCCTTCAGCTTTGAGGAGCACTGCTGAAGGTTGGGGCAAGGGAAGAGACAGCACTCAAGGCTGGGTGTGGCTCACATCACTTTTGTTTTAAGAGGATTCCTCTTATGTAGGGTTATAAAGATATCTAAGATATGGACTCAGGTAAGTATTCCTTACTTCATTTTCATTGTCAGTTAAAGTTCAAGTAAATAAAGCAATGCATTTACTGATTTTAAGAAAACCTTTTTAAAAATGTGGAGTACACTTTGTTGACTCTGAAATCTTTGTGGTCAAGATGAAAGTTGACTTCTGATACATAAAAACAAAACAAAACAAAAAGCCTTTAATTTATAATGAGTCTCTTAGCTCTGTAATTCTCTTCTCTCCATCCTCCTTACTGTGGAGTGTGATTTATAGTGATAGCTCTGGGTTTAACTTTTGAACTTTAAGTATAGCTTCACTTAACTTTGTGATGACTGGGGTCCAGAGAACCTTCTCCTTAAACTATTTTGCTACATATGTAAATCTCCCAAGTTCTCTTTTTACTTATGAAGCTAAGTCTGGGATATGGATAACCTTGATATTACGTGTTCATATTTGTAGTTAAGTTGCAGAGCAAAAGGCAGCAGTGAACCACTGCAGAGCGCTCTGCGGTGTGCGGCTGCCTTTTGCTGAGCTCCAGCCAGCAGCTCCTGTCTTTGTCTTAGTCTCCTGGTTGTTCCTACTTAAAGGCTTTTTTTTTTCCCCCCACAAAAGAGTCATGAGAGTCATAAATTACATCTCCAAATATCATGTCATAAGGGTCTTTCTGCTTAAGGTGGGTTATGTTCTTAGACAGCCCTGAAAATTAAATGAGTTGGGTTCTCCCCAGTCACCACTTCCTCTGCCAAAGCCATTTCATCCATCATAGAGCTGCTGAGTCTTTCTAATTCTGTTCCCTTCACTCATGTTCTACACCCCACCCACCCTACTCTGTCTTTATCTCCTCCTTGCATGGAAGTTAGTCTGTGTCCCAGTTTTTGAAACTTATATACTGATTCCTTACACCCTGCTCTGAACAATAATAACAAAATCTTATAATAAAACCTCTTCAGAGGCATCTGGGAGAATTGTAAATAGTCTAGGCTTATTTCCAGGGGCTTCACTGATGGCTCAGATGGTAAAGAATCCATTTGCAATATAGGAGATCTGGGTTTGATCCCTGGATTGGGAAGATTCCCTGGAGAAGGGAAAGGCTACCCACTCCAGTATTCTTGCCTGGAGAATTCCATGGATAGAAGAGCCTGGCGGGCTACAGTCTATGGGGTGTCAAAGAGTCAGACACGACTGAGCAACTAATACATTTTTATTTCCAGTCAGCTATGTGAAAACATTTTATAAATTGTAATTATTTCATGAGAGTAAGGCATAATAGAAATCTTATAATGAGAATAAAAGCAGAAAAACTGACCCTACAGTAGAATGGAGAGAGAAGTAGAGAAAGATAGGTGGGGCAGAGGGTAGGGTGGTTAGGGTGTCTAAGCTAGAGGTAGAAAGGGCCTCTAGATAAGATTAGTGGAAATCACAAGAGTAAGGGTTCAGATTACATCTTCAGAAGATATTATCATGGGAGCTACAAGAGGAATAAAACTTTTAGTAATGGCCCAGACACAGGAGTTGAGAGGACCAGAGACTGAGAATGAGGTCTTGAATCGAGGCTCTAAAAACTGGTTGTGGTCTTCATAAAAACAGTGTTGGGCATAATTGAATGAATGGTGTTGGTGGGTAGAGGCTACAGATAAAACTGACATTTCCAAGAAACATGAGTGATATTAGTCTGGTTCATTGGTAGGAGAGGATGCTCACGACCTGATGAAATTTGAGCAAGTTATCATACTTCATGCAAAGTCTGATCACAGTTATGAAAAATCCCAGTTACATATTTTAACTGTTGTATAAGTGTACATATATAAAGGGGTATCTGGAAAGTTTGTTATGATTTTATTAGGAACTTTATATGAGGAAGTGATTTTCCATTTGATTTGATTCCTTTTTGCTCCACAGTTGCAGGTTAAAGAAAATAAGTGGTAAATAAGAAATTAGTTGGGAAGCATAGATAGGCTTGCAAGCAAGAAAAAGTCCATAAAATAGATTCACTATGTAGATAAAAGCAGTTGAACAGTTGATAGGACGAAGTCCTAGAATAGGTGGGAAGAAGCAGACCTCAATGGCCAATGCAAAGGGTTATCTTGGCCTTGGTTTCTGATCCTGAGTACCTTAGCTCTTTTTTGGCTCCTTCTCTGAAATGTTAGGTTAAGACCTTGTTTTGGGGATCTCTCTGGAGGAGAGACTGTAAGAACAATCAGGGAACCCAGGAGAAGTGGGGAGAGAGTGTTTGTGGAACTGAAACCTAGGAAGAACTGCTCCGAGTAGAGGTACACATATTGGATACTGAAACATTTTAAGGAAAGGACGGGTGTGGTATACAGCATACTTCGGGGTATTGCTGCTAGTCTGAATACTGAATGTTTATTTCTTATGCAATAAAGATTATATGTAGGGCAAATAGGATTGTAGTCTCAAAGTAAAGTTTCAATAATTGATGAATTTTCTATTCCTTATTAAGATTTTCGTGGGCTAACTCAGTAAAATGAAGTCAGTGTGGCCTTATATATCTTGTATTTATGACCTTGCTTGGTGTAAGGATAACTAAAAGTTAACATGACTTTTTCATATTTTAGAAATTGTACTGGGATTTCAGGTTGTATCATTTTTTAATTTTATACCAGGACTAGAAACGGAATGTTTTCTTTTAATTATCCTTTTTGTCACTAACTGTAGTGAACTTCATGAGGTTTATATATCTCAGATGCTATTTTTTTTCTTACATGTGTCTTACCTTTTGTGGTACAGCTCTTTAAAACTATTTTCTAGCTAAGTCCCTCTCCCAGTCTACCATTCAACTTGTCCATAAAATTTTTTTCAGCTTTAGAGTTTTAATTTCTTTCTCATTTGCATATTTTATGATACTGTTTCTTCCTGCACGTGATTTCTAGTCATTCCATCCCTTCCAATGTGCTAAAGATACTCACTTTAAGGTTATTTTCATATTGTTCTTTCTTATTCTTTAGGTATGAAATCTCTTACTCAGACTGACTGTTCCTCACGGGGGTTTGCTTGCACATGTGATTTGTTCGTTTTGATGTTAAGGTGGTTTTCCTTAAGTCCCAGGTGTCAGGGTTGTAGAAAATTTCTGTAGGGTCATTTCATACTTTTGTTTTCTTTGTGGATATTCCTGGATCTAACCTCTTGACTTAGAAACCCCATACTACATTGATTTGAACTTGGATCCCACACTCGGATGTCTCGTAAATTTGGTGTAGTTATTTCTCATGGGTTATATTTTTCTCTCCTCCTGTATGCCCCCTAATCCAGGGTTGGAAATGTTTTCTCTGGCCAGTTGGAGTTGGGGCTTCTAATACTTGTTTCATGGAAAAACAGCCTTCATCACTCCACTCTCAGTTCAGTTCAGTCACTCAGTCGTGTCCGACTCTTTGCGACCCCATGAATCGCAGCACGCCAGGCCTCCCTGTCCATCACCAACTCCCAGAGTTCACTGAGACTCACGTCCATCGAGTCAGTGATGCCATCCAGCCATCTCATCCTCTGTCGTCCCCTTCTCCTCACAGAGACAAATGTTAACTCTTTACATGCACACTTCTTTACTTATTTATATTGAAGTATAGTTGACTCACAATACTGTTGGCTTCATGTTTACAGCAATGTGATTTGTCATGCATGCTTCCTTGCTTTGGACTCAGGACCCTGCCATGAGGTCTGCCTCTGTCTGCTTCAACATCTCCAGCCATTTAGTTTGAGCTTTCAGCCTCAAGTCTGCCTCTGGGTTTCTTCTTTGTTGCTAAGTTTAGTTGTGTTTTAACCTTTTTGTTTTTTCTAAATGGCAAAGGTTATTTTGTTTAGCATTTCTATATGATTAGAGCAAAAGGAAAAGAGATACTTGTCTTTTCAGCATGTTGCGCTGACCAGAAGTCTGACCATATGCATATTTAAGCATGTATTCTTTTTTCTTTTACAGCTAGTTATGTATCAAATCCCATTTGCAAGGGTTGCTTGTCTTGTTCAAAGGACAATGGGTGCAGCCGATGTCAACAGAAGTTATTCTTCTTTCTTCGAAGAGAAGGCATGCGCCAGTATGGAGAATGTCTGCATTCCTGCCCATCCGGGTACTATGGACATCGAGCCCCAGATATGAACAGATGTGCAAGTAAGCAGTTGACTTTTGTCCACCCTATTTTACGCTTATGCAACTTAAGGGGAGTTAAAAGTTGAAAATTTTGATTAAGTATGTTTTCAATGTACTACAGAAATAGTTTAAGCTTAAACTTAAAAAAAAAAAATGAGTGGGGTGGGATAAGAACACTTTTACTTTATCTTTTGTATAGAAATGTATTGTCCATGGGGCTTCTCTGGTGGCTCCGTGGTAGAGAATCCACCTGGCAAAGCAGGAGACATGAGTTAGATCCCTGGGTTGGGAAGATTCCCTGGAGAAGGAAATGGCAACCCACTCCAGTATTCTTGCCTGGAAAATTCCATGGACAGAGGAGCCTGGCGGGCTATACAGTTCATGGGGTCGCAAAAGAGTTGGACACAACTCAGCAACTAAACAACAGCGAATATTGTACCTACACTTTTAAGAGTACGTAAGTACTTTTTCATAACATGTATTTTGGACACAAACATGGTAGGCAGATTTTTGTAAGACATACTTGCTTAGTACTTATAAAAAAATAAAGAACTTTAAATACCTTTATACTGGGAATATCCTCTTGAGTTTTACCACAGTGTCTGAAGTTTCTTTTTCCTCTTATACTTAAGTTTGTAATACCTGAATTAGTCTAATCTTTAATACATTAATTTAAAGCACCATTACTGATAAAAGATGTAATGAAAATACTTAGTTTACTTCAAAGTATTCTAAGTTTAGCAACTACAAAAAGATCATTAGGGAATGTCATTCTATGGAAAGGAATGCAAGTACAATTTTTTAATCCAAAAATCATTTATCATTTTGGCATGATTCTCAACTTCTAGTGTAGAAATTGGAGTTAAAAAATGCAATAACAAAGGAACATCCCCTTTTTTAAAGAGCTCAAATTTTAGAGGATAGAATGGGTAAGGAGAAGGGGCACATGGAGTGAAATGACAGATGGGTAAGAAGTTTAATCATAATTCAATGTACTAAGCACTAGATCAGCAGGCAACCAGTGTGTTATGGGAGTGACTTAATTACCTCTAATACATTGTGCATGACTATTAAATCAGCTGAGGTCTTTAGTTAGAAAGAGTGTTGGAGTTTTATCATCCAGGGACAATGTTATTTTGGAAGGAGGCACAACTAATAGAGGAAGATTAAATAGAATCTGGGAGGAAGAAACAACACGTTTGAAAAAATAATGTGGGCAATGAGAAGTCTCATTTATGGTGCTGTTGGCATCTTGACAAGGCACAAGTCCTGCACTGCTGGTCACTGAGCATTCTTAGTCCTTGCTCCTTAAATGATCTTCATTCCCCCAAATCACCATGGCAATAAAAATTATCCCCAGACATTGCCCAACACCTCCTAGGGGAGCAGTACCATCCCTGGAGGAGAACCACTGAGTAGTACGTGCTTTGTGTGAGGTATGGTTGGAATTGAGGATGAAAAGGGAGGCTTGAGTGCAAATAATAAAGGTCTTGAGTGCCATGTTAAGAAGTTTGGATGTTATCTGAGGGTTTTGAGCAGGCTGTGAACTAGAGAAATTGCTTTATTTAATTCTTGCAGAAGTGCAGGAGATGAGTTGGAGAAGCCTACTGTAACAATTGCAGATGTGAAATCTTGTTCTGATGAGAAGTTTGTGCGCAGTGAATTTCAGAGATTTAGAATCAATGAGATAGTAACTAAATAATTTCACAGAGTGCAGAGAAAATCAAATTTGATCATAGGGTTTCTGGCTAAGGTGATTGGGTGAATAGTTTTGCTATTAGCACAGATAGAAATATATAGTCTTACAGGAAATTTGCCTGTATTGATACTTCCATTTTATAGAATTATTTGGATTAAAAACTAGACAGACACAGCTCCCCCAAAGTATCAATACATTGATCAAATTTTTCAAATATGCACGTTATCCTTAAAGTGTATGATTTGAGGTAGCTAATAATGTGTATTCTCATAGTTTTTGAACCACCCATAGGAGAATGGGGCCAACTTGAACTGGATTCCTGTTTAGATTGCTTTAGACCATCTATGTGGTGGCGGTGGGGATTTGAGCACATGAATGGTCTGTGTGGGTGCTTATTCTAGACTAACAGTGTACAGGGAAGATGAGACAAGAGTTCAGATGGCTCGGCATTTATTCCACGTTCTATGCTTAGCATTCTATACACTGTGTATGGACAGGAGGGTGGCCATTAATGTTTTGCTCCATCTGGGACATTGGGGACTGAAAGTGGCTGCTCTTAAGAACTGTGCAGGGACATGGGGCATAAACCAGGACTGTCTTGGGCAAACTGGAATGGCTAGTCATTCAGCAATATCCCGGGCTATGAACAGGGTCTTCCTTAGAGAGACACTCTGAGACAGGGCTTAACATTTACATCTTGGCTAAGGTGATCCCTTTTCTCAGAATCGGAGAGGAGAGCAGTGACTGTAAATCAGCCTTAGAAAGAGAATCTCCATGTGAAAATGGGTTTGCCATGGTTATACTTATTGTAAGTGAATGCAATCAATGTTGCAATTTACTGACCTAGAAATCATTACTTATTTGGTACAAGCGGGAAGTGCTTATTAACAAGGCTCCTGTGAAGCAAAGTGAAAGTGGAAGATTATTTCTTAATTCTCAGTATATGACTGAGGATGACCATGGTTCATTCTTAGTAATATTGGCTCTTTTTCATAGGTACTTGGCATATGTTGCATGTTATTTATATTTTATATAGACGATGATACACTCCACTCTTTTTTATTAGATTATTTTGCCATACATAGGCCATTACAGTTTTGAGAACAGTGTCCTGTGCTATAAATAGGTTCTTATTAAATAGGTTCTTATTGGTTATCTATTTCATATATAGTAGTGTGTATATGTCCATCCTAATCTCCCAATTTATTCCTCCCCCTACTTATCTGCTGGTAACCATGAATTTGTTCTCCACATCTGTGACTCTACTTCTGGTTTGTAACTCACTGCATTTGTAGCCTTTTCTAAGTTTGCACATACACGCCGTATCATATGACACTTGTCTTTCCGAGTCTGACTTCGGTCAGTACGACAGTCTCTAGGTCCATCCATGCTACGGCAAGTGGCATTCTTTTGTTCTTTTCTATGGCTGACTCATATTCTGGCTTCTTTTCTTGACATTTTCTTTCTGTGCATATTTATGTCTTTCTTTCCTTACACATGTTTCATCCTGTCTTGTAATTTGTTTTTACTTGATGTGCTATGAACATTTTTCCTTGTCATTTAATATGAGTGCATGTTTTCTACTGAATAGATAACCATAATACATCTAGCTGATTACCTATTGAAAATTTGCGTTCAGTTTTTACCATCATAAGCAGTTATATGAAGCATTTCCTTGTATATAAATTATTTTGCTTAAACACACATATGTAGTTTTATGCATTTTTCTGATTTATTTTCATAAGATAAACTTTTAAACATAGCACATATTCCCAGCTTTATTGAGATATAATTGAGATACAAGCATAATGCAAATTTCAAAGATTTTTTTCGTATATATTGCCAAATGGTCTTCTGGGAATGTTGTGCCTGTTTACATATTTACTGATAGCAGACATTTTCCCTTCTCACCAACAAAGGGTACTAGTGACAAAAAGTATAAAACATACTTTTTCCTTTTAATATGCTTTTCTATGATACAAATGCTTAGAAAACTAATATGATGGCATCCGATCCCATCACTTCATGGGAAATAGATGGGGAAACAGCGGCAGACTTTATTTTTCTGGGCTCCAAAATCACTGCAGATGGTGATTGCAGCCATGAAATTAAAAGACACTTACTCCTTGGAAGGAAAGTTATGACCAACCTAGATAGCATATTCAAAAGCAGAGACATTACTTTGCCAACAAAGGTTCGTCTAGTCAAGGCTATGGTTTTTCCAGTGGTCACGTATGGATGTGAGAGTTGGACTGTGAAGAAAGCTGAGGACCAAAGAATTGATGCTTTTGATCTGTGGTGTTGTAGAAGACTCTTGAGAGTCCCTTGGACTGCAGGGAGATCCAACCAGCCCATCCTAAAGATCAGTCCTGGGTGTTCATTGGAGGGACTGATGCTAAAGCTGAAACTCCAATACTCTGGCCACCTCATGCGAAGAGTTGATTCATTGGAAAAGACTCTGATGCTGGGAGGGATTGGGGGCGGGAGGAGAAGGGGACGACAGAGGATGAGATGGCTGGATGGCATCACCGACTCGATGGATATGAGTCTGAGTGAACTCCAGGAGTTGGTGATGGACAGGGAGGCTTGGCATGCTGCGATTCATGGGGTTGCAAAGAGTCGGACACGACTGAGTGACTGAACTGAACTGATGACACAAATGAAGGTAAACATTTATTTTTCACATGAATATTGGCATTGTAGAATATTCACCAGAATCTTTGGCCTTCTTTTTCCATCTATTTACACAACTGTTTCCTTAGTAATATAAATAAAAACTTCAAATGAAGTGTAAAAGAGAATGATATATTCACAGATCATAAATGGAGCATTCAATGAATTTCCACAAAGTGGACACATATATGGTACTACTACTCGAGAATAAATGTTAACAGCACCCCCAGGAATCCTCATTGTATCCTTACCAATTACTCCCCTTTTTCCTCCTTCAACAAAACTGGTATCCTGACTTGTAACCAAAACCATGCAAAAGGTTATTCATGACAACACTAATTATACTAGCTACAAATTGGAAACAACTCAAGTATCCAAACGATAGCGTCTAAAAAAGTATATGGAGAACTCGAGATGAACTGCAACATGAAGCATCATAAATACATCCCATAATCTGACATTGAATGAAGGAGGCTATAAAATAATATGTACATTTACATGCTTTTCAAAAAATAGGTAAAATTCATCTATGGTGCTAGAGATATGCATTTATTGAATACTTACTGTATGCTGACTTCAATCCTAGATACCCAGAGACAAAATAACGAGTAATAATTAGTTTCTGTCCTTCGAGTTGCTTATGGTATAGTGCAGTGATTCTCTACCAGAGATGATTTTTGCCCACTAGAGAATATTTTAGTAGTGTTTGGAGACATTTTGGCTTTTACAGTGCTCCTGGCATCTAGTGGACACAGGCCATGGGTACCACTCAATGCTGTGCTGTGCAAAGGGCAGCCTCCTGCAACAAAGAACTACCTGGCCCAAAATGTCAGTACTTGTGATGTTGAGAAAGCCTGGTCTAGTGGAAAGACAGGTAGTTAATAAGGTGTATTATGTGGTAGAGGCTGCCAACTATTTAGCTTCCATCCTGTGCCAACTATGCTATTAGATGTACTTTTTCTCATTTTATCTTTCAAATAAATGTGGAAAGTAGGTTATAGTGTTTCTATTTTATGAATGAAGTTACCAACTGAGTAAAATACACTTTCTAATGTTTGGGGTGGATTTTAACAATGAAGGAGATGCCACTTATAAAGACTGTGTGTTTCCAGAATTATTAGGATTAAGTATTATAGGAAGAAAAAAAGGGGAAAAATACATGGAAAGGTATGGAGTTGCACCAAAAAAATCATTCATTTTGAAGTAAGATGCAGGAGGTTGAGTACATTTCTACTGTAAAACCAGAAATGGTGCTAGTTAGGTTGGTGGGGGCTAGGTCAGTGCAAAACTTATGTGCTAAATTTAGGTAGTAGAAATATCCTGAAAGCCACAAGCTGTTAATGAAGCATGACAAGTAAGGGAACGATAAGCTTATGATTTGGGGAAATATTTTTCTTTCAGTTGGAAAATGGGCTAGAAGAGAGTCTGCAATGAAGGTAGCAAGATCAAGCATCTGGGTTAAAAAAACAAACAAAAAAATCAGCTGCATCCTTGTTAGACTCTCCCTGGCCAATCTATATAAAATTTAACCTTCCCTATTGCAATATTTCCTTTTCTTTATCCCTTCTACTCTTCTTTGCTCCCTCTTTCAGTCATTCTTTCCCTCCCTTCTTCGCTTAGCACTTATGGGTAACTAACACACGGTATATTTTGCTTATCTGTTATATTCACCTCTCCCGCTAGTATGTAAGTTCCAAGAAGGAAGGGATTTTTAGTCTGTATTGTTCAGGCTCATGTTGTGTATAATTGTGTCTGACGTATTGTGGGTGTTTAGTAAATACATTGAATGAATAAATGACCTAAGTTAATTATAGTGGAAGTGGAGGAGTGGAGAGAGATATTGAGGAATAATCAATAGGACTTCTTAATCAATTGGAGGGTGTTGGCCAAAGGCGAAGGGAGAAATTAAGATTACTCTTATGACTCTGACTTGAGAGCTGGAGAGTAAAATTCATCGAGGTACACAATATAGGAAGAGGAGTATATTTGCTCGAGAGAAGGATGGTGGTGGAGAATGGTTGATTTGAGGCATGTTGAGCTTGGAGAAGGAAATGTTCTTGTCTGGAGAATCCCAGGGACAGGGGAGCCTGGTGGGCTGCCGTCTATGGGGTCGCACAGAGTCAGACACGACTGAAGTGACTTAGCAGCAGCAGGAGCTTGAGAGGACATCCTGGGGAGGATGTCCAATAAGCATTTAGATGTCGGGGGCTGGAGCTGTCAAAGGAGAAAGAACTGAATTATTGACAAGAAGAAAAGAATATCAACAGAGGGAAAGAGTTCTGAGGATTGAAGCCTGAAGAGTGTGGACCTCTTACAGCAAGCAAAGCAAAGCCTGTAGTGGAGGCTCGGACAGAAATACCAGGAAAATGGGAAATTAGAGAATGATGTCCCAGAAGCAGGTAGGGAGACTTGAAGTATCAAGGGGTCAATGCCAAAATTGTGCCGTTGAAACAACAGTCGTTGACCTTGGTGGAGGTTGTTTCACTGTTGTTGTTGGAGTGCTAGCCTAATTACTGTGGTTTTAGGGAGTACATGGAGCCTTAGGGAGGAGCCACGATTATAGGACACTTTCTCTTTCCCTCACCACTAAGCTTGTTGAAAAAGACTCTCTGATGATAGGTAGAAGGTTTACAAATTAGGAAATCGCGTGTGTCTGGGAGGGGGAAGGTGGAGAGAGGTTTGAACAGAATATAGCCAGTTGAGATGGAGAAAGGGATGATTAAGGAAAACAAGATCATTTAAGAGACAGAAGAACTTAGGATCTAAAACCTAAGTGAGGAAATTAGCCTTGAACAGAACAGTTGTTTAATCAGCAGTCTACAAAGAATCTATCTACCTCAGTGCGAGGAAGGGGATCAAAAATGCACCAAAGTGAAAGAAAAAGCACTAGTAAATATTTTTATGTATAAGAAAATAATATACGTGTTTGTATTGCCAGGGACTATATGTTTTAACAAAATCATTTGCAAACAAAAATTACAGAATTGAGATTTCAACTTTTGTATCCAGTAAACTGGCTACTTTTTTTTCACTCTATTTTATGATTCCGTCCTTGTTTTGACACTTTGTGAAAAATGTGTTATGGGCTGGGAGAATGTTATAGTTTGTTTCTAAAATGAAAAGACACAAGTTTAAAAAACAGGTAATTTTGAATGTATAAGCATCCCTTAATTGATTAACCCTAAGGTCAGCATTTCAGTTCAGTTCAGTTGGGTCCAACTCTCTGAGACACCTGGACTGCAGTATGCCAGGCTTCCCTGTCCACCACCAACTCCTGGAGCTTGCTCAAACTCATGTCTATCGAGTCAATGATGCCATCAAACCACCTTATCTTCTGTTGTCCCCTTCTCCTCCTGCCTTAAATCTTCCCCAGCATCAGGGTCTTTTCCAAAGACTCAGTTCTTTGCATCAGGTGGCCAAAGTACTGGAGTTTCCGCTTCAGCATCAGTCCTTCCAATGAATATTCAGGGTTGATTTCCTTTAGGATGGACTGGTTGGATCTCCTTGCAGTCCAAGGGATTCTCAAGAGTCTTCTCCAACACTACAGTTCAAAAGCATCAATTCTTTGGTGCTCAGCTTTCTTTCTAGTCCAACTCTCACATCCATACATGACTACTGGAAAAACCATAGCTTTGACTGTTTAGACCTTTGTTGGCAAAGTAATGTCTCTGTTTTTTAATATGCTGTCTAGGTTGGTCATAACTTTTCTTCCAAGAAGCAACCATCTTTTAATTTCATGGCTTCAGTCACCATTTACAGTGATTTTGGAGCCCAAGAAAATAAAATCTGTCACTGTTTCCATTGTTTCTTTATCTGTTTGCTATGAAGTGATGGGACCAGATGCCATGGTGTTAGCTTTATGAATGTTGAGTTTTAAGCCAACTTTTTCACTCTCCTCTTTCACTTTCATCAAGAGGCTCTTTCATTCTTCTTCACTTTCTGCCATAAGGGTGGTGTCATCTGCATATCTGAGGTTATTGATAGTTCTTCTGGCAATCTTGATTCCAGCTTGTGCTTTGTCCAGCCCAGCATTTTGCATGATGTACTCTGCATATAAGTTAAATAAGCAGGGTGACAATATACAGCCTTGACGTACACCTTTCCCAATTTGGATCCAGTCTGTTGTACCATATCCAGTTCTAACTGTTGCTTCTTGACCTGAATACAGATTTCTCAGGAGACAGGTAAGGTCGTCTCGTATTCCCATCTCTTTAAGCATTTCCCACAGTTTGTTGTGATCTGCACAGTATAAGGCTTTGGAATAATCAATAAAGCAGAAGTAAGTGACTTTTTTGGAATTTTCTTGCTTTTTCGATGATCCAATGGATGTTGGCAATTTGATCTCTGGTTCCTCTGCCTTTTCTAAATCCAACTTAAACATATGGAATTTTATGGTTCATGTACTGTTGAAGCATGGCTTGGAGAATTTTGAGCATTACTTTGCTAGTGTGTGAGATGAGTGCAATTGTGCGGTAGTTTGAGCATTCTTTGGCATTGCCTTTCTTTGGGACTGGAATGAATGCTGACCTTTTCCAGTCCTGTGGCCACTGCTGAGTTTTCCAAATTTGCTGGCATATTGAGTGCAGCACTTTCACAGCATCATCTTTCAGGATTTGAAATAGCTCAACTGGAATTCCATCACCTCCACTAGCTTTGTTCATAGTGATGCTTTCTAAGGCCCACTTGACTTCACATTCCAGGATGTCTGGCTCTAGGTCAGTGATCACACCATCATGATTATCTGGGTCATGAAGATCTTTTTTTTTTAATAATTCTTCTGTGTATTCTTGCCACCTCTTCTTAATATCTTCTGCTTCTGTTAGGTCCATACCATTTCTGTCCTTTATTGTGCCCATCTTGCATGAAATGTTCCCTTGGTATCTCTAATTTTCCTGAAGAGATCTCTAGTCTTTCCCATTCTGTTGTTTTCCTCTATTTCTTTGCATTGATCACTGAGGAAGGCTTTCTTATCTCTCCTGCTATTCTTTGGAACTCTGCATTCAAATGGGTATCTCTTTCCTTTTCTCCTTTGCCTTTCCAGTCTCTTCTTTTCTGAGCTATTTTTAAGGCCTACTCAGACAACCATTTTGCCTTTTTGCATTTCTTTTTCTTGGGGATGGTCTTGATCACTGCTGCTGTACAGTGTCATGAACTTCCGCCCATACTTCTTCAGGTACTCTATCAGATCTAATCCCTTGAATCTATTTGTCACTTCCATTGTATAATTGTAAGGGATTTGATTGAGGTCATACCTGAATGGTCTAGTGGTTTTCCCTACTTTCTTCAATTTAAGTCTGAATTTGGCAATAAGCAATTCATGATCTGAGCCACAGGCTGCTCAGCATTTAGGTATTTTAAAAAAATTACTACATTGTCAAGTTTCAGTCATTTTGGAAACTCCTGCCATTCTTGAATCATACAGTGTAATGATGCATTTGAAAAAAAAAAAGTCAAGGTATTAGAAAAATGGTTAGAATGTTTTTTAAAAAATCTGGATAACAACTATAAATAAGGGGATATAGATATTACTTTGAGTACCATAAAGGCTTTATAATTGTTCAATGATCTGTGAAGATGCAGACCTCTAGCAGATATGTTGGTGTAACCTCAGTGTTTGTGGGATTACAGGAGAAATAAAATAAAGTTAAAGTCTTTATTTGGAAAATACTTACAAATTGTCTGAATGTACAATTGGGCTGCACATGTGAAATTGATACAGAGTTAGACAGTAGTAATATACAGCAGCATTACCTAAAGTGCTGCTGATGCACACAGACAAGTAGGGTTGGTGTGTCATGTAACAGAGGATAGAGAAAGGAAGGCTTCCCAGGTGAAAAGTGAAAGTGAAGTCGCTCAGTTGTGTTCGACTCTTTGCGACCCCGTGGACTGTGTAGCCCACCAGGCTCCTCCATCCATGGGATTCTCCAAGCAAGAATCCTGGAGTGGGTTGCCATTTCCTTCTCCAGGGGAATCTTCCTGACCCAGGGATCAAACCCAGGTCTCCCACATTGTGGGCAGACGCTTTAATCTCTGAGCCAGCAGGGAAGCCCCTCCCAGGTGGGACAGTGGTAAAAAATCTACCTGCAATGCAGGCAACCCGAGTTCAATCACTAAATGTGGAAAATCTCCTGGAATAGGTAATGGCAATCCTCTCCAGTATTCTTGCTTGGGAACTCCCAGAGAGCCTGGTGGAATATAGTCCATGGGGTTGCAAACTTAGCAACAGAAAAGAGAGAAGTCAGTGGTTAGGTGAGAACAGTCATGAAAAGCTCCGTAAATTGTGACTTAGGTATATTCTCTCCTTCTGTCACCATCTAGCCTGGGTGGTTAGATCAGTAGTGAAGAGCTAGGAGGAGTTCAGAGGACATACATGAGCATGAAGTATGAAAGGGCCAGTAATGAGACCTTGATGTGAAATCTGGAGATAAGTGATATAGCTCCAACTAAAAATGATATTCAAATTTAGGGACTGAAATTCTGATTATATACTTAAATGAAACCAGAAATGTCCTACCACAACTATTGTGTTAGAGTTGTTTTGCTTTGGGTTTGATCTTCAGCAAACTAGCAAGTGGATTAAGGATACACTGAAGGAGTCTCTCATAGTCTTTATTTTGGAGTAGAGGCTGTGCTAGAGTCAAGGAAGCGTAATAATAAAGGAAGGACTTCAGTAATTTTCCTAGTGCTAATAGTAGGTATTTATCTGGTGAGGAAAGAGGGCACACTGTAATTTGGGAGTTGGTTTAGGCTGTGTAAAAAAGTGTGCAAATGTAGCAAACACTTGATGCTTACCTTATATACACTATACAAGGGCAATGTGTGTTTTTAGGGAAAAAGTGCAAGGGAATACAATGTGGTAAGAACCTCGATAGTGATGCCCTGGGTGCTCAGGGAACCCATGGACATCAGCTAACATGCACTTGGACGTGGGTAAGTCTCAAGATTCTGTAGAGAGTGTATCGTCTGAAATGATCCCAAAGGAGGAGCAGGGTAAGTAAGAGCAAGAGAAAAAAGGGCATTCACAGCGGGAGTCCACTGAGAGTTGGAGAAAGTTTGAGAGTGGAATCCTAGAAAATGAGGATGGAGGATCCATAAGTTGGGCAGGCAGTCTACTTGTTTGAATTTTCTCTAGTGACAGCAAGGAGTTAAGTGAGGTGATTCTTAAACTGCAATGTACATCAGAATCATCTATAAAAACAGAGGTTGCAGGGTCCTCCCCTAGAGTTTCTGCTTAGGTAGATTGGACGTGGTGCCCTAGAACTTGCCTTTTCAATGAGGTTCCAGGTCATACTGCCATGGCTGGCTTCGGGAATCACTGCTACAGTGTAATAATTACGTTGTCTCTATCACTGATTATGGAAGAGAAGGCTTTGATTTAGTAAAAGACACATTTTAATATGCATAAACACATAAGGATATTGTGATGGGTATTCTTCCCCGCATCCCTCATTAATCATCAGTGTATTAAAATCAGTGATCATATATCTGATTGTGGATTCTACTAAGTTGACCATGGTGGAATACACTGACTTTTGGATCAGGCTTCCAATGCTCCTGACTCTGTGCTGGCTCCCTTCTCTGCCTCCTCCACTTTGTCATAATTCCCTCTTCCTAATTCTCTACGATTCCAATAGTGTATGTATTCTGGCACATATGGTATTCGAATTTATAATTGTGTTTTACTGTCTAGGAATCTGATTCCCATATGCTTTGATTTTGTGGACAGAGTTTCTGACAAAAGATTCTGATTTAAAGTAGCTTTTCTTTTAAAAAAAGACTGAGTCCCTAGCTTTTCTAGGGACTCAGACAGTAAAGAATCTGCCTGCAATGAGGGAGACCCAGGTTTGATCCCTGGGTCAGGAAGATCCCCTGGAAAAGGAAATGGCAACCCACTCCAGTACTCTTGCCTGAAGAATTCCATGTATAGAGGAGACTGGCCTGGGCTCGCAAAGAATGGGACATGACTGAGCAACTAACACCTTCACTTCTACTGCACTAGTAGAAGCATTATAAACTTTTATTTTGGACCAGACTTTAAAGGGAAGAGCAGGGGAGTGTTAACTGGCAGAAAAGCAGGATCATGGTGACTACCCAGGTAGAGAGGGGCCTTCTGTGGGCCTTGTCTACAGCTGGCTCAAGAATGGAGATGGATCAGGTATTACAACTTTACTCTTTGACAATGGATGACCCTCATATTGTGAGCTCCAGTGTCCTTATCTATAAAAACCAGGGGAGTCTATGAAAAGTTTACTCTAACATGCTGGGATTCTGAATGCCTTCATAAATCCCTTTTGTTAGTTTATAGAAATTCAACAGATTCTGTGTATTCATTTTGTATCCTGTGACTTTACCAAATTCATTGATGAACGTTAGTAGTTTTCTGGTAGCGTCTTTAGGAATTTTCTGTGTATAGTATCGTGTCATCTACTCAATAATGACAGTTTTACTTCTTTTTCAATTTGGATTTCTTTTTTTTCTTCTCTGATTGTTGTGGTTAGGGTTTATAAAACTATGTTGAATAAAAATGGCAAGAATAGATACCTTTGTTTTCTTTCTGATCTTGAGAAGAAATGCTTTCAGCTTTTCACCACTGAATATGTTGTTAGCTGTGAGTTCTTTTCTATTCCTTTAAACTGGGTATACTGTGAAGACATTTCCTATCTTTTCATTCTGTAAACAAAGTTCAGATAAAGATAAGCAATAGCTTATTGTGCTGTGCTGAGGAAAGCAGGTAATAACAGCATATTTCTAATAGTTCTTAAAGGAGAGGATGTTTTATTCAATTAATAAACACTTTCACTGATTAATCTGTGTGTGTTCACAACCCTACAAGGCCTTTGGCAAGCATGTAGAAGTTCCTTTAAACTAATTAAAAACTACACATAGATCTGGAAGAAACCTAATTGATTCTGTTCCCTCTCCCCCTTCTCCCCCCAACCCCAATAAATGTGCATATTGAGGCTTATGAAAGAAGTGTTTCCCTAAAGTCACACAATTTGTCAGTAGCAGAGTGGCCTCAGTGTCTGAGATAGACTCCAATGGAATATTCTTTCCATTATACTATTCCTTAAAAATAAACCATGTAATATAGATAAAACTATTATGTATAGTTACAAACCTGAGCATTATAGAAAGATATCAAAGTTTCTTTGACTAGTTTTTAAAATTAATGGTTAGTTTAAATGTTTTAAATCCCATTGACAGTTGCAAGACATTTGGTTTTTCTAAAAGAAATCAATTTGTGGAAAATCACTTTAAAAGAACACTGTATTACAAGGAACTCCTGGGCTCTGATTGGGCTTTTGCAGTAAGTTTGTAGCTTTGCAAGCTTAGACAAATTATGTAACACACTCTGAAATAATAACCTTCTAGTTCATAGTAACCTTCTAATTTGTAATTCTAATAACAAACTTCTAATTCATAATAATTCTCATATCTATAAAAAACTTGGTAATGGAGTACTACCTGGTATTGGCCATTCACTTCTCTAATATTGATTTCTCTGTGACCTTATATATATTTTAAGTCTATTTTCTGCTGTGTTCAGTCTCTCCTTCCAAACCTTATCTTTACTTGGTTTACACGAATATGCATACTTTTATTTCTTAAAGACAGAAAATGAAACATAGGCGCTTCAGTGTAGTTTGTAATAAATTGATGCCTAATTTGGAAAAGGAGCTCTTTATTATTTAAGTATTTTTGTTTGTAACAAAATCATGTTATTGCATTAAAGTTCATGAGGTGGATTCTGCTTCAGTGTCTATTCTAACCTGAAAGAGATTCAGTTATATTTGTTAGTCATTCAGCAGATACGTCTGTAGTCATCTGTTGTGTCAAGCACCTGTATCCTGTGAATACTGAATAGAATAAGACATGCTCTGTCTTCTTCGGGGCTCTCCATTTAATTGGGTGATTATAGTGAAGAGTCGGACACGACTGAGCGACTTCACTTTCAGTTTTCACTTTCATGCACTGGAGAAGGAAATGGCAACCCACTCCAGTGTTCTTGCCTGGAGAATCCCAGGGACGGGGGAGCCTGGTGGGCTGCCGTCTATGGGGTCGCACAGAGTCGGACACGACTGAAGCGACTTAGCAGCAGCAGCAGCATAGTGAACATAGTTATTAACAATAATGAAAAGAATTACCATCATGGGTATCTTGGTGCTGGGAGACTTGAGGGGTTTTGTGGAAACTTCATGGCTTGGGTGAAAGGTACACACGTGATGAATGAAAGTAGTACTAATAGATGGGTATGTCTAGCAAGAAGGATCTTGTGTTTGAAAACTGAAGGTTTGAACTGATTCCAGAAGTGAAGGAGAGCCACTGAAAAATTTTAAAGCAAGAAAATGACATGACTAACTTGTGTTTTTGAAAGATCACAGATGTCCTCAGGTAGCTGCAGTCAAACAGTCTTAGTTTGATCATTGTGATCTGAAACACCAGTATGGTTACACCATCAAGGATTTAAGACGTAGGCCAGACTGGAGACACTATTAACAACTCCAGTTATGGTTATTCAGCTTCACGCTGCAGTTGTTTACTATGCCGACCTAGGGTAGCCATGCTGTGACTACTTATAGCAAGAGAGACTCTGCTGTAGTGGTATCAGATAACCTCTAGAGAAAACTCAAGGGGTGCTCTTTCTTGCTATTTGATCTGGAAGACAGATTACATTAAATAGATATTCTAAGAGCTTCCTCTCTGCGGCAAACATGGCTATGTGATTTTCAATACTACTTATAAAATATTTAAAAATTTTAAAGTATGGTAGCAAGGTTTGGAAAGAGCCTATCCTGATATTTAACAGAAGAGCTCTTTTTCAAGCTTACATTTAATTTTCTTGTGGGTTTTGCAGCTCTCTTGAATGAGCCTATTATTTCAGGATACACCCAAGTCCGACAATATCATTCTCTGTTAAAGACAGATGCTACCTTGCACTATTTCCCTTTGTGTATGGCACCTCTTTTGCACTTTCATTTTTAAAGTGCTTTCCAGTACATTCTTTGATTTGTTCTCAACAATCCTATGATGGTGATAGTATTATTCCTACTTAAAGAGCAAGGTTAGTCCACTGACAAGCCTAAGGGTTGGCTGCCACCGCATGGCACAGCAAAGACCATATCTACTTTTATCATCAAACGAGGTAGCAGACATGACAA